>NC_089826.1:47873313-48176343 GCF_035046505.1 Tiliqua scincoides
AGAGGAAAAGATACAAGAATAATGCTCTCACAACTTATGTCTAATTGAATGGACAGGGGGCACAGAAATATTATAAACTATAAAGTAAAAATGTTAAACTAATGTTTACTGTTAGGTTTTATTAACAGTTTACTGTTGTTCAGAATGACTTTTCTGACATCTTTGACCTTTCCTGAAATTATAGTAATTCTGTATTATTTGGTTGTGAATTAATAACCTTTTGCCTATGGCTTCATTAAGTTCTTGATGTATTTTATAAACTGGCATCCAAGAAACTCTTGCTACACTAAGGGTCCAATCCTATCCAACTTCCCAGCTCTGGTGTAGCCACAGTGTAGCCCCATGGAAAGGGAGCACATGTTCCCATACCTTACGAAGGTCTCAGTGACTGCCCCTCCACCACAGGATGCAGCGCTGATTCCACTGGCACAACTGCACCAGCACTGGAAAATTGGATAGAATTGGGCCCTAAGTCAGTCTGTATAATTAAGGATCTTTTAAATAACTGATGATGAGCTTACTTATCAGTATGTATTGTGAGCTCCGATGTGGCATTACGCAAGAGTAACTCTCTGATACTCTTCTGAACACTGCTGAAATTTTTCTTAGGTATTTGGTTTGCATATGGATTCCAAGTGGTAAGATGGTATTCATTAAAGCTGGAAAAACAGTGAGCAGAGCTATTATTTTGAAGACTCTGTTGTCTAGATCAGGGGTGTCCAAACTTAAATTTACATAAAAGAATATATTAGAGATGGAACTTATATGAATGAATGAAGGTCTTGTAGTAGCTCAGGGCCTATAAAAGGCATTGCACAAAGCAAGACCAGTCTTTCCTTTGCTGCCGCTGCTGCATCACAGCAAGCAGTGGAGGGTGCTCTCGTCCCACAGCTCACACAAGAGGTCAAACGTTGGCTGTCACACTGAGAGCAGTTGCATCAGGCCAGTGCGGGCTCCAGCAAGTCTCTGGAGGGCCAGAGGCTCACTGGAGACTGGGCGCTCCCTGAGGTCTGGATCAGGAGTCCTCGAGGGCCGCAAGTGGCCCCAGGGCTGGGGTTTGGGCACCCCTGGTCTAGATCTTTTTTGTCAATAGAGAGCTACAGATGTATATTTTCTTTTAACGGTAAAACAGGAAAAATAAACTGAAGAGTTGACAGAATTTCCTATTCCATATTTCTGAAGAAATGTAAGTGGCTTTATGTGAGATGTTGTAGTTGTTGTCCAAGGAAGCGTACATTTTATGCTAAAGCGTTTTTTGGTTCTTTGATTAATCTGTGACTCTTTAAATGAATGTGCCAGGGCTTTTCTCTTGGATCCAATACAGTGATTTCCAAAGTTTTAAGCACTAGGACCCACTTTTTAAAACTGCGCTCTATCAGGACCCACCTAACTTTACGATCCTTAAACAAGTGTTTTGCTTTACCAGCCACTCATGCCTCTGTATCCTTTTTATTGGGGTGGTGGTGGTGCCTTATGGGGCATTTGTTGAGCTTCATGTTCATCTGATTGGGACCATTCTGGTGGCCTTGCATTCTCCCTTGCCTGACCTTTGATAAGAGCATAGGCACCTTCACTTAAAGGCTGCTGCTGTCAGATTTATTAATGGCAGTGGGTGTGGCTATAACAGTGTTTGGGCAGCAGTGCTCTTCCCAAGTTCTTAGCCCTTGATGCACATAACCTAATCTGTTGTGACAGTTCTGTGATCCACCAAAAATTGGATTGCAACCAACTGGCGGGTCCCGACCCACAATTTGGGAACCATTGATCTAATATTTTTGTCGTCTTGAATCTCCTGTGGTGAAGTAAGTAATAGGAAGGAAGGAATTGGTTTTTCTCACATTCTCCCATCTGGTTCGACTTGCAAATGGACAATGGGGGAAGGAAATCTCACTTTCTATTAAAGCCGAGAATAACTATTGAAATTTAAGATAATGCACCACATCTATTTATTCTGCATCCTAGATGCATTATTTCAGATGGAACTTCACAAGCAATTCAGATCTAAAGAACTTGAATCTAGAAGATATAGGTTTGTCTTTTCAAGACAAGTGTGCGTGCAATGTGAAGCTTCATTGTATTATATCTTTAATTGATTGTACTTCAGAATTTATTTATTTATTTCTGTAGACAGTATATTTATATCCTGCTTTTCTATAATGCAGTCAGTGTGGTATATGCAGGGCTTTTTTTCTAATGGAGCGCGGGGGGACGGAGTTCCGGCACCTTTTTGCAGGGCCCCTCCCCTTTGGAGGCATTCCAGGAGGGGGGGAGCAAAATAGAGGCATTAGCTGGGTGGGTGCTGGGGGGTGCAGGGTAGGCGGGCGCCTGGCCCCTGCCTGACCACATAATGACCCCCTCCTGCCCCCATCTCCAAGCTCTTGCCTGAGCCCAGCCTGCTCCCCTCCCCCCACGCTCTGCTTCCCAGCACAGCTTCCAAGCCGGTGGAGGGCGTGGGGGACACGCGCCGATGCCGAGGAGGAGGACGGACAGCCAGCCAGTCAGCCAGGGAGACGGGCTGCGGCACCCATGGAACGCCCAGGTACTGGCTTGGCGGAGGAGGGGAAGAAAGCTGGCTGGTGCAGCCCTGTGCCAATCTGCAGCACGAGCCTAGGCGTGTCTACTCAGAAGTATGTCTCATTGTGCTCAGTGGGGCTTGCTCCTGGGAAAGGGCGCATAGCCTTGCAGCCTGAGAGCCCATGTCTACTCAGAAGTAAGTTCCATTGTGTTCAATGGGGCTTACTCCGGGGAAAGTGTCATAGTCTTGCAGCCTGAGTAGACAGGCAGAGGAAGGGCTCTGTGGCTGCAGTCCTGTCCACACTTTCCTGGGAGGAAGCCCCACTGCCTCTAATGGGACTGACTTCTGAGTAGACAGGCACAGGATTGGGCCCTGAGGCTGCCATCCTATCCACAGTAAGCCCCATTCACTAAAGTGGACTTCTGAGTAGACATGCATAGGATTGGGCTCTTAGGCTGCAATCCTAGGCACTTTCCTGGGAGTAAGCTCCATTGACTAGAACGAGACTTACTTCAGAGTAGACATACCTAGGATTGGGCTCTTAATCCTTGCAGAGATATATATCTGCACCCGTTTTCACATGCTAAGGGCAGGTGAAAAGGGATTCTACGTGTGTACAATGTGCTGTCCAGCCTTGCCAGAGATCCTCCTCGTCCTTCCCCCACAAGCATGCCCTCCGCCAGCCAGCGTTTGCAGCTCCTCTCCAGCAATGCACAACAGCTGCTCAGGGCAGCAGAGAACATACAATTGCATGCCAAGCGCCTTCCCAAAGACACAGAGTATTCTGATACCTGAATTAAACCATATTTAATCGCTTGTTTGCAAACGTAGCGGTTTCTATGTGCACCTAAGGACCCCCCTCATGTAAGAATTCCTTTTTTGTTCTTACTCCCACAGTTGCTTAGAGTAATTTTATTACATGGAACTCATGTAAGCCATTTTTTGGAATCCATTCACTGCTTCCAATCCTCGAAGTAGTGCCACACTACATACTACATGCTACAAGTGCACCTGTACAGTATTTTTCCCCATGTGTAGAAAAAATAGCTAGGGGGAAGGGGATGTGGAGATTGACAGCCCAATCCTATGCATGTCTACTCAGAAGTAAGTTCATCTTTAGGGGGGAAGCATATAAAAAATATTTTATTTCTCCAATAAAAAATGGTTTAAAAATAAATAAATAAATAAATAAAAGATTAACAAGTTGTGAGTTCCTGCACCTTTTTATTTACAAAAAAAGCACTGGGTATATGTATCTTTGCAGATGAAATGTGTGAAACAAAAAGGATGTCAAGGGCAACAGAATATTTCAGCTCAGGAGACAGCCTGGTTATGGCACTTTCTGCTATGTCAGCTCAGGTGAACTTGTAGTGAACAGTTTACGAGCATTGTGTGATGAAATTGTGTTGCTCTGTGACACTTTGGGCAGGATGTATGTTTGGGTCAGTATGTTCTGTTTGTGCTACTTCTTAAATGGGGCATTAGTGAACCGCAATGTTAACCTCCGTAGTAGGTCTTCCACTAATTATTTCATCTCTCTGTGGTTTTTTACATAAATGAGCTGTGAATTTTTAAAGTGTTTTTCTGGCAGCTATAGTGCTAATCTACTACTGCCATGATAACTAATTTTTTAATAGCTTGCAGACCAAGGCCCACCCAGTTATGTCAACCTTAAGACACTTTGGGGGATAATAAATAAATAAATATGTCTCTGGCCCACATCCCAGCAGACTTTGCACCAGGATGTCTAGGCTGTAGATATGACTGCCCAGAGTGTCCCTATGCCCACATGGGTGAAGAACAAAGCGGCAGAGCAGTAAGTGCTTCTTGGGATGGGGAGTGAGTTTTCGTTGTGTAGCAGTCTCCATTTTGGAGACTGTTACTGTAGACTGGAGAGGGTCAAACCTGTTTTGTACTGCAGGCCGAATAGCATTCATGGCATCTGCTAAGGACAAGAAGTGATGTCATTAAGCAGTTGGCTATAAATAAGCGCTTTATTCTCAAGTAGGAATTAGTTGCAAATGAAAGTAGAGAAAAATATGCAAATTGTGATCATATTTTCAAGGCATGAGAGAACTGAAATATCATGTGGGACCCTTTCAGCAGTGCCACTTCTCCTGAGATGTCCCTTCATAGCATAGCAGCTGAGAGGTGCTCTGTGAAATGATTCTTCTGCAGAAGTGGAACTGCTGAAAGGTGGCAAGTTAACACCCCTGCTCTTAGTCTTTCCAACTTAACATTTATCTTAGTACTGGGAGGCCATATTCATCAAGTAACAAAATCTTCTATACAAAATTTCCTTACTTAAAGCAAGGAAGTGTGACTGGAGCTAGGTGTGTTGCTGTAAAATAGAAGTTTCCTTAGTTTTAGAAATACAGTCAGCAGTCTGGCATGCAGTATTAATTTGCTGCCTCACCAAGTGGAAGGCTGCACCCTCAATACAAGCCCGTGAACTGTCAAGAGAGGAAAAAGGTATTTCCAGAGGCAATACAGATTTAGCTCTGATAGGTAAATTAGCAGTAGTATTTTCTACCATTATTTCCATTTTTCATTCTGCACTGGGCCAAACACTAATAACCTTTCCCTTGAAACTTACTCAGTTGCTTTTAGCCAGAAGAACTAAGAAAACTCAGAAGTGAACTGGGTTCCACACCCAGTATGCATTTCCCAATTGACACAAAGCTTGTGCTTTCAGCGATGGATTTTCAGGAAGCCTACATCGCGGCTTCCTCACGAGGAAGCTGCTTGAACCATTCACTAAAGAGGCTATGTCGTGTCTCCAAAACTAGACGTGATAGGGCAAAACAGATGCCATTTTTGGAATCAGCACCCCAAATTCATATCAAACCACCATAAAGTTTGGGAAAAACTTTTCTGACCCTGAGCGTTGTAGATCTGTGTAATCTTTCTCAGAAGACCGAGATGGGTTCTAAAAAGTCATCATTAGTACTTTGAATTGGGCCTAGAATCTAAGTAGAAAGTAGTAGCTATCATGGCCTCTGCAAAATGGAAGCACTGTGCTCCTTGCAGGCCATTCTTATTAAAATGCAAACCGCTACATTCTGCACTAGCAGACGCTTCCAAAAAGTGTTCAGAAGGCAGCCTAAAGAGGAACATGATACAGTAGTTAAGATGGGAGGCCACCAAAATATGAATGTTTGAAACCAAATCTTAGTCTCAGAATATCTACAATGCACAGTGACACAGAGAGATGTACAGTGGCATCAGATTTATGTGGAAAAATGTTTTGTCTTCAAGTGTAGTAATATCATGCAGTGACCACTTAATAGTGGTCCTATGACATGGTAATAGAAAGCTGCAGATGCCCCTTGTCTTAGGCACACTTTACTCATGCAAATTCAGCTACACAACCTTAGCAAACTAAGAGCAAGTGGAGAAAAAGAACTGCTAAAGAACTAGTGTAGGCCAGTGTTTCTCAAACTGTGGGTCGGGACCCACTAGGTGGGTTGCGAGGCTATTTCTGGTGGGTTCCCATTCATTTCAATATTTTATTTTTAAGGTATTAGACTTGATGCTACCATGGTATATGACTGCATTTGGGGAAATGTTACAAATCTGTTCTTTGAACAGGCTATTGTGTATATGATAGTAAATGGGACTTATTCCTGGGAAAGTGTAAGTAGAATTCTTAAAAATTTTCCTGCTTGATGATGTCACTTTCAGTCATGACATCACTTCTGGTGGGTTCTAACAGATTTTCATTCTAAAAAGTGGGTCCCAGTGCGAAAAGTGTGAGAACCACTGGTATAGGCAATTCCACTGACTAAACACATGCTCCAGAGTGAGTTTGAGATTGTCTCGCATAGGCAATGTTGGGCAGAAATGGCTTAAACTTGGTTAAAGCTGGGGTGGGGGAGAGCCTGTTTCAAAACTGATATGTTATAATGACAGTCTGTGCTGATGGAGGGAGAAGGCAGAGTTTTGTCACAGTAATGTACATCAGCTATTTAAAGATGACAGTACTGTGGAAGTTTGAGTGTGCTAGGATTATCTAAATGACCTAGAAGGCATTGCAGACCTGTAGTTTTGAGTGTTCAGTGGGTGAATAACCAGTTGGAAGTGGTCATAATTTCTTCAAGGGTTTTCATAGGCGTATAACCATGTGATGGCCAGTACCTTTGAGAGAGTGCATAATCAGTGATTTTTTTTCAGTGATAATGAGATTAAAACAAATAACACTACTTTCTGTACTTCTCATTTTTGTGGGGAAAAACCACATACCCTGAAATCTGAAAAAGTAAATATTTGGCTGGCCCGGGGGTGGGCGGGTGGGGGGGCTCTACATGGGCAGTGATTGTGTCTGCACGTACTGACACTGTACCACATATGTCACTGGTTCTCAAACTGTCTGGGCATTTGAGAACCAGGGTAAGTCTTTGTTAGTGTGGGGTGGAAAGCAGTGATGTTGTGGAGGAAGGGGGGCTGTTTTCAATCCTTACCTGCTGCCGTGGTCTGGGGGGTGCAGGGAGCTCTGCGAAGCCTTCTGTATTGCTTCCTGTGGCTTGTAGAATGTAAAAAAAGATAGTGACCCACTTCCGGTTTCATAATCGCAACCCAGAAGTGGGCCACAATTTTTTAATATTCTTCAAGCCACAGGAAGCCCTGCAGAGGGCTCTGTGGGGCTTCCCGCACCCTCTGGACCCTGGCAGCAGGTAAGTTCAGTTAAAAACAGCCCCCCTTCCCCTGCAGCGGCACAATCCTGGGGATTGTTACTGCCTTTCCCCTGCCCCACTTCTTACAGGGAAAGGGGCAGTGGTTCTCAGGCTGGTGGGTTGTGACCTAGCACACGTTTAAAGCGATTATGATTATAATTTATAAAATGTGCCCATGGAATAAAATCACATTACACCATTTTCAGTACTTTTTCTCCTTGAGGGAAAAAACAATCTGTGAAAAATAAAAATGTTTAAGAACACTTGTATGCATAATATGACTGGTCGAAAAGGTAGAGATGTTCTTCTCAGACTTGAAGATGTTTGATGGGTTGTCTCTGCACAGTGTGTTCTACTGACCATGAACCCTTCAACAAATTCTTCTGTTACACACGTCTCCACAGTTAACAATGCTCCAAGGAAAAGACCTCTTTTACCCCAGATGTAAGGCTTTCATTTCTATGTAGAGTCCAACTCCTGTCTCAATTATTCATTTCTGTTTGATCTACTAACTTTGCAGTGGCTTGGAATTGATTTCAAATGACATCTGGCTTCTTGCAGTTGTTCATATGTTCTGTGTTGTACCTGACACACTTGCTTCCTCCAAACAAGCACTATTCCTTGAATTTCATTTCTTTTCCAAGAAATTGACTCACTTCTCAAAGAAGCAATTAAGCTAGTGCTGAGACCACAATTTCATCTCAGCTTTGGTTACTGTAACTTTTTTGGCACTTGGGTCTTCTAATATTCTCTGTATTAGGGGTCTCTAATATTTTGTATTATCTTTGTATTCATGGATCCGGTATCCATGGTTTCAATCACCTTGGGCCCCCTTGTGCACTCCCACACGTCCATTAACATTATTTAAATGCTTACCTGACTGAAAATGTTCTTGCTTTACAAGTCTATATAAGCATACAAGCTTATAGCAATGCTGCCTTCTGACAGCCTGAATGCTTGGAAAAAACTAGGTTAACAAAAAGCCATTAAATTCCTGTTAACCTTGATCTAGTTTTTTTTCAAGCATTAAGGCCTGCCAGGAGCAGCCTTGTGCATTTCTATAAGCTTGTATGCTTATAGAGACTTGTAAAACAAGAACATTTTTGGTCCAGCAAGCATTTAAATAATGTTAATGAGCATGTGCACTGTGTGTGTGGGGGGAGGGGGGAAGCTGTGGAAGGAAGGTTCCTCATATCTCTAGTTTTCGTATCTGCGGGTGGGTCCCTGGAACTGATCTCCCGTGGATACAGGGACACACCTGTATATGATGAGATTTGAATATCCATTTAAATTTCTTTTCGTTCATTGTCCATAGTTGAGCTAAGGTTAGTATTGCTAGATATCAAGTTTAGCACTTAGTTTTGAATCATGTAAAAATTCAAAATATTTTTGTTCTAAAACAAGGAAACTAAAACTATTAAGCTTCTCTCCCTCTTTTCTTGTGAAATAACTCTAGATCAGTTACGTAATGCTCATGAAGAGCCATATGGAGTACATTTAAAGCCTAGGGAAGTAATTTAGAAGTATTAGAGCTTCTGAACTTATATAATGAAGCGCTTCCCTCCTTATATTGTAAAACTATTTTATTCCACTTGATATTCACTGTGAAGTATTTTAGGGTTGGACAGCAGAAACTAGTGCAAATAAAGCCTATTATCCAGAGACATGTAAACATTGGAATCTATTGAGAGTTTCCTTTGGGCATCTTTTCCTTGGAATCCAAATCACCAAAGTATATCTTAAAATGCTCTTGAATTTTAAAGTAGTTTGGGAGGAATAGTTTGCTGTAAACAAAACATGTGGAATTGGGGCCATAGCTCAATGGTAGGGCACAAGCTTTGCTTGGTTCCTGCAAGTAGGGCTGGGGGAAAATGTTTGCTTGAAAAGAGCCATTGTTAGTGCAGAGGATTCAAAACTAGGTAGAAAGGACTGACTTGAGAGACGGCAACATCCTTTGTTCACATTTGAACTACAGTTAGTACCTCTTGAGTAGCTTGTAGGTCAGCTTGTATCCATACTCATGTGTTGGATAGCAGAACACTGTATTTTGACTATGGTGTGGCTTGTTTGAAAGCGGCAACCCTGTATTTGCTACTATGTCCCTAGTAATTTTTAGTAAGGCAAAATGTGTAATGTGCCATCTTCGCATTGTGGGTTTTCCTCTTCCCTGCAAGCAGCAGCCAGTTAAGTTGGGAAAGAAGGCTGTCAATATGTGCATCTTGGATAAAATGTTTTACCTTATTAAACATTACTGGAAGAGCAGGACTTCTGCCATGAGTAGGGACAACCCATTGACCTTGTCTGAGAAGTTGAGCCAAGGGTTTTGGGAGCAGAATTGTCTAGAGAAAATCTCATAAACCTCTACTGTGATCTGCATTTGTGGATTGTGGGTTTACAGAAGTGGATAGTTGTAAAATAATTGTAACCCACATGTTTCTACTTAGTTAGGTGCACCTGTGTGTAAAAGCTTTAAGTAGCTCTAGAAAGCTGTTAGACTGGAAAGCCTGGTTATCTGTTTGTCTTGGGTGAGTTCTGCTGTTGAGTAGTAGATGCATGCTTGATGTGGGCAAGGTTGCATGTTCAGTCTGCATCTTGTTCATGTCTTTAGCTGGAATACAACCATTGACTGAGACCCTGAAAAGTTGTAGGTAGTTCAGGTTAATAGTACTTAACTAATTACACCATTAACCTGACACTGAAAAAGGCGGCTCCATATATCTATAGCTATCAGAAAATTTAAAGTTATGATGAACAATAGCAGCACTGGCCCCAATTTTAATGTTTTGCAGTCTGCATTCGTTACTCGAATTATATGCAAAATTATGGAAAAGTAGGACGTTGAGAACCAGTTATATATAGCCTAGAGTATTTCACATATGCATAAATGTCCATGGCCACTGGAGATTCCTTGTGTGCTCATTCAAATGACTATGAGTAGCTTTTATTTTCTTATTTATCTCAAAGAAAGGTTTTATTATTTTTCTCATTTCATTTTTATTTCTTTCATGGTATATCTCATACCTGTGGTTTTTAACATTATTAGGAACTTTACATTTATCCAAGTAATTTGTGATTGAGGTTGGGCATTTGGCTCATTAATAAAATTTGGGCAGATTTTTTTGAAAGCATTAACACTATGAGAATACTGTATTTTTCCCTTGTAATTGGCATAAATATCAAATGCTGTGATTATTAGATGCTGGTAGTTCTCGTTAAACAATGACATTGGGTTACACTTAAAGGTTCCCTTGCTTGCTCCAGAAGGAGTCCTTACTCCAGAGAGGAAAGT
The DNA here is from genome assembly GCF_035046505.1 of Tiliqua scincoides. NCBI lineage: Eukaryota > Metazoa > Chordata > Lepidosauria > Squamata > Scincidae > Tiliqua > Tiliqua scincoides. Next base: position 47,883,791 of record NC_089826.1, read on the forward strand.
ATCCTTTGGATCAACTGATTCACTTAAAGCAATTCATTTTTTTTTAAAGTCATTTTTATTCTCCTGTTCTCCAAGGAATGACTTTGCAAGCGAGCTCCTTCCTATCCATCTTATCCTAACAAGATTTGGGTTGAGTATATGTGATTGACCACCTAGTAGGCTTCGTGGCTGAGTGAGGATTTAAATCACTGCTCCTAGTTTGGCTACCTTCTATATAGCTGCTGGCACTTCTGAATAGAACACAAGCAGTCAGTGGCAAGCAGTCTAGTGATTAAGCTATCAATGTGAGAATCTTTGCTAATCTGCTGGGTGTGCCCCCCCCATACTGCGGGGCTAGAGAAGCTGCCCTCATTCCAATAGCTACTTAACGAATGATAGCATTGTGATTTTTCTTTTTTTAAAAAGGTAAAGTTTCATTTACTCTGTAATATTTCAGGCTTCATGGATTATTTGACTGCAGTCAAATCATAGATGGTCAGTTGTCAGTTGCGCCACTCTGTTGGGTGGTTTTCCCAAGAAGAAGGCTTAAAGACTTGATCATCCAGTCTCTCATTATTGATGTTTTGCTGCAGCCTCCTGCACAGTGTGTAGAGAGAAACCTATTTTCTTGCCATATAAATAAATATAGCCATTGTGACCAGGCTTCTAGTATTTGGAGTAATTAAAGAACTTTATATTAATTAAAGAATTAAAGAACTTTATATTTTGTTTAACTCATTTCTGCCCAGCCTACAGGTATACACATTTGATCCTTGTTGCGTATTTAAGATGTTGGGCAGAAATGGCTTAAGCATATTGCTACTGAGCCTGTGGAGGAACTGTGAAAGAAATAAGACTGAACACAATGGGACTCACTGTAAGCATGAATAAGACTGCTATGTAAATCATCATTTTACTGTGGGCTCATGTGGTGCAGGAGCTGGTGAATTTAAACTTGTGAAATGCCATTCAGATTGTAAAGCATTGGGCAAGTCACCGCAGCAGTAGTCTTGTGACAGTTGTAATGATTGATGAGGTGAGAATGAAAAATATTTCTACACTGACAGTTTCTACAGGAATAATACATTTGTCATTGTAAAATTGTGGACCTTTTTCTGTATGCCATTTCTGATTGTGATCTTGTTTCTATATGCCATTTCTGATACATGAATTCAGTTTTGAGTGGACACTTCAAAGCTTCCAAAGATTTTGGTTGTAGTCTATTTCCTCACAGTACCTTTTTGGAACATATCTATAGATGCCCCGTTGAGATTGAGGAGGAAAGGGAAATGGTGAATATTTTGATTCAGGTATTAATTTGAATTTACAGTTTTAGGAGTAATTTTTTTGATCAAGTCTCATATTTAAGCTTTCAACACTGGAAATTAGATTAATTATTCTCAAGAGTGCTTTTGAGAACACATTAATGGGATGCTCATGTGACTCTCACTGTTGTGAAGAGATCTTTGACTTTGGTTGGCACACTTGCACTGTGTATTGACACTAATATTAACTTCTGTTAATCTTAGAGCCAGTAGAAAATGAAATATAATTCTGGGTTATTGAGGGGATTATTTCCAATATTGAGGAGAAGAACAAAGGACTACAATCAAGCATAGACAATAGAAAACACCATGCTTTGCAACTGAAAATTATATGGAATATTTATGTTCATGTGCAGCTCTTTTTCTATTTGGCTTTTGGATCCTGTATAAGATGGTTTGTCACTGAAGCTTTCAAACTTTCAAGCTTCAGTGCATGACTGTAAGACATGCATGAAGACATGAACTTTGTGTTGCTGAGAGTGCTCTCCAGGGATGTGTGTGCCTGGTGAGGGATAGACAAGTGAGTCTCATGCCTGTGAAAAGTTTCTTGACCATTGCCTTGTGGCACAGCCATGACTGGGTACCTTATTGGGGGGGGGGGTGATTTCGCAGCCATGGTTTGTGCATTGATGAAACCATCTGCCATCATCCTGCTCTGAGATTTTGTGAGAGCTCTTCCAGTTAGATCTTGGAGGAGCTTGTGAGATTTGGAGTTGGCTGCACCCAAGATAGCTGTGCCCAGTAGTGGGAGAAAGAAGGCTGGTTGAGGATGGAGTTGGGGAGAGACAGAGGGGGAGAAAGAACCAGGGAGGGCATGGGGAGAAGCAGTGGAAAGAGGGGGAGACCTTGATGAGAGGAAGGATGGTGGATGGTGCAACAGTGAGAACAAAGGAAGGAAACAGCCATGGGCCCACATTTTTATGGATGTCCTCTGAAAGTTAACAGGAGTGATACAAAGTTTGCAGCTAAGAGCACTATTGCAATGATTAAAAATGACGTGGAGAATAGGAATTCTCCCAAGTAGTTTTCAATGATTGCAGTAGCTCTCTTAGCTGTAAACTTTGTATTGCTATGTACTATGGTATTGGGTTATATAAAATTATCAGTGGAAGTTGTGTAGGTTAAATGTGTTCAAGTTATTACTGTGGTGCAAAAATGATGTGGAATTTCATTCATGCGGAGGAAAAAATAGGTTTGGTAAACAGGAACTCTGGAATTTTAAGGAAATGGAGACATCCATTACATTCTAAAAGAATGAAGGCTAAGGTTAGCTTGTGTGTTCAAAGGCTTCACATGGCTAATTTAAGAACAATTGTTCTTGAAAGAATGCAACTGCAAAGACCTTGTCCTTGCTGTTCTACTAGATAGATGGAAATAGAAGCTGTTCCTAATTTGAATACCAACAAGCACCAGTATAAATGCTTGAGTATAAATGCTGTAGAGTATAAATTGTGACTAGCTTGAGCCTCATTGTAGTAATTGATTTGGTCCAGCAGAGACTTAAAAAATATCGTTGTAATTTTTAAAACAGACATTCTATAAAAGGAATATCTAAGGTTATTTTCTTGATGAAAACATCTCTGTTTACATACAATCATGATAAAATGCTTATTCTTCTCTCATTATAACTGAGAATGTACCTTTTTGTAGCTAGATTAATTAGGCAAATCTGTTTTAACAAAATGCTTAGTTTTTCACACCATTATTAAGCTAACTTAAGAACATTTGATCATAATTGAAAGATGACACTTAGAACATTATCAATATGTGACTTGAATCATCACCATATATCTGCGGTTTTCAAACTCTCCGGGAGTTTGAAACCCGCAGTAAGTCTTTGCGGGGGCGGGGAGGGGAGGTGGCAGGGGGAAGGCAGCGACATGATCCCCAGGAACGCGATTGCCCCACTCTCCCTTTCCCTGACCTGGGGCGCCCTGCAGGTGCTCGCGCAGGGCTCCCTGCACATAGGGAAGGCTGCTGCAGGGACTGGAGGGTGCACCCCAGTCCCTGCAGCCCCGTCAGAAGGGAAAGCGGAGCGATTGTGCTCTGCTTCCGGTTTTGCGGAGCGGGGCACGATCACTCCGCTTTCACTATCAGCTCTAGTTTTGGAGATACTGTATAACCACCTTACATGCTGATGTGCAGAAATATAATTGTATATTGTTTTATGAGTGTATAACTAGAGCTGATATGGCCAAACTGATACCATTTTTTGATTTGGCACCCTAAATATACCCAAAAATAGATCTAATTTCCAAAGCACCAGAACAATTTTTTGTTGTTGGGCAGTGTAATCTTTAATTGTGAGAAGCAGTGCCTTGGTAATGCTTAATTTTTTTTTTATTTCAGTTAGAATGACAGGCCTGTCCTGGGACTTGCTATGCTTTGGGCAGATGCCATCACTGGTTATGCCAGCACATTGGACAGATAATACTATTGCAAATGGATAAGGCAAGATTTTGGATTTCCTTCTAAAGTCTCAAAAATGTATGGAGGGGAACTGTCAAAATATTTAGAGTGTCTTCTGTTCAGGAGCTTGGAGGAGGATTGTGCCAGCACCATCAGTGTAAGTTGGTCTGTCTTATCTCCTTAGTGACCTGAATTTATGGTCATTGAACGTCAAGAGGCTCCTTATAATTTGCATGCTGTTAATTTCTTGGTGTGAAGTAAAGGGTTTTGTGGCAGCTTGCCAATAATGGTACAGTCAGCGTGAGGCTGAGTGGGAGAGATAAATTAATGCATTTACACACAGAAAGATTCGATCTGTTTACACTGGTAATTTATTAAACAGTTTCTTGATGAGAAGTAGTTCTGTCAATTAGCCTAAGAAGGATAAAAACTGACTTTATAACATTGCTGATGTCCTTTGCATAAAAAAAGCAAAAATCTACAGTTTGAAATCTTAATAGTAGTTTTCTGTATAGGTGCATGTTAGTACTCTAAGGCAGCAGTTTCCAAACTGTGTGCTGCTGGATTTTTCCAGAAGTTCCAGCTACATTCAGGCCCTAAAGCAATAGAACTGTAGGAATGACGTAAAAGAATTACTGTGAAGTTAAGAGCGCAGTGACCAGAGTAAGTTTGGGAACTGCTGCTTTAAGTGCTTTATATGACTGAACTAACGTTGCCTTACAGCCAGTCTATATGGAGTGAGTTAAAATGTACGGATGCTTTCTTTGCTTCAAGAGGAACACGATAGGCAGACAACCTACACACTACGGGGAGGAGACTAAGCTAATGTTAACAGGAAGCAGGCCAATTCCATGATGCAGGTGCTGGACTATCATCCTCCTCTGAATGGAGTTGCACTCCCCCTGAAAGAGCAGGTTTGCAGCTTGGGGGTTATGCTGGACTCAGAGCTGCTCTTGGATGCCCAGGTGTTGGCTGAGGCCAGGAGTGCCTTTGCCCAGCTTTGGCTGGTGTGCCAGCTGTGACCTTACCTGCCTCAGTTGGATCTGGCCTTGGTGGTCCATGCCATGGTGACTTCAAGATTAGATTACTGTAATGCACTCTGTGTGGATCTGCCTTGAAGACGGTCTGGAAGTTGCAGCTAGTGCGGAATGCGGCAGCTTGTGTGCTTGCTGGGGGTCGGCGGTTTGACTCTGTCATGCTGCTGCTCCGGTGGCTGCGTTGGCTACCGGTTCATTTCTGGGCTCAATTCAAGGTGCAGGTTTTGACCTTTAAAGTTCTTTACGACTTGGAACCAGAGTATTTGAGAGAGGGCCTTCTTCCATACAGTTCAGCCCATTCTCTTTGGTCATCGAAGACGGCCCTGTTGATTGTGCTACCATCAAGAGAGTTTAGGAGGATGTTGGCCAGAAATAGGGCCTTCTCAGTGGTGGAGCCTGTATTTTGGAATTCCCTCCCCTTGAATGAACAGCTCCTTCATTGTTAACCTTCTGGTGAGGTCTGAATACTTTGTTTTTTATTTTGGAAAGCCTTTGATGCCTGGTAGAGTATGGTGGCTGCTTTTTTTAGTAATTCTATTCATCTCCTGGTTTTTATCACTGCTGGTTTTATTGTTTTTATTGTATTTTATAGCTTTTAATGTATATTTTATGTATTTTACTGATAAGGGCTTTGGGTGCCCTTTGGGAAGAAAGGCGGGATATAAATTCAATAAATAAAAAACCTGCTGGTAAGAAGCAAAAGGCTAATTAACGGAAAGCTTGTAATGTATGTACCAACTCTGTATTATACCTGTATTGCTAGCCTTGAAAGCTTGTCACATGTGCTGAAAATGGGATGAGAAAAGTATAGTTTTTAAAAAAATTTTTTTTTACATTCCTATGGCCATGGTTCTTTTAGCCATGCTATCTTTGAATTATTGTGTTTGGTACTACTAGAATGCTTTCCCAGAATATAACTTGCAGCGCTTCCAAGAATATAAATTGATTGATAATATTCCTGATTCGTGCTTGTGTGTACATTTGAAATGTATGAAACATAGTTTGACATTGGTAGTCATTGATTTCTAAATTTATATAACATTTGCATGTTCATTTGAAATACATGAAATATAGTTTGACATAGGTTTCTTAATTTATATAGTAGCTTATTTCACTCTGCTTCCTGGCAATATCTTACTTAGAGAACTGGAGGAGATCCTGCTAGACTAGTCTTTTGAGCTGCCCAGAGTTCACTAGCAGTGATTTATGGAGACTTGTTAAAGGTGAAATTTGACTGACATTTGACTGACATTCAGGCTGTTTGGTCCCAAGCCCAGTGGTTAGGGGAGATTTGGAATGTATCCTAGAGGAGATGTATTAAGTCTGAGAAGATAGAAAGAGGAGACAGTTTGTTGCATGCTAAACCTTTAGAGGACATAACTTTAAAGTCATTACTCTGGAGGGTGGTGATGATGATTCAAAAGTGAAAACATTTGAAAAATTAGTGTGGTTAAATTTTAAACATCTATAGGGGGGTCCCTGTTATAAGTCTCCCAGCATTTAATTCCTCAGCTTTGTGATGAACTAAAAGTAAACGTCCCATGCCTGCTTTTTTTCTTATTCCTCCAAGCTCTTAAATTAACATCCCTGATATATAGATGTTGCCCTGATGAGCTTCATGTTTGTTTTTCTTTCTTAATGGGATATTATTATTTAGTACAGTAATGTCAGTGTGAGTAGTGGTGATATTGTCCTTGTGTAGCTGAGAGCAGTCCTTAACTCCTTTTCTGCCCAGCCCACAGGTGTACACATTTGATCCCTGCAGCATATATGCATCGTTGGGCAGAAATGGCTTAACTCTTGTCTGCTTCATTTTCCTCCCCCTTGTAATCCTGTGCCAGTGCTGCTGCCATGACTTCCTGTAATGAACTGCAGAGAGAATCATTCCCTCTAGTAGTTGTCAGAGAAGGAAGAAATGGTGATGGCACTAGACGCTGAGGGAGAGAGGTGAGCATTCCTCATACCCTCACAGTTGTCCAGTGCTGCTGCTGCCTCCTTTTCCTCTGATGACTGAGTCCAGCATTCCTTCTGCCACTATCAGAGAAAGTAGCAGTGCCTGATGCTGAGGGAGAGAGGTAAGCCCCTTCTGATCCTGCTGTAGATGTAAGCCCCCCCCCCATTTACCTCTTTCCCTCAATATTCAGTACCACCACAGTTGCTTCCTTTGGTGGCCAAGTAGGGAATGCTGGCAGTGCTGGATGCTGTGTGATGCCAGTGACTCTGGATGCCAAGAGGAGGATGGGGACGGATTACTGAGGGAGTGTCTTTGTGGATTCCCTTATCCGTGGATTAGGTCCTTGGGTCCCCACATACAAGCCCCTGGTGCGTGTCCCCTCCATATTCCACACAGGTCCATCCTTGGCGTCTACTGAACTGAGACAGAACCTTACAGTGAAAGAAACACATCCCCTGGGGCTGCCCTGGGCCTCCTAATGCCTTATAAGGTATTAAAAATGTCATTTCCAGCTTTTTTTGTTGTAAGGCTCAGTCTGAGCTCGGTAGAGGTCATAGATGGATATGTGTGGACTCTGCTGAGCTCAGAGGACTCTCTGGAGGTGAGGGAAGCAGAGCTTCCCTTACCTCCAGTGGCTGGGTGGGGCATTCCTTGGTATCTTCTGTTTCCGTTAACTATAGGCGTTTCTGGAATGAAATCCCTGCAGGTACCAGGTCACTTCTGTACTTTCTCTCTAGTGGCATCCAGAGTCACCACTGCTTCTTTCTCTACTGGCCTTGGAGGGAATGCTGCAGTTTCTGCATTCCCTCCACCAGCCATTAGAGGAGGAGGAAGAAACAATAGTGATGCTGTTAAGCTTCTTGCATGCTAAAGTCCAGGTTTTAGGAGGCCGCAGGCTGGGAGAATTGGTATTCATAGTCAATTTATTAATACGGTCAATGACTAGCACAAATCATGTAACAGTGCTTAAATTCTTAAAACCTTAAAAAAAGCAGTTTAAAAGTTATAAAATCTTACAAAAAGAACACACCAATTACTATGTTGTGTAAACAATACAGAAAAAATTAAATTTACAAACGTGTTAAAATTCTTGTTCAATTTGTATGATTTCCTGGCAGATTTTACAGGCAGTTGCAAAAATACTCGCATTGTGAGCTGTAATCTGTGGGTTAGGGTTCATAAGGAGCATCTTAGACCTCTAAATAGTAGCCAGGAAGACTTCTAATCCAAGGAAGAATGTACTTTAAACGAATTTCTTGATAATACAGGCAATAGAGTAAAACATGTTCTGGTGTTTCAACATCTCCTGTACTGCAGGGGCAAACCCTTTCTGACACAGGTATTTTTCTGTAGCATTCCTCCACCACTGCTTAGGGGAGTACTCTCCATCTGGTTAAGGTGAATGCACTCCTTTGACCTGGAATCTCCAGTAATGAAAGACAAGCAGTCAGGACAACTGTCGTTCTCTGCAACCAGAAAGTTTGGTATTCTACCAGTGTCACCCTGTTCAGTATCTAGCAATGCCTGCTTTACAGTTGCTTTTGCGTGTTCGAAACCCATTTCTAGAGTAGCTTGTGGGGAAAGGACCAGGCTCGTCAACTTATGATGCACGGCCATTAGCCAGGAAGATAACAACAACAACAACAACAACAGTATTTATATACCGCTTTTCAACAAAAAGTTCACAAAGCGGTTTACAGAGAAAATCAAATATCTAATGGCTCCCTGTCCCAAAAGGGCTCACAATCTAAAAAGATGCAACACCAGCAGACAGCCACTAGAAAAGACACTGCTGGGGTGAGGTGGGCCAGTTACTCTCCCCTTGCTAAATAAAAGAGGAGCACCCACTTGAAAAAGTGCCTCTTAACCAGTTAGCAGTGAGATTGAAAACTGTCCTGAATAATTAAAGGTGTTAGGCCTTGTGAAATGTAATTTCATTTGAGCCAAAAGTTAATAGGGGCAAGGGAAACTCTGGCCTTTACTGTAACCAGGCCAGATTCTGACTGCAGGCGTACATTGGACACGCAGCTGAGGAATTGAAATACTGATCTTAGAAATTTTGATTGAACTTGCTCTAGTGAAGCAAAGCAGGAGAAATAAGCATACAGCACTCGGTATTCCCTGGCAGCCCCCCATTCAAGTACTAACCAGCCTGACCCTGCTTAGCTTCTGAAATCAGAGGAGATTGGGCATATTCAGGGTAGTATGACTGTTGATGGCTGGGAGAGGTGGTAGATGGGCACAGGGTATCTTCTGCCAACTAGTATTGTCTTCCCAGTTCATGTCATGAGTGAGCTGCCCCTGTGGTAGCTGTAATGATTTATGTGTTCAGGACAGCATACCATACTCTACAATCGCTATCCCTACCTTATTTCATTGTTTCTTATGGGATAAACTTCTCTTTAAGACCACTGAAGGGCGTAGATGTATGTACAGTTCCCATTAGTGTCTAGTTACATTATTTCTTCTGTAAGAAAATTTCTCTTTGTATGTTTTGCTGTAATTGAAAATTTTCTGGTCCCTATCTCCAACTTCTAAAGGAGACCCCCCCCCCCCCCGGTAAAACTTCTTTTGTCACATGTTGAAATTATTGACCCAAAACTGTTGGTTAGTAGGAAAAAAGTTGGTTGGAAATAACTTAATAGGAAGAGGCGCATAATATTTGGCAAAATAATGTAAAAAAAGATGGTGAAGAAATTTTTACTAAGGATACAACAATAAATGCTGTATCTCAGTGGTTCTTAAACTTTTTAGCACTGGGACCCACTTTTTAGAATTACAATCTGTCAGGACCCACCTGAAGTGTTGTCATAGCCAGAAATATCATCTAGCAGGAAAAATGTTTAACAGTCTCAAAGGCTGCAATCCTGTCCACACTTTCTAGTAAGCCCAATTGACTATCATTGTTAAAAGCATATACATAGTATCCTGTTAAAAGTACAAATTGTGACATTTCCCCAAATGCAGTCAAATAATATGGTGGCATCAAGTCTAGTATATTAAAAATAAAATATTGAAATGAATGGGGACCCACCAGAAATTGACTTGTGACCCACCTTGTGGGTCCTGACCCACAGTTTGAGAAACACTGCTGTTACTCATTGTGCCCATAGTTGACTATGCAGGTGGTGACTTTATTTAAGTTATTATGGTATCTGTCATGCCCATTCCTACAGCCCAGTTTCCTCTTTCACCAGACTAAGGAAAATAATTGGCAAGTTGCTGGCTTGTGTTCAGCTCAACTCCAGTGGGTGAGACCTTATACCATATGCTGTTTTCTGCTGCCAGCACTTGCTGGTAGCATGAGGGCAGCATATGTGTGCAGCCCTCAGTCTCTGCTAGTTTTGTGGGGCAGGGGGAACTCACCACAGAATTTTCTTGCACCACGTGGAAGCGCCTCCCCTATGTAGTGACCACTTCCAGTTTACCTTTTCTCTCATTTTGTTTACCAGCGTATTTGCACATAAAACTTCCACTTTACAGAGGAAGAAAGTGGAACTGGAACTTCAGTGTGGAAAGAATTTTTTTAACCTTTTTTGGAGGAGTAAAATGTTATTCAGCTTATTTCTGTTGTAACATTTTATATAGCTACTCCTTGTGTGGAAACAGCTGTATCCTATACCCAAGAAATGCTATTGTTTTTCAGTCTTCAGTGATTGATATGGTGAAGAAAAGTATTACAGAAAAGTTATTTATGGAGAAATATAATTAATATGCGGAAGTGAAGACAGGCTGTCTGTGGCATGAACCTCATACTTGAAGAAAAATGTGCATATTTTTGGTATAAAGTTGGTTTTCATTCTAATCTTAAAAATTTGGCCTGCAAATATGTTGAATTGTGTATATTATATTGAGGCAACACCATAAAATAATAGATTGCCCCTGTGCTGGTGTAGCTGTTGATATATTTACTCTTATATGTGGAGGGTCTTATTTTGTGTTGGAAATGAATGCTGTTTTTCACAATTGTGTGTGTACAGGCATAACCTACTGTAGATATTCACCTATAGGGCAATAAATTTGTCCCAACAGATTGCTCCTGAATCAATCCTTCGCCTTATCTGCGGGGCCACTAGGGGTCAGGGCTGTTTCAGGCACACTGTGAAGCTGCAGTGGTGCTGCTAGGGAGGGTGACCCGCCACCCGCTCCCCCACTGCACGCTTTCCACCTGGAGCAGGGAACCTGATGGAGCTGCTCGACTTGCCTGCCGTTGCCTCCTCCTTGCTGCTCCTGGCCATTGCAGTCCTGCCCGCTCTGACTTCCTCCTCCTCTGCCCCTGCTAGTCTTCGAAAGGACAGGAAAGGGGAGCAGGAGCCTGGAGCGCGTCCCATGTGTGTCATCAATGGGGCTTACTCCCAGGAAAGTGCGCATAGCATGGCAGCATTTGAGCCCAAGCCTGTGCATGCCTACTCAGAAACAAATTCCATTGTCAATGGGGCTTACTCCCAGGAAGTGTGCATAGGATGGCAGCCTTTGAACCTAAGCCAGTGCATACCTACTCAGAAGTAAATTCCATTATTGTCAATGGGGCTTACTCCCAGGAAAAGATAGTAGCTTGAAGATGGGGAGAGAGATGGGAGGGCTGCTTCTTCATCCAGAGTCTACAGCTCTGCATCTGTTTCTTCCGAGCCCCTGCTGTGCCTCCCTTCTCCACTGTCCCTCTTTCTCTGCCCCCTATTTACAAGCCATGCAATCAGGGAAACTGATTAGAGCAGCAGACTGCAGTTCCCATTTGCATCCCCAAGACAGAGAGCAGAGCTGAACCAGCTCCCCAGAATAACCCCTCTTCTTTAAGAGTGAAACCCCCCTGACAGCCTTGATCCTGCTGTAAATCAAGAGGAGGAAACAGTCCTCAGACCAGGTGAGGGTGGGCTTGTTGCAGCTGCAGGATGCACCTTCCCTGAAAGTGGAAGCACTCCCATCAAATTGTCTCACAAACTACAATTCAGGGCACCATTACTTAGGAATAACACCCAGGGAAAGCAATGGGTCTGCTTCTGAGTAAATAGGGTTTCAGCTATGTGCAGCTGCACTTGGTCACAGCCATTTGCTGTTGCTTGTCTCTGCTGTGAATTGAATTGCACACTCCCAGTTGTGTTCTAAGTTGTATGTTATATGTAGAGCTTCTGGCTTAAGAGCAGAAGACACTGTCTTTGCACTGTTTTGCATCAAAAGTGTTCTGAGAAATTCTGAGTGATAGATCACTTTTTTATGTTTTAGTTTTTTTCCTGTGCTGGTTTTCAATCACTGGTTCATACATGAATTGATCACCAAAAATTAGCTATTGTAGGGCTTTCACAGTCAACTAGCTACCTCCCTTCCTGCCTTGCTGGCCCTGCAAGGCATTCTGGAGCACTGCCATTATTCCATTCTTTTTAAAGTACCCCTAAAGGTCCTGTTGAGTGCCCCTGGGGGTACATGAACCCCAGGTTGGAAACCACTGTTCTATTAGTATGTAGTTTACAGTGCAGTTACTCTTTTATAGTGTTCACAAAAAGATGGTGAAGACCAGAATTTAAAAGTTTATGAATAAAAATGAATCCTATTATCTTTTACTATATTTTTAATAAATTAGAGACTGTCAGTTCTTAGGTAATAATTACTGGTAGGTTATTTTTCAGGATCTGGCCTAAGGTAAAATCAGACAAAACTATAATCAGACAAACCCTCCCCCCAAGTTTATGACCCCGACTTATCCAAGGGTCATAGAAAATTCTATGATTCTTGTCTCAAAACCTGCCCTCAACTTATCTGTGAGATCGACTTACAGGTGAGTATCTGCGGTAATTATCCATGGATTTTCCACCCAAGGTTTTATATCAGTGCTATGAGAAAGGGAAAAAGTCATTTAACAGTAGCCCAGTTAAGAAAAGAGGGCAACTGACTGACAATCCATCAATCATTCTCTTTTCAGGCACTTAGAACAGCTTCACTCCAAGGCAAGCGACCCCCTCCCTTCACCCTGAGCATGTGAAAGAATGTTAAATGGCAGTGATTATCACCACCTCCATTCTCCTCCCCCCCCCAATGCTGTGACTCCAGGTGAAGGGAGGGATTGCTGCCTTAGAGCAGGGGTGCTCACACTTTTTTTTGGCTCGAGAGCTACTTTGAAACCCAGCAAGGCCTGGAGATCTACCAGAGTTTTTTTACAATGTTCGCGCCATCATAACATTTAACATTTATGTGTACAATATATGTTGGTGTACCTTGCATAACCACATGAACCAATATTGCACAACACAACATAATTAACTATAAACATTTTTTGTAATTACTTGAGTTTACTTTGATGACTTGCACTGAAGTGAATCAGCCAAGGATGCATAGTCCAGACAGTAGCTGCTGACAGCCAGCCTCAAGCACACTTCCAAATGTTCATCAGTCATGGGTACTTGGACTTAATGATCTTCATGTAGGAAAAGGCTGACTCACATAAATAAGTGGAGCCCTTCCTGCCTCAGGTGCTCTTATATCCCTGAGGGCCCTATTGCCTTCAAGTGGCTGCAGCTGTGCAGCACACTCTGCTGGATGCCCAGGCCTTACCCTTAAAGGGGCCACTGCTGACACCACATCTACCTCCTCACCAGATCTTCCTTGATTCCAATACAAGTGGGGGGGGGGAGCAGATCTCTATACAGACCAGTGCAAAAACAGGGGAAAGGTGTGGGGGAGGGAAGATCTCTATATAGACATCACAGCAAGACCAGTGCAAAACCCCTTGCACACAGAACCAAAAGATGGAAGTGGGGGGGGGGGCAGATCTCCATGCATACCAGTGCAAAAACAGGGGAAAGGTAAGTCAGCCCCAGTAGAGTTAACGGAGCTCACTCCCAGGGATGCGTGGTCAGGAGAGAAGCCTGCCAGCGGCTCCTCTCCAGGTCTACTCACGAGTCAGCCCCAGTAGAGTCAACCGGGCTCACTCCCAGGGATGCGTGGACAGGAGCATCACTCCCAGGGCGGGGCTCACTCCCAGGGATGCGTGGACAGGAGCTCACTCCCAGGGATGCGTCACACCCAGGGCGGGGCTCACTCCCAGGGATGCATGGAGAGAAGCCTGCGATCGACTCTTTTTGCCTTGCGATCGACCGGTGGATTGCAATCGACGTATTGAGCACCCCTGCCTTAGAGTGAAACCTTTCTAAGTGCCTGGAGAGAAACTGATTGTCTGCTTGATGCATTACAAAGGTCAGCAAGGCTGTTTTTAAATCACCTAGCAAAGGGACACTGCTTTTTAAATGGATTTGCTATAATTTGGCTTTTGCCATTCATTTGTGAGTTCTGGGAATGGAACCCTCACGAATAACAAGACTCAACCGGTACTATATTGCATGAAAACATTGTATCATAATGTTTTCAATGTCAGTATGATATTGAATTACAGTTTCTGCAGTTTGCTTTTTGGTGAATTTTTGTCTCTAGATGTTCAGTTTAATGTTTAACATTTACTTAGGACTAAGTCTACTGATTTTGGTGTAATGTTATCCCAAGTACAATTACTTTCTATCTTTGAGACAGAATGTCATATCTATTATTTAGTGTGAAGTTTTATTAGATATTCTTTGCGCCTGACCAGTGAAGCCTCAGAGGAAGTAGTATTCTACAAACCTTGTAATGGATGATTCATTGTAGGCATGATAGGCAAGATTTTTAGGAAAACTTGGACAGCACTTTGTTGTGTGAACTAGTAGTCATTTTCTCTTATTTCTCTGAGAACAACTCTACGTTATTATCAGCTACCTAAAGATGATACAACCCTGCAGCTATTTTTTTTTTTACTGAGACAGAATTGCATATATGGCATTGGAGTTGTCATATTGTACTGCAATTTCCTAGACTGAAATGGATGCTTTGTGCACATTGTTTGGCTTTTTTATTCACAATTTGGTTGAATTGATGGTTGAGTAAGGTTTAGTTAAGATACTTCAAGAATTCTCCTAAAGGAAAGAATTGGGTTTGTGAACATCTATTCCGCCTCACTGAATACTCCAGTCAGCAGATCCATGAGTATTAGAATGTGAGATCTCCTGTAGTAAAAGATTTAAATCGAAACACGAGTGAAGCTTGAAACTATGAACCTTAGCATCAGGAACAGGATACTTTTTCTCCAAAATATGTACAAGCAAAGATAATGTAACCAAGAGAGGTAACTGAAAACTATCCCAAATCCTGTACTGCAGGCGTAATACTATGTAGGGATAATTTGCATTTCCTTGATGTTAAAAATCAAGACAATGTGATAGCTGCAATTGGGAGATGTCTGATTTTTAGCCATTATATAAATGCTTCTTACGTAATATTCTGAAATAGTTGTGGAAGAGACATGTACAAAAAGTGTACACCATTATGAGTGAAAATGAAGTGTGTGTATTCTGTAGATACAGGACTTGTGAAGCTGCTGTATGTGGGTGGTTCAGACATTGACTGTAGTGAATTAAACTTATGTACATGTTCATTTGTGAACATTTCATATTTGTTTCTAAAGTGTGATTCATCTTACATTTGGAGCAGGTGTCATATGAAGTAACCCTAAGATCTAGCATCCAAATCTTCTTTCTTCCTGACTACCACTGATGTTTGCCAATAAAGAGAAGAGTTGGCATTGCAGAATCAATGGCCTGAGTGCCTTTAAGTAAACCAGTTGTTTATATAAACAAAACAGCATAAATATTTTATAAGGAGAAAATTGACTGAGGTGCCATATGTTTTTCTTTTCCTTTTTTAAAATTTCAAACTGACCTCAATAGTTTGTTTTTAACAAGATTCTCCTAGTAATTGTTTCTTCTAAATGTGCTGTGAGAATCAGGTCTGTAAAGTAATATTGGTTTGTTTTGTATTTCTGTGTGTCACTGCTTTGTTTTTGTTGGCATAGAACTTTTCCAGATTTTACTTCTATTAGTGGTAAATATGTGGTAGAGTGTGCCCTCCTTATCTGTGGGCTTGGCATCCACAGTTGCCGAACCTGTGGCTGGAGGGCCTCAGAGGACATGATTTCCAGACATGACCAGAAATCACTTCCAGTTGATGCCAGCAATTTCTGGTCATGTCAGGTGCTGTTCTGATTCCTCCAGTTGTAGATTTAATCTGTGGAATTTGGTATTAGCGGGGAGTCCTGGACAGATCCCCCATGGATACTGAGTGTCCACTATATTCTTCCTTACTGTATAATTTTTATTAGTCTGCACTTTTTGTTGTCTCTTACTATGTGTTGCTGATCTCTCAGCTAACATACTTTATTTACATTTAATACTTACTGCTCTGTTGTCCAAGTTGATATTCTTCATAAGAATATTTTCAATAATAATTTTAACATATTCTTAAATTCAGGCAGCAGCTGTAAAGACTTGTTTCTCTAGTCAAGGAATGGGGAATTCCTGATCCTTCAGGATATGTCCCTCCCACCACTAGGAGGCAGAGCCAATCCAAAGTGTTGTCTCCTGATTTAGAGGACATCCTACCCCCAGGCCAGGCCTGCCTCTGCTAGGGAAGAAAGCAAATCCTCTGTGCTCTTTAGCTCAATATTATTTTTAACATTTTTTCTTCTCCTTTTCCTTTCTTTTCACCTTTTTCACCCCGTCTTCTGAGTTAGAGCTTGGCTCTCACACAGGCAAAAGAGGTCCACCTCCCAGTGGCTTTCTATAACCACGGCTGTGACATGTAAAATGTTTTTCCCCCTGTGCTACTGTGTGAGGGAGACTTGCAGTCTACATACCAACTTAGGCCTGGCAGACGACCCCCCCCCCCAATGCTGCTGTATGAGGGAGGCCTGTGGCCTATAGTACATGTCAACTTAAGTCTGGCAGTCTACCTACTCAGCCTTGCTCAGTCTCTTGGGATATCAGGCCAGAGAAGAGCTCCTCAACAAGGGGTCATGGCTGATCTGCAGATACCAGGCTACTTAGCATAGAGGACCTGTTCTCTACCAATTATAGCAGGGAAAAGCACCAGGACATGGATTGCCTAGGGCTAAGTGCCCAAAAAATTCCAACCCATGCGAAAGGATTTTGACTCCAGCATCCTAAGTTAAAAATCCTAAGATGTTTTGTTGGGTGTTAGAGAGATGTTGCAGCTCTCCAGGACAGCCTGGAGGGGAGATGCTCACTCCAGAAGGAAATAATGCTTTGGATTTACCCTGCCTCCTAGTGGTGGAAGAGGCATATTCCAAAGGGTCAGGAACGTTCCCTTTCCTCTATCCAGAGTAGGAATTCTCAGGTAAGAAACTCCTGTTTCCTCAGAATGTTTGTTGATATGAGATGAAAAATACTATAGCTATTGTTTCTTGTTAATCTTTCTCCACATCTCATATCTAATCTAAAATCTTATTTCTGTAATCTCTGCCATAAATTTGTTTATTACAGAGGTTCCTTATTAAATAGATTAATCCTTGGGTCTTGTGATCGCATGAAATGTTCTCTGTTCTTTGAGCTTATTGTGGGATTGGTTGATAATTAGGGCAACTTGGTGCTTGTTCTGGCTGAAAGAGTTATTGTTTTACTCAGGATTCAGAGGTTAGAACTGGAAACAATAGCATCAGTCTTGAGGTGTTAAAGGTAATAAAGTAGTCTTATGCTTTTATTCAGCTTTTCCTCTATGAATATGGACCATACCAATAAAAAAATATAAATATGTTACACACAAGCACCAAGAATCCTATTGTCCAGTAGAGAGACTTTTCAGTTTAAATGCATGTACTGTACTAAGAACAAGCCCTGCTGTGTTTCATTAAATGTATATTGATTGATTTTTTTGTATCTCTGCCCAGTGTAGGACACTGGTTTATCTGAAAGCAGAATACTGGAACAAAGGTTATGACCTATTGACTGCTTGTGAACTACATTGGCTAAAAACTATTTTTATAATAGCTGTAGTTGACTTGTTTTATAATGAATTTGAATAACGGGCCTACTTCATTTTTTAAACTCTCCCATTGCACATGGATTTGTGTTCTTAATCACACTGGATTGATAGTTCTACACTTGCAGATGCTCACATGTTAAAGGAAACCCATGTTTAGATAGTGTGCCTTTATGTTTGCTGCTTATTATAGTGCCATTCACATATGAATGCTGTAACCTGTGAAAGAGTGTCAGATAATGATCTTGAATATTTTTTTCTATTCTGAGGAATTTATAGCCAAACAAAAGCAAGCCTGGTCAAACTATTGCAATTTTGTAAACACATTAAAGCAGTGGTTCTCACACATTTTGCACCAGGACCCACTTTTTAGAATAAGAATCTGTCAGGACCCACCAGAAGTGATGTCATGACTGGAAGTCACATCATCAAGCATGTAGGATTAACAATCCTAGGCTGCAATCCTACCCACACTTACCCAGGAGTCAGTCCCTTTTACTATCATTGTTAAAAGAATATACATAGTAGCTTGTTAAAAATACAGGTCTGTAACATTTCCCCAAATGCAGTCACATACTATGCTAGCATCAAGTATATATGTTAAAAATACAATATTGAAATGAACGGGGACCCACCTGAAATTGGCTTGCGACCCACCTGGTGTGTCCCGTCCCACAGTTTGAGAAACACTGCATTAAAGCATTGCAAAATAGAAACTTACTAGAAAGAGTTGTGCAGGTGATCTTTCAGTAGCAATACTAATTTTGTTTGTTTTTGGTTGTATTCGAAAATGCTATTAAAAGCAGTAAATCCAATTAATATCCTTTGCTTTACCAATGTTGGAATCCTAAAGAGTTCCTTGTTATAATAAAGAACAGATAATGAATCTCAAAGGAAAAGATTTAAAAGATTTTGGAAGAATGCATTCTGAGTTCATTTGTCTAGCATAGGTTAGGTTAATTCATATTTTAGAGGTAAGGAAGTTTTATTTTCTAGCTGCCAGTCTACTTGTAGCCTTTGTTGGCTAATTATCCTCACTGTTTTCACTTTCAACCTGTCAGCGGCTGACTGCTTAATGGCAGTGTGAGCTTTATGAAGTGCACTTCTGGGTTTGCACTGCTGCCACCACCAACTAAGAAAAATAGTGGCTTGGGGATTTACCGGTCTGCGGCAGCAGCGAGAACCTGAGTTTTGCGGCATCTCTAGCCACAGCAGCAGATGAGCAAGTCCTGAAACATCTTTTTTGTGGTTGGAGGTGGTGCGAACTTGGAAGTGTCACCATTGCCACTTCTTTCCATTGCACCGATTTGCCAGTTCCCTTAAAGGGGAAAACAAGTGTTTCCTGCTGCCTTGGGGGTCGCAGCCTGCAGGTTGGGAACCACTGTTATGGACCAGACTAGCTCACTTTCCAGCCCCATTCTTTTCCTTTGCTTTCTGAGCTGGCATGAGAACTCCTGCATGAAGAGAAAGAAATGCACCTCTTGGAGGATTGGTAGCATGCTCTGTGTGGCATCTCCCCCCCCCCCCCCACATGTGAGTGAGAGAGCAAGTATCTCCCTTCATAACAAAATTCTTTCTCCCTCCTCCTTTGGGCAATGTCAGTAATGGCTATCCATTCCGTCTTACAACCATTCCCTAGGTGCAATGAGGAAGCTTTGGATTGCCATGCTGACCCCTACTGCGTGTCATACTTTTCATTTCACAGAGGGTAACGATAACCATGTACAATAAACTTTTTTTTAGAAACTGTAAGGAAGCAGTTTGTACTAACAAGCTCTCATAATGAATGTGAGGCATTACACCTCTTCTTCTTTCTGGTCCACTGTCCTTTTGGAAATTAAAGCTTATGCCAAATATTAAATCTGTAATAGTTTCCTATAGATCTGTGGTTTTCAAGCTTCCTGCCTTCCAAGAATAGTTTTTACATTGCTTTGTGCTGGGGAATCCTTGTATATTAAGAGATTGCCAAACGTGTTCAAAATCTGAATACCATTTGGAACAATGGTATAACAATGGGCAGGAGGTCTGGCTCAGTTGGTAGAGCTGCCGCCTTGTATGCCTGAAGATCTGAGGCTGCCAGTTCGAAACAACCAGAAGTACCTGAGAACTGATGACACGCTGATATACTGATGACCCTCGGTGGCAGAGAGGAGTTGCCGTCAAGTGGAGCGTGGGAGGCGAAGGGCCAGAGAGAGACCAGACCGGGAAGGAATCCAGCTGGAACGGGGAGTTCTATGAAAGACTAGAACTATTCAATTGTAAAAATCCCTACGGGGGTTTAGAACAGCCTGCCTACGTAAACCGCCTTGGATTAAAGTCTGAGGAGAAATTTGACGACCAAAGAAAGGCGGTATATAAATACCTATATAAATATAAATAAATAAACAATGAATGTTCCCTAAAATGTAATCATAGCTCTCCTGTTGTTGAACATTGTGTTCCTCATACATGTGTTCTCACAAAGAAAGTGCAGTTAAGCTTTTAAGGACCCCACTTGTTTCCCAGAATACTATTTGAGAATTTATAGTATTCCTCTCACGTGTCATGTCACTTCTCTATCTTTATTTTGGTCTTTAAGGTCAAGTTATGTGCGTCTAATTCTGGGCATTGGACTTGGAAGTTTTCAGTTTCGTCCTGGCAAGGCTTTTTGATTCTGGTGGGGAGTTCCAAAAAGTCTTGAAATGGCACTGGGAGAGGAGGGCTATTATTTAGAACTGGGCTGCTCGAACCCTGGTCCAGGGGTCAGATCCGGGGTTTGGGCAGATCCATCTGCCAGGTGAGTGGACCTTTCTGTTCTGCCCGGATACTGTGTGAAGTTGCCCTCGATTGGGGCATAGGGGTGCTCGGGTCAGTCGAGTCTGCCCATACGTCCTGTCACACGGCCTTCTTGGATGCTGGGCAGCAGACATGACTGCCCAGAGTGTCCCTATCCCCCAATTGAGGGGAAGTTTGTGCAGTGCCTGAGCAGAACACTTGGGTGTGATCCAGATGGGAACCACATTCCCTGCGCTCAGTGGCCGTGAGTTTGAGCACTGCTGATTTAGAGAGGAAAAGTAAATCTCAGCCCTTCTTGAGTTTTTTGAGTAATCAAGAGTAGCTTTTCAGGTCCTGGCTAAATTTAATAGTTATATCTTGAATAATGCTGCTTGCTTTAGTACTGATTCATTGTAGTGCTCATTGTCCCAGTGTGATTAACAGCTGTTCAAACAAATGAAAGCAGTACATTCTGAGCCATTCTGTACCCCTTTCCTGCATATTATATAGTCAATGTCTTCAACAGCACTGTTTCATCCAGCACTTGACTTTTGGGTAACACATCCCCTGAATTATCCAAGGAATTACTGTAATATCATAGACTTGCTATATATTGCAAATTAAGTTAGTGACATAATTGTGTTGATTGGATTACATTTAAAGAAATTCACATTGAAGTACAATGGTGGACACTTTAATAACATAAATTTTGCTTATGAAGAAGTGTATTGTATCCTGTGAACTAACATTGACAAGGCACACCATACTGTTGGTCGGGGGCTCACATCCCCTAATGGTCCTACTTAATAAATGACCCATCCTCAAACTCCCGTGGCATACCAGTGTGCAATGGCACAGTGGTTGAAAATGGCTGATATAGAGGATCAAAATTCACAATGAGCAAAATGAACTATTTGTGATGGATTAGGAGAGAGATGGTGGGCCAAAGTGCGATACAGGTAGCTGGTTGAAAAGGGCCCTTGGCCTGAAGTGCTTATGGTATTTTTCCATTTGGCATCCGCAGGGGTTCTGAAGTGCTTATGGTATTTTTCCAAGGTGCAATACAGTCATGCAACACAATTCTCAGAACCCCTGGGGATGCCAAATGGAAAAATACCATAAGCACTTCAGGCCAAGGGCCCTTTTCAAACCATGGCCCTTGGCCTGATCCAGCAAGTCTTTTTTATGTTCTTATTATAACTTCGCATAGAATTCAAATTGGTCCTGAGTTGGGGCCTATGGAGGGTGAGCAGAATTAATATTTTGCTGTAATTTACTTCATTAATTTTTATAATGTGTTACTTTGCTCTGAGTTTCTGTAATAAGGCAGGATTCGAGCTCCATGAAACGTTCTGCAGTGTGTGGCCATATAATATGGTTTATGCACGTGCCTTTGAGTGTATGTGACGATATATGGGAGGCAAGTTTCAAAATCCTTGCCTTGCCTGACAGCTGAACAGGCATGAACACTGATGCTATTGCAAATGTTTTAGTTTAGTAATTTTTTTTTCTGAGAAGATAAATGAAGTGCTTCTGGGCAAATGACTGGGCAGTAACATGAACCTAAATGCTGCTTCTTTGAATTCTCCCATTATTCACTTAAAATACATATTTATTTGGGGCTGGCTGTTCATGGCCTTTCCTTAATGTTTTCTGTATTATATATTACAAATGTTGTATTTACTTTTATGTCTGGTTACATTACTTTGTAGCCTGTCAGTTTACCACTAAAAATGTTTGTTTTTCTTAATATTAGGTAATTGTAAAGCTTTTCTATTTGAATGCCAAACATGCATTTTCATTTTTTTGAGTGATAACAGATGCTTAATAAGGTACCCTAAATATGAGCAGACTATGAACACGTATGCCTTATCCTCACTAAGTAAGAATGTGTAGGCATTTTTGCTTTCACTGATGATTAAATCTCCTTTCGATCTTAGTAATATTTTACTTTTTGTAGTTAATAGAATCTTGAAAATGCTTAGTTACAGTTGGAATGCTTTTTATTTAAGTTCATGCTCTCAGTTGCCCCTGCACTTTTAGTGTCTGACCAAGATGGGAACCTAGATTTCAATGGAATGCCTGAAGTACAATAATACCTTGAATAGTGCAGGGGTTGAATTCTTCAAAAGTTAAGCACTATACTAAACAGTGCTAGTAGAGACATCCAAAATGTAACAGACAGGAACTAGGTGCTGACTGGTCCAGAAAGCACTGCTCCCATTGTCTAGAATGACGGTCAATCACAAGGATATCCCTGTATGCCAGACTGAGATTATACAGTAGGTTACTATTAAGAAAGTGTTGTACAGCTTCCCGACAGATACATGTTACATAGGGAGAAGAATGAAAAGATGGTTCCTTGTTCCCAAGAAAATCATTATGTGAAAAAAGTACACCTGAGACACTAGCAACAGCCAATGGGAGGAATGCTATGCTGACTTTAATAGGGACAGCTGCTATTCCTCTGCTACATATAAGAGAGACTCCACTTTAAAAGATGCATCTTTATCTGTTTAGCAGGGGAAACAATGGTTGACAGGTTGGGTGACTAGTTATGATGCTGAGTGGAATGAAGCAAAATCATGCATAATGGTCTCCCTTGATCTCCCATATTTAAAAATATTAGGGTGTTTCTGAATGAAGGAGGTGGATGTTTATCATATGGATTTTGCATGATCAGTTTCTGAATTTGATTTTTGTGGTCTAAAAACTTGTTTGTATTTACAACACAAAGTGTTCTGTGAATATATTTCTTACTCAGGATCTTCAATGTTGTTTTGAAGTCTTTTTATTGTCTGACTTGTGACAGTGTCTGAAGCAGGAAAAAGAGGTGCATGAGCACCCTGTAATTTCCTTTGTCCGTTTCTAGTTTTTTCACTGAGTGAAAGAGGTGACAGGCTCTAATTTTCCATCTAGCCTCTTTCACATTTATCTCCTCCTCTATGGCATCATTATAATCATGGATGTCTTATTTTCTTCACTTTATTCTGTTAAAAGCTTCAGTAGCAGCATATGTTGCATAAATTGTGTTGATTTGAACTCAAGTACTTAAAAACCTGCCTGCGTGGGTGGATCATTAAGTCTTTGTACTATTTCATTTGAGTAGGTTGTGTTGTAGACTCAATAAAATGGCATTAGTAAGAGTAGTCTGAAATACAAATTCAAGATAAAGATGTGTGCCTGTAAATCACCTTTTAGTTGTATACAGGTTGTACCTGCATATTTGTGGATTAGGAACCCATGGTTTTACCTCACCCACAGATCCTGAACCCGTGGATTCGCCCAACCTGTAATCCTCCAAACTTAACTGGAGACTCTTCTGAGGCCCCGGGAAGGCTACAAGTTGGCACTCCTGAGGGTTGGGAAGGGTCAAGAAGGCTTCCTGAGGGTTGGGGAGGGTGGGCACAGCCTCCCTGGCCCTCAGAAGGCCCTCCACACACAATAGGAGCAGAGCTCTGGTCATGTTTGGAGGGTTAGCATGTCCTGTCATGTGGATTTGATTATTGGTGGGATTTGGCATCTGTGGGGGTTCTGAGAATTGTGTTGCTTGACTGTATTGCACCTTGGAAAAATACCATAAGCACTGTAAATGTACTCTTTAAGATATTTGGAATTTGAGGTAGAAATCTTGCTGTCTTGGCCACCTAAGGATTTTCAAAGTAATTGATAAATTACAGGTGTTTCTCTGTATCTGTAGAGGTTGTGCCCCCCCCTCCAGATACAGGGAATGCTATGTAAATAGTAGCCCCTGAGCCCATTACCTTTGTTTAAGAGCTCTGAAAGCATGGGTGTATCTTGCTTTAACAAAGAAATATTCTTACTGCACTGAAGAACATGATGTGCAGGCAACCAGTCTGCACACTATAGAGAGAGCAACTGTTGACAGAAAAAAGGAGAGTTCCTGCTTACTGTTAACTTTCAGTTAGTATCCCTTTAGCTTGCAGGCTGGTTGTCTGTGTGTCAATTTCTTCAGTGCAGCAAGAATGTTCCTTTGTTTAAAAAAAGAAACAGCTGTGCTTCCATTAAATTAAGTTAATTGGAATGGGGGCCCTCCCAGAAAGGTGGATAACTGAATCAATGGATACCAGATAAGGGGGAATACCTGTACTCTTAAAGCACAGTCCTGTGCATGTCTTCTCAGATGTAAGTCCCATTGTATTCATTAGGGCTTACTCTCAGGAAATGTAGAGGATTGCAGCCTTAAGCTTGTGTGGCACAGAACTATAGGAAACTCTGTAAAATAAATTTCAAATTGCACATTTGTAGAATGATGTGTTAGTATTTGCAGAATGCATTGATGTAAGTTCTTACCGTGTTATCTGTACTGTGAAACCCGAGAGGCTTAGGATAAAGGAAAGTAGACTTTTATTGAACATTGTCTTTTCCCTAATGTCCTGTAGGTTTCCTTTCAGTCAGAATCGTTTATCTCATGAAGTGCTCTGTTTTTCTGCTGAGAATAGCTAAAGGATGTGTCTTACCTTATTGTTAGCAGTTTAATGTTGAATTTAGTTCCTGCCTCCCCTCCTTGCTTATGCTGAGTGGTAGGAAAAGAGAAAAGGATGATGAAAAGCAATCACCTTGGAAGGGAGCACATTAACCTATTGGATAGGTAACAAATGCTCTCTGGAAGAGGATTAGCATAGTGAAGGCTGATAATTACTTTTAATTAAATTTAATTCTAAGTTAAGCAAAACTACTTTGCTCAAGATGCTGTGTTGCACAATCCTCTGTGAAACTGAAAATAATGTATGTTGGTTTCCTTCAGAGTCTAGTGAATATTCTGAAGGCACATGATGCTAAAGTAGGGTTAAACCTGTGAATTACCTGGAATGGTGATCACCTGGGAGCTACATGTAAACCTCTCTGAGCTCTTTGAGGAATGAGCAGAGTTCAATAAGGTATATCAGTGGTTCTCAAACTTTTTAGCACTGGGACCCACTTTTTGAAATGACAGTACTCACAAGAAGTGATGTCATTAACCTGGAAGTGAAGTCATGGCCAGCATTGACATCATCAGTTTAGGTTTCAAACCTAAGCTGTGATCAGCCAAAGGTCCTATTGCACAGTGTGCTCATGTTATTTTACATAGCTCAGAATTTAAACATTCCAGCTTGAAAATCAAAGCAGAATGCAGACTTGGATCCTTCTCCAACCATATAGCGCCTCCCTCCTGCATCCCATCTTTCCACCTATTCAGAGCAAAGCTCCATGCCTCTCTCCCACTGGGAGCTTACCCTGCCCAGCAGCTCTGAACCCTGTATTTTCAGCTCTGTATTTTCGATGGTGGCTGAGCTAGGTGGTATGTGACCGACCTGAAATTGGCTCATGATCCACCTAGTGGGTCCAAACTCACAGTTTGAGAAACTCTGAGAAGATTATACAGTATTAGATTATACAGTATTTCAACTAGTTAACTTGTGTTGACTGTACTATGGTAATTTTTTCTTTTTTCTTTTAATTGTTCTCAGCTGATGTGTGACTGGAGCAACCCTTCCCTCTCTGGTATACCTAAAGCTTTGTTTTTGTTCTGAATGCAAAATCTTCATGCTGTTGAACCCCTTTCTACTTGGGGGAAAGTAGTTTTGTTTAGATACTCGCCTACAGTGTGAAATTTTTTTGCCAATAAATCAAGCTTAGATACATCACCTCACCTTATCTGAGGTCCTGAGAGATTCTTGGTGATTGATCACTTTCCATATTATATTTCAGCTTTTTTATTGTGCTGGTTTTCAATCACTGATTCTTTCATGAATTAATAATAATAATAATAATAATAATACAGGTATTTATATATGGCCTTTCTTGGTCTTTATTCAAGACTTTATTCAAGGCGGTTTACATAGGCAGGCTTCATTAAATCCCCGTAGGGATTTTTACAATTGAAAGAAGGTTCTATCTTTCAAGAACCACAACAGTCCAGGTGTGTCACTCTGATCTGGTTTCACACTCTGGCCTCCATCCTCCCACGCTCAGAGCAGATGGAATAGCTTGGCTTCAGCTTGTCAGCTGATTCAAGGTCGCACGGTGCCGGTGGCCTCGAACTGGCGACCTTGTGGATGTTATCTTCAGGCAAATGGAGGCTCTACCCTCTAGACCAGACCTCCTGCCCATCACCAAATTGATCACCAAAAATTAGCTGTTGGTGGGGCTTTCACAGCTAACTAGTTGCTTCCCCTCCTTCCTGCCTTACTGGCCCTGCAAGGCATTTTGGAGTACTGCTTCCCTTTTTCTGCCATTATTCAATTCCCTAAAGGTCCTGTTGAGTGTCCCTGGGGATACATGTACCCCAGGTTGGGAACCACTGTTCTACTGGTATGTTGGTTACAGTGCACTTACTCTGATAGTGTTTACAAAAAGGTTGTGACCAGAATTTAAAAAGATCATAATTTAAAAAGCTAAAGAATAAAAACTTATCTTAGGATATTTTACTATATTTTTAATAAATTAGAGACTGTACAGTTCTTAGATAACAATTGCTGTTAGGTTACATTTCAGGATCTGGCCTCAGGTAAAATCAGACAAAACTATAGTCAGATATCCTCCCCCCTAAGTTTAACCCTTGACTTATCCAAGGGCCATAGAAAATGCCATGATTTTGGCTCAGAAATCTGCCCCTAACTTCTCTGTGAGATTGGCTTATAGGCGAGTATCTATGGTAGGTAGAATCTGGGCCTTTTTTAGGGAGTATCCATTTATTTAATAGAAGAAAAGTTAATTGGTTGCACCATTGTTCCATGTATCAAACTTGATGCTACCATGGTATGTGACTTGGAGAAATATTTCAGACCTGTACTTTTAACAGGCTACTATTTATATGTTTTTAACAGTGATAGTCAATAGCGCTTACTCCCCGGTTAATGCAGATACAATTGCAACCTTTGGGATGTTTGGGAATTAAAAAAAAAACAGATCAGCACTGCTTGGGGGTTTAGGAGGTTCTTTATTTTAAATAAATTTTTAAACTTATTGTAAACTTTTAACTTACTGAATTGATTTGATTTGATTTTGTAACATGGGGAGTGTTAAAAATTTTTCCTGCTTGATGTTGCTTCTGGCCATGACATCACTTCCAGGTTAAGGATGCTACTTCTGGTGGGTCTTGGTAGATTGTCATTCTAAAAAGTGGGTCCCAGTGCTAAAAAGTTTGAGAACTATTGGTCAAGAAAATCTGTTGGAGCAAGGCAAGGGGAGTGTACATACTCCGTGAGACCTCTGCCCCAGAATGTTCAAAAGAGTTCTCCATAATTCAGTTCCTCCCCTTCTTCTCCCATCCTGAGAGGGCTCCTCCTGCATCTTCCTTTTGCTGCTGCTGCACTTACGTACCTTCTTTTTCTCCCCTCGTAACCTATTTTTTCCTTAACAGTATGATGCAATGTATGTCCCAATTATCTTTATCTTCCTTAGAAACAGAGATGTTTGATCATATTTCCTAAACATGCATTTAACAGAAAAATGCCTTTTCAGTAAACTGAAAAAAGTAAAATGTGCTGACTGACCATGTTTGCTCATTTTACTGTTACTATCTTGGAATTTTTCATAGTCTCCATAAAAATCTTTACCATCTAGCATGAAAATATTTTAAATTGACCATTGTGAAGGTTTCATAGTTGATGTCAAAGTTAAATAAAATGTTAGTAGGAATTTATAACAGAGTTCAAGAAGAATAGCAATGAACAAAGTATCTTTAGAACAGGTTTGGTTCCCCCCCCCCCACTTTTAAATAAATTTGTATGTTACTATTTTACAAACATCAGATCCTTATTTTGGGAGGGAGAAATTCTACTACTGGATAGAATTCTTGGTATGGTCTCCATCAACACATGTTTTACAGCCGCTCATCATTTATTTATTTATTTAGAATCAACGCACACAGATATACAAACATATGACATACATTTAGGAGTGCTAAATACCGTATATCATTACTCATTAATCATACTATATCTCCTAATCTACTACTCATCTATTTCTGCCTCTTATTAGTTTATCCATTTATTTATATAATATACTAAATTTTCCCTAATGCCCTGTACTATATTTTCTAAATTTTCACTTTCTATCAAACATAAACTTACTTCAATTACTCATTAATATTAAAACAAAATAATCTAATTACCAAAGCATAACATATAAAACAATTATTCCATCTACTTCTAACTCTTCTACTCATTTATATATTTCCTATATCAAATAGATTTTTCCTAATTCCCTATAATATCTTTTCTAAATATTCACTATTTATCATCTCAACTAGTTCAATTACTCATTAATGTCAAATAATAATAATCTAATTTCCAAATTATAATAAAACCAACAATCTCTTATATGTTCTTTACCATTCTCCAATCTGATTACATTTTTTCTTTAACATAATAACCACCTATAAAACAATTCATCCACAAGCTAACATTTCCTGCTATTTTTTCTAATTCATTCTAATTCATATATATCAATTTCGTATATATTTATTTAGTAAATTTAAACCAGTTATTAACTAAATAAAATCCTACAATTTTCTTTAACCCTCAGTTCTTTCTTTCTTTCTTTCTTTCTTTCTTTCTTTCTTTCTTTCTTTCTTTCTTTCTTTCTTTCTTTCTTTCTTTCTTTCTTTCTTTCTTTCTTTCTTTCTTTCTTTCTTTCTTTCTTTCTTTCTTTCTTTCTTTCTTTCTTCGTAATATCTTTAATAATTTATCTCCATAACAGAATCCAATAAGCCCACACTTTCTTGTATAAGGTATGTTCATTCTTCCAATTAACTGGGATATGTTTTCTTCTTCTTGTTCTAACAAATTTTGTATTTTGTGCACCCATGTTACTCTGTCCATCTTCTCTATTTCAGTCTCCATCAGCATCCCTTCTAGATCCTGTTGATTTTCTCTCTTCTAATTTCTGTATCCACTCTTCTGATGATTTCATCTCTCACTATCATCTTTTCCGCTTTCTCTTTCTGTTTATCTTCTGTTTTCTTCACATCTTCCAATTGCTCCTTGCACACTTCTATCTGTTGAGAGTCTTTAAACTGGCTTGAATCTGCAAGGACCAACTCAACTGCTGTCTTCTCATTGTGAGCAATTTTTCCAAATTTTTGAGGATCATTTGAGTCCAAATATCTGGAACAGGCTCCATCTTGCTATTTCTCTCTGATCCACAAGATGTCCACAGCGTATTATTCTCCTTACTTCCACCACATGTTTTTTCAGTCAGGCATTTTTTAATTTTTCTTACAGATAACAGTGTGATTAATGGAGAAAAACCAAAGAAACAGTCTCAAGGAGACAAAACTCTTTCAAATCTAATAAAAATTATGTCCACAAGTAATTCTGGATTTTAGTCCACACACCAAATTATATTTATAATTGTAATCCACGACTGATTTATTCCACTACAAAGATAAAGAGCACTTTCAACACCCTTAAAAAATTTCTCATTAACGCCCTCAGTGTATTCAGGGCTTTTAGCCAAATCAGTCAGTCAAAGCCAGGGTCAATATTAACACATACTTATCTTAAATTTCCAACTTAAACTTTATGCCTCATGCTTTTTCTTCCATATGGTATCTTAGCATGGAGCCAGCAGCTTGATTGCAGACACTGCACCTCCCCCAATACTGTCCCTGATGATTAGGTTTCTGAGAAGAAAGCTCCCTGTGTCTTGTGTCCCCCCCCCCCCCGCCCGTAGGGCTTTCAAAATTTCTGGTACCTGCACAGTGGAAAGATCTTATCTCTCCTGATAAAGATCTTCAGAGCCTCTTCAGACCTGCAGTTTTTTGGGGGAAAACTGCCTCTCAGGTGCCCCTGGAGACATGTCTGTTCATCCACTGTTGGCTCCTCCTCCTCCTCCAGCTGCTTACCTTAATTGGAATTCACTCTATATTGGCTGCTTCTTCAGCAATATCACTTGTAACTGCAATTACTACTGTTTGAATTAAGGGCAGTAGTATTCAAAGAACAGTAGCTATTTATAAATTCATGGAGAATTATATTGAGGGGACACACCCTTGGCTTGCCCTACTCCTTGCAAAGGGGCAAGCCCCAAACTGCTCTCTTCTACACAAGGAGATGAGCAACAGCTTGCCAACCTCCCACTAATTTCAGGAGTGCTGGAGGCTACCTGCCTTGTGGGTGGACCCTTCTGGAAGCTGCCAAGCCAACTGAGACACTATTGAGTCAGGGGGTGCCCTGGGGGCAAACCACCTGCCCCACACTGCCTGAAGGTAGGCCCTGCCTGTTTTCAGTTCTGGACTATATGCCAACTGAACAACATTGAACCTGTTTGCATATATCACCAGTGGAAGATGAACATATGCCATCTTAGGTTTATTTTCTTCCCCTTCTTCCCTCTTATGGACATACTTAGTTTTGTATGTTACCTTGTGCTCAGGTTCTGTGCCTCCTAGCTGTAATTCATGCCTAGATTAAACCTATGCAGAAGCCAGACATGCCAACAATGACTGTGGAGACCATCTACAGAGGACTACATGAACTCAGAGTGACCCTCCTCCACCACCAAGGATCCTCAAAAGGAGGCTGATATGGGAGGGAGCAAGCAGGCCTGGCAAAGCTGGTAACATGCACAGTTAGCATGCCTTGCTCTAGGCTTGGACTTAGTTACCTATGAACTTTTAACTCACTATTATTTCACTTCCTGAAATGGACTTGCATACTATACCTGAATGCTCTGTACCTGTGATCACAAGTATCTTTCCAGTGTATGTAACCATGTTTCAAGACTTTATATTTGTTATTGTCCTGTTTTCCTTATTTGTAAGCTTGAAACATTCTCTAATAAAAAGTTAATTTCTTCTCTGTTGCAAATTACAAGGCTTGCACACTCCCAGTGATTTTCCAAAGAGAGAAAACATGTTCTTTCTCTTTGGAAGTGTCATAGGCTTTAAGAATCTTATGTCTAGGGATGAAGCAATTTGGCTAACAGATTCTGAACTATTCACCAAAATCTGTAGGTTGGGTAACTGACAGCCCAGACCCATCTTCCTTGGGTCTGCCAGGTGCAGCAGCACCAAAAATGGCTACAGCTGCATCCAGTGGCCCCAGGGAGCCAACTGGAGGTCTCCTTTGGGGAAGGTGACTTTCTTCCCTTTCCCTAAAGGAAAGCCCTACGCCCCACAATGGGGCATCTCAAGTCTGCACCAGATATTTTTCTGGTGCGGATTTGAGAAGCACTGTGTCAGGCCTTGTAAGCTGACATGGTGGACAGGATCTGGAGGAGGAGGCCTTTGCTGGTTCCACCCCCTTCCAGGCTGACTGCTCCCCATCTTACCCCCCCCCCCCGCTCTAGAACCTCCCCCTGCCCTCAAAAGCTGCACCACTGCCCGGCAGTGTTACTCACCCCCCCCCCCCGTGACCATGCGTATTCCTTCTTCTGGCACTGAGGTCTAAAGCCAATGCTTCCTGCCCCCAGGCGCCATAAACATGCTTTACAACACCTAGCAACAGCTGTGGGCTGCAACGTTGGCGCTTCTGGCCTATAGGGTTGGACCTGTAGCTCTGTGCTTATGGAACTCCTTTAACCTGAAGGTGAGTTGTATTCACCAAATGGGTTCTTGTTTCTCCATCCTGTCAAAGGTTTTATTGTATATTGTTCAGTCTTTGATTCTAGATTTGTGCAGCAACTCTTACTGTGGTGTGCGTTTGTAAACATAGGGAGTTCCCACATTACGGTTTTTGTATAGTATAGAACATCTGCAAGTTGTCTCATGATGAAAATCATAACATTGTGATTTGTTTCTATAACTATAAATTCTTGTTAAACTGCAAGTAAAAACCTTTCTATATTGCTTTTCATCATATTGTTGGTAGATGCATTTCATGATGTAATATGGGAAGTTGATTTGTCTGTTGTCTTATGAAGACATCACTTGTATTGCATTGTCATATTGCTGCTTGCCTGAAGAAGTGAAATTTTCATCTGTGCTGAATTCTTTGACAGACACTCCCCTTGCCTCCACTAGGAAACAATTTTGCAACAGTTTTCCTTGAGGTATAGTTACACAAGGATTTAATGGGTGTGTTAAAGAATGAACTTGTAACCTTAAATCTCTCTATACCAATATTTTAGCTTAGAATAGTTTTAAATTAGCCTTGTATGTACTATAGACCGTCATGTTGACAAAGCCTTCTGTTTCTTGCTCTATGGAAATGTTTATTAATGGAAAAAAGACAACTTCAGTCTTATGACACGTTCCAGTACTCTTCCTACAGCCAGAATCTGACAGCAAAAGTTTTTATCCTGTTTGGCTGCCATGAAACACTGGGTGCTATAGACCTTTGACAGCACTGGAGAGTTAGTATAATGTAGCGGTTAAAAGGCTCACCTGTTTGAATCTTGCTTATGTCATGATCTCGTTGGTTGGACTTCGATAAGCCGTGCACTTTCATTCTCAATTCCTCAGCTGCAATTTTAAGATAATCATTTACCTTACAGAGTTGTTGTAAGGATTATATCAAGAAAATACATGGGAAACTGAGAACCTTTTTGCATAGTCAAATTTCTAGAAAATGTTTGTGTGTTAAGAGGATTTTCACCACTTTGATAGCCCTCGTGGTGTATTAGGTAAATGTAAAGGGCTGGATGTGGGACCTTTGGTAATGTGTGTAATGAGTCTCTGATTTAAAAAAAGTTATGTCCATCTGTAGCGTTGTTGCCCCAAGGGGCCAAGGGTACCCAGTTTCTGAATCTTACAGAAAGGGCATTTCACTGCAAAGCACAGCATTACCCGACATTCTTCTTTCCACGTTCCCCCACTCACTCCTCTGAGAGATGTAAGGAGGGGGACCTACCTCCATGACATCTATCAAGTAACTGACATTTGTGGTCCCCGTCCCCCCTGAAAAATACCCTGGAAAACTGGCCATCTGTATTTGGTTGAAACCCATTTTTGTTTTTGAGATAAGCTCATTGTCTGTTTACTAGAGTTACCTATTCAGCCCATAAGTATTTGTCTGCTGTTGCCTATTTGTATCTGTTGGTTAATATCTTGATTGAGTTAGAAACTATTCTTTCTAATCTATTACCTTTATGGATTCTTGATATGTATTTTGCAGATGGAGTGGAATGTTATAGCAAAGTGTGACTTCACTTCTGGGGCTTATTTAGCAAGTTGTGCTTATAGTATGTATATTGTGTGTGTGTGTGTGTGCGCACGTGTGTGCGTGCACGCACAAATAAAATCCTGATGGTCAAAAGTTGAGGTTTAAGATACTGTAAGAAACCAAAACGCAATGACTCACATTCGTGCCAGATTGACATTGTTCATACTAATAACAATCAGGATTTAAATAGGATTGTGCTGAAGCTTTTTAGAAAGGATCTAAACCAGGGTTGTCAAACATAAGGCCCGGGGGCCAGATGTGGCCCCTGGAAGCTTTTTATCTGGCCCTCAGGCTCTCCTCGGTGCTGAGGTGTTACTGCTGTAACAGCAGCCCACATGAAAATTGGGTTTTCTCATATCTTGAAATACGATCAAGATTTGCATATTTTCTCTATTGCCATTTGCAGTTAATAAGCTTCTATATGATATCAAAGTGTTGATTTCTGGCCATCAACTGCTTAATGATGTCACTTTCTGCTTAATGACATCACCTTCGGCCCTCTGTGTGAAATGAGTTTGACACCCCTGATCTAAACTCTAGCACTGTAGAGATTATTTCTCCATGAACTAAAGATATCACTTCTAGCTAGCACTATTTCAGACATTCCATTATATTTTTAAAGATTTCATACTTGGTGCTTTTGAATAAATATTTTCATATAAGAAAAGATTATTATAAGGACATCCCTCTGGAATTGGCAACAACTCTGCCATGTAAAAGAAGCTCTACAAAATTATATATGATGTAAATAGAGCATTTTTTGTTCGCTTTAGCAGAGAGTCTTGCGTTAACTAAAATTCAGATTGTTTTTAATCAGTCTTCTAAAAACAGTTCAGCCTGCCACCTTGTGGAAGTTGAAGTGCTGTTTACACTTTTATCAGGCTTATTGAAAGCTGATCTATTTCCTGTGGCTAAATGCATATCTATGTTTTAGATTGCACAGTAACTTCTAGAGATAGTCTCTGAATCTTGGCAAAACAGTGTTGCTGAAAAGCTGTGTGGTTGATGGTAAATCCTGTTAATCTCAGCAAAGCAATTTTCCTTGCTTTTGTCCAGTTTTGAATATTTGGAAAATTTTAAGCAGTGCATCAGTTAATCTTCAATATCCTAAGGGCTCTATAACTATTTTCACTTTCTTTATGCTTTTCAGAGGAAAAAAACCTGAAGATAATTGACATTAAAGCTGTTGAATATTTCATGAGTAACAGTGAAAGTGAAAATCTTAGTACAGGTAGTAGTTTTCCTTTCTGTTTGCAATAAAAACTAAGTTCATTTTCTCTTTCTGTTTAAGAACAATCAGATAGTTAAACTACTATTGCTTTATATTTAAGGGCTTCAATATGCTATATATGTGGCATACAACATGGCTAAGATTGCACTGTTCAGATCAAATTAAGAGATGTTTTCCTGATCCTTCAGCCCTCTGCATCTGTGCACAGTCAACAGCACATTTTGAGAGAGAGAGAGAGAGAGAGAGAGGCCTGAGTAGCCTGATCAGAGTACTGAGTACTCTTGGTCAGAGGACAAAACATTATACTGTACATGACTCTTCAAGGACCTATGCGGGGGGCGGGGGGATTCCTTTCTCTGTTGCCTGTGAATGGTAGGGGGAGCTATTTCCTAAGAGAAGTTCTGTTTTAATGCTTTAGAGTGACTTAGAGAATAGCTTTTCAGGAATTCACACTCTTTTCTAAGCCGTTTTTTAATGGGTTATCTTTCCTGACAACAAATGACAGGAGCTTGACTTCTGCAGAGCTTGAAAACATTAACAAAATTTTGATCTATTTTCATAGTAGTCCTATGCCTGTGTGTGCGTGTTTCCATTTTTGTTGCTAGTTTCGTACATATAAAAAACAGATGTAAAATATTGCTTCCTTCCCCCCAACCCTCACTAGTTAATTATGGAATATGTGTGTACTCTTTCCTGTCTGTGCTCCTTCATCTAATCTTGGTTATTTCTCTTGCTGGCTCTGATTGGCCAACTGTTGAAATGTTTTTAGCAAATATTTGCTCTCTTTTTACACTGGATCCCTTAATAAATGTGTGGAAAACTAAAATTCATTTCCAAAAAAACTTGAGAAAGGGACCTTTGAGCGAGCAATCATTATTGGGAGCAATCTTTGGAAATTTGGGTTACTATGCATAGCCTGATAACCGGTTTTAATGGGAGAAACAATTGAATACACTTTATTTTGGTGGATTTTATCCATCCATCCATCCTACAAAAAGGTTTTTTGTTTTTTTTAACCCTGCTTTTCCTCTGCTGGAGCAGATGCCCAAAGTGACATCTGGATGAGTTTGGGTATGTTCACTTGTAATGAAAACCACATGCTAGATGAAACTTGTGTGCTTTTTCTCATTTTGTATTTTTGGTAGTATATTGCCATACTGTTGGATGGTAGTTAGATGGTAGTTTGCAAAGGTCTTTTAAGTTGCCCTTGAGATTAGTTATGACTGTTGTGATATGATGTGTTCGCGGAGTTGTATTGTTGCTTTTATGCTGGTCTGAGACCGTTAAATAAACTACTACTACTACTACTACTACCCAAAGGTCTGGTTTTTTTGAGAACATCACCCTATGACCTATATGGTGGGTGGGTGTCTTGCTGGATGGCTAAATTGTCTGTCACAGCAATTGGGCAGCCCAATCCTGAGCTGCCCGGAGTTCCTGGACCGGCTGCTCCTTGGAGGGCTGCCGCCAGATCCTGCGCCTCCCGCGGGAGGCTCCCCAGGAGAAGGGAACGTTTGTCTCCTTCCCCAGTAAGGTAAAGGCACTCGTGTAGGGTGAGCAGCCCTGCTGACCACCTTGGATCCTGCGGAGCTTGGCTCCGCGGATCTGCCTCTCCCCCTTCCCCCGACATGCCTCTCGCCCGCCCCTGGCCACGCCTCTGGCCAGCCTCCCTCCTTTCCGGAACGCCTCCCCCACGCCCCCGGCCACATCCCTACCTCCCATTCCTCAGCCTGGCAGTCCTGGGAACCGCCAAGCCATGGAACCCAGGCTCCTGCCGCGTGACAGCCCAGCTCCGGCCAGCACTGGGCTAGCTCTGGTGGGAGCCCAGCGGTAAGCCCCGCAAACGTGCCTTACAGCACGTTTGTGACTGGGGTCTGCAGCGTGGAGCTGTGCCGTGGACCTCAGGATCGGGCTCTGAGTCGCTTGTCAGGCTTTACTCCTTGTGTGTTGCATGCTGCTATAAAAGCATATTTTGCTGGTAATTGAGGATAGGGTAACTTAAATCTCTGTATAAATTTGGCTCAATTCCACTCAATTATTACACTGCAACATCCATTCTTTGTTCGTTGAAGTTGAAATATTTGGTTCTTATTGGTGAGATTAACACAATAGAATGTTCTTTAATTGTTCTAAACAGAACCTGACTCTGTTTATGGGCTGTATTACATAGCACTTCAATATTGTACTTGTCATGGCCTGGGGGGGGGGGCATTTCAATAGTTGCTCTGCTGCCACCAGTTCAGGAATTAAAAATGGACTAAGCATCCTCCTGACACAATTATTTATAGGACAAGCTACTCATACAAAAAAGTCTATCATTTAAGAAGTTTATTAGAAACCATAATGAGAAAAAAATTTCCCCAATTAGACGGTATAATTAACAATTAGAGATGCTAAATCTAAACAGCAGATTAAAACACCCTAGACTTGATGTAAAACCATTACTATCCCTGCACACTAAGTCAAAGTTCCTTTTAAGTCACAATCCCCAGAAGTTCCACTCTCCTCCATAGTATCCAAAGGAGAGAGAATGAGTGGCTTCACTCTTATTAAAGAATTTATCCTCCCCACAATGAGGAGGAGTTCTGTTTCCAATTAACAGCAGTATTATTTTTATTAACAGTATTTATATACTCCTCCCATTTAGGTTACTCCTCTACCTCTGACATTTTGCACATGAGGAGTCTTGACCAAGTCTTGCTGAAAAATTCTGTTACAACCAACAGTTCATGACAATACTGTCATTTTAAAGTGAATGTCTCAGTGTATTGAGATTTGTATTTTTTAGATAATACTTAATCTGATTCACATTTTTAAAGACTTGTACACTTGTTGCATATATTAAATGAAATGCATGCACACATAGTTTAATTAGGCAAAAAGTACAGCAGGAGATATGCAGCAGGAGATGTGCTTTTGGGAGTAATGTTATAAGGAACAAGAAACATTAAAAGGGCAGAATCTTATTTTGGTAAGATGTAAAAAATTGATAAACTAAACCTTTCATATTGCTCAAATTCATTAATATAATGGTTGTGTACCAATCGGCTCTTACCAGAAATAGCATCACCTACCAGAAGCAGGAGTTAAGGGAGAGATTAGAAATGAAGGCTTTACTTTATGAAAGGGTTGACCAGAAGTTAACGCAGTTTGCTAAGACCTCTGAAGGTATAGAAATGAAGACTGTCTCCTATGGTTGATCATTGTGGAAGGACAATTGATACCTCTTAGCTTTGCTTTGGATGTATGGGGGGGCCCATATCCACAGATCGGATTCACTTACCTGCAGATCCGGTCAGGTCTCCCCACATGCACGCACCTCTGTGCACATCCTCTCCAGTGGTGAGGGGAGTCTGAGCTGAGCAGAGACCGGGGATGGACATCCCCGGTCTCTGCTGAGCTTGGACTGA
Source organism: Tiliqua scincoides (assembly GCF_035046505.1). Lineage (NCBI taxonomy): Eukaryota > Metazoa > Chordata > Lepidosauria > Squamata > Scincidae > Tiliqua > Tiliqua scincoides. The sequence goes on from NC_089826.1 coordinate 47,921,853, forward strand.
GCTCAGTAGCTTGAAAACATGTGACTTCCGGTTTCACGGAGAAACCCTGGAGGGCTTCCTCAGGCCTCTGAATGCCTTATAAGGCATTAAAAACATCATTTCAGGTTTCTCTGTGAAACTGGAAGTCACAAGTTTCCAACTTCTGAGGTCAGCTTCTGAGCGGAGGTCCCCCGCCTGTGGCGGGGGGGGGGGGTGCAGCACCTCTGGGACTACGGGGACAGGTGTTTGCCTGTATTCATGGTTTCAGCTATCGGTGGGAGTTGCAAAACGGAACCCCTGTGGGGACACGCCTATACAGACAAAAAAAATTCAGCATGTAAAATAACCTGGTGTCCCCAGTAGAGAGGTCAGTTTCAGTAAAGTTGTCTTTGGGCTTGAATTTTAACTCCAAGATACGTTTTATTCACAGAAAATAAATGGTACATGGTATCTGACTAAATGTGGTATATGTTTCAAACCAGAGTGTTGGTGACAGTGACTGAAAGTGCAAAGTTGGCACCACTAACTGGCATACTTTTACTAACATGTGTAACTTTGAAGTAAAAAAGCAACCCCCTTTTGAATGGTTGAAAGTTAAGTCAATGTATTTTATAAGGCATCATCCTATCAGAATGTAATAAAATATCTGGAGCGAGGTGTTTGTGGCGGCAATGTATTTTTCACCCGCAAATTATACTAATTACAGCTTTCACCATTTGTGATAAGATGTGGGTGGAGGAGGGAAATCAGTAAACAATGAAATTCATTTGGTTAAAGAAGTTTTACATATTTAACATAAAATATCAAGAACAAGTGCATATATTTTTGGAATAAAAATGTTTTGAAAAACAGTTCTGTCTGGTGAAATTGAGAGAATTTCTTAAGTTCTGAGAGCATTCCTAATGAAATCAGTTAATCGCAGTCTGTAGAGCAGGCTTTAGTTTTCATTTTTTTTAATGCAATCATTTGATGTAAGAATAATCTTCACTTTATTTTGGGAATGGTGTGTTGTGCATGTCACACGTATAGGCCATGCCTCCAAGTATTATAATATTTTAATAGTACTATTTGAAGTGGTGTTCACAAATTTCTAATGATCGTTTTCTCTGTTGATAGGATCTGGAGATAGTGTATTCTTATTTGCATGGAATGGAAGCCTTGTCTAATTTGAGAGAACATCAGCTCAGGTAAGATAATTACCTATTATGCCTGACATTTGCCCAATACACTATCCCACTTGAAGACTAATTAATAGTTTTGTTGCAAAGTGCTGCTTTACCTGGATGAAAGCAGAACTCTGTTAGATGAGTAACCTTAAGGCAGTGCCATATCTGTTTGTCTCATAAACCATTATTCTGAGCCAAAACCGAACTCTTCTGTTGCTGTAGTTTGTTGCTTGTTAATTAGCCAAGTTTCACAGTGATAAAGATTTTTCAGGAATCTTCTAAGAATAGTTCCTTAAGAAAGAAAATATTTAGTATGAGGAGGTTACTTTTCAAACCTTTACAAGCCTTAATACATATATCTCTTGGCTTACTGTGAACAACTTATGTTGAATAAACTGTGGTGTGTGTGTCAATGAACTCTCAGTAACCACTGCAGAATTTCCAAACAACTGTAACTTGCTAATTACCAGTGGTGTACCTAGAGCCCCTGATGGCTGGGGCATTGATGTCATGACATCACTTCTGGGTTCTCCTGGAGGAGGAGGTGCTCGTAGTGGCTGCTTTGTGATCAGGTTGCCATCACCCATTCCTTCTCCAGTGGAAAGAGTCCCTGTTGAAGGGACTCTACTGAGCAGAAGGAATTGGGGGGGGGGGGGAAGGCAACCATATCATGAGGCTGCTGAAACATGAGGTGTCAGCTTTGTGATCTGGCTGCTTCCTGTTTCTTCTGCTCAGTTGTGCCCCCATCAAAGGGTGCCCAGGAAAGATGTCCATACCTACTGTACCCTATGAATACCACTGTTAATTACAAACCTGAAATACCCTATAGAAAGAACTGCTTTTGGAAATTTTGTGCACCTGCACATTGGTCATGATGAGTTCTCTAGGAATTCGAAAGCAGATTAAACTTGATGGTGGTTCCTTCATTCTCCATCAAGGGCTCTTTCATTTGTGAATTTTAGAGGATGGAGCTGTTGGGAATAGAATGTATTAAGCACTGCTAGAAGAATTGCATTCACATTTCAGGAGTGAATTTACATAAATAAAGCAGCAGGGGGAGAGCAGTTGTCCATCTTCACCCTAGCATTTTCAGTGGGGGCTGTTGGTGTTTCTTTTACCCCCCTTTTTAAAAGTATGTGAGCACTTTGGGGACAAGGAACCATTAATTTATTCAGCAATGTAAACTGCTTTGAACTACTTTTTGTTGAAAATGGGTATATAGATATTCTTAGAAATAATATATTCTGTTAAATATATGTAAAATTTTTAAATGCCAAGTTAATCAAGGAATGCCCACATTTTGCTGCTGCCTTTGTAACACAATATATTTAGCCATTATAGTAATGAGCTACTGAATTGGCATTTAAAATTGGCATTCTTTCTGCATGTTTTCCTGGTTTTTCTTGCATGTATTTCTTTTAACTGTACCTCTGCACATGCTCCAGTATTATATATTTCCTTCAGAAAATGCAGACCACATGATTTGAAGCAGTTTTTGCTATCTTATGGTGGTATTTGTACCGCAAAGTCACTGGCAGCCCTTTCCTGCCTTCTTTCCTTCCCCCTGCCACCAGCGAACAAAAATATGCCGTTGTGGTCCTAGAGCAGTGGTTCCCAAATTTTTTCAACTGGCAGCTCCCTTGACCTACTGAACCATTGGCTGTGTCTTCCCATTAGGGGTACTGTAGAGTGGTGGGTTTTTAGCAAGGATTCTGTGGCTCCCTGAGGAGCCATGACTCACAGCTTTATGCCTTTACTGCTGGTGTCTTTTGGGGATAATAATACTGTACTTTACACTAAATGTTGGAAAATACATCTCAAAGTAGTTTTTATGGATGTATGGACTTTTATGGATCCTTGGACTTTTATGTTTCTCAAGGAAATGTGCTGATTCTATTCCTGATTTAAAACTAAAAAACTTATAAAATATTTGCTGTGTATTTTTACCAGCAAATTTTGGTTGGCTCTGACCCTAATTTGATATCTTCTTTGTTCACCCATTGTGGTTAGAGCAAGCTACAGTTTGCTGGGTTTGGATACAACAACAAATTGTGGTTTGTTTTAAATCTGGAATGGAACCAGCAGATTTCCCATTACACCTGAAAGTGAGAGAGCAGTGTGAGAGTTCAAGACTCATGCTAATAATGTGAAACCATGTTTTAGTATTAAATTTGAGCCCAGCTGGTGTGAGATTCAGCATCCTATAAATCTTTTCAGCAAGCAAGACCAAATATTCTAGTTTTAAGGAAGGTTGGGGCAGCCAAATCAGAAGATCACATGACAGAGAATCTGTGCTGATATTCCTATATAGTACACTTTACCAATTTCATGATTCTGTGAAATTGATTTGTGTTGGGGACTCTGGTGCTTTTACCAGAAACCTCAAGACTGGACTTTAGAGGGCTCTGTGCCTTACCACAGGCCGGGTGACTTTACAGAAGAATGTGTTTTTGGCCCTGGAGCTCTATTCATGCACAGAAGGAGTAGGAAAGTGTTGCCCTTTGCTATTGGTGGACAGTGTGATGTTTCTGGATTACCCATGCCTAACATATGCTAAGAGCTTTAGCATATCTGCTCTTATTTGGACAAAGGTACACTACAAACTAGTGGTTACACTTGAGTTCCAGCTGAAGCACCCAGCTCTAGCAACTCGCCTTAGAAACCAGGTTTGGAGAACACATACTCCAAGCTTTGTTCAGAGAAGCCTACTCATCTCAGTAGCCTAGTTCTGATACTTTGATTTTATTTCCCTGATAACAAAAATATGCAGAAAGTTTTGTATATTTTTACATGTACAGAATATAAGCAAGGAAGTTACCCTGGAACAGAAAAATAAACTGTAATATATACAAACCAAGTCAATGTGTATATGCAGTGTACATTTTTCATTGTTTCCACAAGCCCCTGGGACTTGTAGGCAATGCTCAGAAACGCCTATTTGAACTGGTATGCAGCAGATATTCACGCTGTAACTGTGAAAGGTGAACATATGGCAACTACTTAATAGTGTTCTTGTTCTTAAAATGGTTGCATTCAAGCATAAAAGACCTGAGTTAGCTTTAAAAAAATTCTGATAGATCATTAGTTTTTTTTATTTGCCTTGTGGCTTCTGGTTTTCAAATGCTTTGCTTATCTGACCTTTGTCTTTGCAGGTGTGATTGCTAGACTTCAAGAGTGCCTTATAGGTAGAGGTATTTGAAAACGGTGTTATTTACCTTACTCAGAAGTAAGCCCATTGTGTTCAGTAAGACTTGGGCTGTAAACCTATCTTACTCACCGAAAACAAACACCTCTAATTATAGGAGTGCATACATTCTGAAACCTGTATTTTGCCTATTTATGATTTAGTGTCTTTTTTAATTCCATCAGTACCTTAGACCAGCTATTTTCAACCTGCTCCATCTTCTGACATACTGACAAGGTGCTAAAATTGACATGGCATACCATACAGCCAGCAGAGGGTTCACTTTCCCCAAGGAATGTAAAAATTTGTCTAGAAATTTGAAGGGAAAAGTCATTTCAGTAAAATATGAATAAAAGACTGCATGTGCCCCCCTTCTGTATCTGTGGATCTGGCACCTGTGGTTTCAGTTACCTGTAGATTCATGGTATCCATGGGGGGCATCGGGAACAGAATCCCAGTGGATACAGGGGTATTACTGTCCTCCAATTACTCTTTCAGTTTTCAGCCCAGTTTTGTGTAAATTTGGATGCCTTTAATTGAGCTGCATCATTTTCTGTTTTATGAGTTCAGTTTTAAATTTGATCCTGCAGTACTTGTGCAGTATTTTTAGTGGGAACTTTCTATCTTATTCTCAAAAAACAATGTGCTTAACATTTAAAAGAGAACTATGCACATTTAAATAAATGCATCTCAGACATTTGATAGTTAACATAAGAAGAGCCCAACTGGATCAGGCCATAAGCCCTTCTAGTCCAGCTTCCTCTGTTTCACAGTGGCCTACCAGATGCCTCAGGGAGCACACAAGACAAGAGACCTGCATCCTGGTGCCCTCTCTTGCATCTGGCATTCTGAGGTAGCCTACTTCTAAAATCAGGAGGTTGTACATACCCATCATGGCTTGTAACCTGTGATGGACTTTTCCTCCAGAAATTTGTCCAATCCCCTTTTAAAGGCATCCAGGCCAGGTGCTATCATCACATCCTGTGGCAAGGAGTTCCACAGACTAATTACACACTGGGTAAAGAAATATTTTCTTTTGTCTGTCCTAAATCTCCCAACACTTAATTTTAGCAGATGTCCCCTTGTTCTGGTGTTGTGTGAGAGGCGAAAGAATATCCCATTATCCATCCCCTGCATAATTTTGATTGTGTTAATCATGTTCCCCCTCAGGCGCCTTTTTTCTAGAAGAGCAGCAAACACTATAGCCTTTCCTCATAATGAAAACCACCTCCTCGTAAGGGAGGTGCCCCAGCCCATGTAGTAGCATGAAGAACACAACCCAGCCCAACAAGTAACATGAACAGCCTCAGAGCCCAACATGAACAGTAACAGCCCAACAAGTAACATGAAAAATAACTTCAATGAAAAGAAAATTTTAAAACTTTTGCTTGTGTTCTTTTTGTTGTCTGAAGTTCCCAATACTGTTTGTGATCTGGAACTTTTCAAGTGATCTTTTTAATATCTTGCCATGTCCTAATTCTTTTCTTGTGTGGTGCCTTGAGAATCTTCATTTGACTTCCTTGCTTTTTCACCCGCTTCCATAAACACATTTTGAAGCTTTCTCTCATGTCTCCAGCTTGCTTTAAATGGTTTCATAAAGCACAGAGCATATCTTGCTCCTTACTGACCGTCAGTTTGATTCTCTAAACTTTCAGGAAGATATTTACGATTTATAAAAAATATTTTCCTCATAACAGTAACATATTCTTTTATGAGACTGACAAGGCTGTGAACTATTATTTGAAAGCAAACATAGCTGATTATGATTCACAACTTTGTTTCTGCATATCTATTCTAATGCATACAAGAAAAACTCTGAAGAAAAATTGCTGTAGGGCAACCAGATATTAATGATGGCAGCTTATTCTTGGCTTTAGTTCTGTTAGGGGAACTACAGCCCAATCCTAACCTACACTGGAACAAGCATGGTGACTGACCTGAGCTGAATCAGCGCAGAGTTAAAGGTAAACCTGGTGCATCTCAGAGTAAGGTGACTTCTGTCCCCTTACCCTGAGTAATACACCAGCCAACATAATGGGGCTACTCAGATCAGCACCACCTAAATCTGTCGTAGATCCGAGCAGCCTCGTGTAAGGCTTAGGAGGGGGATTTGGATCTGGCCTAAATGCTAGAGGCTGGTCTCCCCCTCTCCTTGGCCAGGCTCACCCACTAGTTCCCTGCCACCTGCCCTCCCCCTGCCTTGGAATACCCATGAAACTTCCTCTTCTACTCTCCCCAAACCCCTGTTCTGGTGGCTTGCTGGCAGTGTGAACTTACCCCCACTGTGGCGTGTCATTGCACCAGCCTCCCCAACTCCCTTGGTGGCACAAACGTATTTATGACATGTTTGCGACACCCAGAAACTGGTGCAAGGGACTTACACTGGCTAAAGTGCAATTTTGAATTGCACTCGTAGTAACTTAACTGTATTGCAGTGTAGAATAGTAACTGCTAATAGTGCATGGATTTAGTAACAAATGTAAAATTATTTAACTAGAAGAAACTTGAAATAAGCATGGAAATGTATGCTAAACAACTTGGGCTAATTGATAAATGAACCCATTAATTTAAAATGGCAATTCTTTACTAAATGATTTTATTTTTTTACAGACTGATGTGTGAAACAGTGAGATATGAGAGACATGAAGCAAATGAAGTCTTATACTAGTAAGTGTGACTTTATTTCATATCATTACTTTTGGGGAAACTTGTAGAAATATTAGGTGATTTCACAGCAAAGTATCACTTCAGATTACATGGGGGAAGGCAACTTTCCAAGGCTGGTATAGTCCTGAAATCAATTACTTTTTGTCACATCTAAGACTAAAAGAAGTATTTCTGCTTGATGTGATTCCATAGTGCACATTGTTTTATATATAAGGGGGACATATCTGTGGATTCAGTTATTTGTGAATTGGGTCTGGGACCCTCCACTTGTGCCTCCAGATTGTCTTCGGAGCCCAGCAGAGGCTGCACCCATCTGCCTGCGGCCTCTGCCAGACTCAGAATGAGGAATACAGTGGGGAAAAAACTAACTTCCTTTAAAAAAAGTTGCTCCCCCCCCCCGCTGTATTTGTCTTTCTGAGCCCAGCAGAGGCCTCAGGTGGACAAGTGTCGCCTCTGTTGGGTTCAGAAGACACTCTGGAGGTGAGGGGAGCAGATCTCGCCTCTAGAGGGTGGAGGGGTGTGTTCCCCTATATCCACAGTTTCACTTAACCATGGGGGGTTCTGGAATGCAACCCCTGTGGATATGGGGGCACACCATACACAGCATCCAAATTAAACTATTTACATTGTAAAATATTTCACAATGTCAAATTTTCAAATTTCTGTTTTCATAGAATACCACAAGCCCAACAAAAGGATTGCCCATCATTAACACAATTTAAATGCTTTCAAGGCCATTCATGTTTTTGCAGAAAATGTAGTCAAGATGCATACATATTTCTCACTCTTCCAGAGTTTACAGAGAAGTGAGCACAGCAGAAGTACTGCAAGCATGCCCCCTTATCTATTGGGGGGGGGGTTTCTGTTCTGGAACACCCTGCGGGCAGCTGAATATGTGAATATGTGAATATGCCCACTGTGAATATGGGCAAGTGCCTATCCCTGCAGTCTGTCCCTGCAGCAGAGGTCCCCTTGCCTCTGGAGGAGCTTCTGAGCTCAGCCCAGGCAGAGGACATCTGTCCCTGGCCTTCACCAGGCTCAGACTGAACTTTAGCTCTCAAAACATGTGATTTCCAGAGAAACCAGAAGTTACATTTTTTAATGCCTTTTAAGGCGTTAGGAGCCACCCACTGGGAAAGTTATCTGTTGAACTACTGATAAACTGCTGCTGTAGGCAGAGAGATCTCTCTTACTCACTCTCACACACCCCCTCCCAGACAAATAAATATTTACTACACATGCCAGTATTACTGAGATATACGTTCTAGCTTGCAAATGGTGACCAAGTGAGTGCTTAACGCCACCTCTTGCTAAAAGTGAATTTGTACTTTTGTTTTTCATACCCAACTTCAACCTTCTAGCCCAGCAATTTTCAATCTTTTTCATCTCAAGGCACACCATGCTGTTGGTGGGGGCTGCTGGTGGGGGGCATAATAATAGACTCTCCTCCAAATTCCCGTGGCACACCTGCAGGCCATTTCTAGCACACCAGCATGCCATGGCACACTGGTTGAAAAATGCTGTTACAGCCATTATATCACACTGACGCTCATATGTGTTTGATGTTAGCTGATCTGTGTGACTCTTCCAAAATTAGGTTACCAATTTAAATATTGATTGACCTGTTCTTATGTATGTGTCCCTATGCATGCATATATCTTTCCATAGGCAAAACAATGAATCAATTCTGAGAAGCTAAGACTGCAATTCTGTGCACACGTCCCATTCCCAAAGCTAGAAAATAAGATGTAAGAGTCTAGTGATCCAGGTTTTTATTGATTTCTCATTCATATAATCTTATGGAAAATTTTGGTGGGTTGCTTGGGCTGCTAGAGGCTGCAGAAGGTGCAGGGAGCTCCACTTGGAATTTTCAGTAAAAGCAGTCTCAAAGCACTTTCTGCCAAACGGAAGTGTTTTGGGCCTGCTTTTACTGAACGCTTCAAGTCTCGGGGAGCACTGCGGAGGGGTGCGCAGGGCTCCCCACACCTCCTTGCAGCCTCTAGCAACCCGAACTACTTAAAAGTGAAAGCACCCCCCTTCGCCCCCCCATAGGGATTTGATCCTGGGGATTGCTTCTCCCTGCCTCTCCCCTTCCCTCTCCCCTTAAAGGGACAGGGGAACCTTTACACAGATTGGTGGGTCATGACCCACCAGTTTGAGAACCACTGCCTTAGAGGACTTTGACTGAAGTTCTCCTCCTTTCTCTACCCTGGGGGGTATCTTTTGGGAGGGGGACTCAATGGAAGCACATACTTATGTTTTGCACACTCACATGGGCACCACAGGATGCCCCCAGTGCCCCCTCCAACCTGTTCCCCCAGGTGCCACCATCTTAGATCTCAGGAAATTTTGCAAGATCCAGGTTGATGGCTCCTGGCTGAGCCAGGAAGAAGCAGCTACGAGTATCCAGGTAAGTTTGGGAACCACTGGCTTAGTATCTTAAGCCCCACAGAAGAAAAGGCAGGGCAATAATAACAGAACTTTTTCATTTAAAAGTAGTTCAAAGAGGAGCAATAGTTTTTTAAAACTTAGTAAGTTGGTGTCTGTACTGGCATGAAATTCTTGAACCCTATTATCATACTCTCATTAAAAAAAACTGAATATTGAAAGTGGCAGCTCACCTAATTTCTTCTTTTATCTACTGCAGTGGTTTCCAACCTTCAGGAACCCACAGACCACTGGGCCAAAAATTGGAATTGTGGACCACATGTGACTGTGCGGGGTCTGGTCTCTGCCCTCTGTCCCCAAGTGCTCCCCCACGGAGTATCAGAGAGGATGAAGAATGGACTGCCCGCAGCCACACCTGACAGTTGGTGGTTGTGACTGTGAGCTGTCCGTTCTTTGTCCTCATTGGTGGTCTGTAGGATGCTTGCTCAATGAGACACTGGAAGTGATCAAAGGTGATTTTTTTCTCTCATTCTTAGGGTCTTGTGGACCACCTGTAGTCCATGGACCACAAGTTGGGAACCATTGACCTTTTGTAATTGTGAATTTAACTTAAACAGACTTTTGAGGAAATTCATGTTTTAGTTTTGTGACATAACAGAAAGTTAAGTTACGCAGTTAAGGCTTGAAAGTTCTTTTCAGACATTACTTTCCCTTCAGGATTCTGTCTGGGGAAAATTTGGGAGCAGGCTGGAGAGGCAGGTTCTATCTGGGGCAGGAAAATCTCATGTTCAAATAAAGAAACTTTGGTTCACCGAATACCATCAGTGTGACGAACATAGTCAACCTCAGAACATTAATGCTTTACTATTGGACCAGCATATTGATTGAAACTATCTAATAGTTTCCCAATTCAAGGTGCTGGTCTTGACCTTTAAAGCCCTATACTGCTCTGGGCCAGGCTATCTTAGAGATCGCCTACTCCCTACTCGCCTACTCCCGTACAATCCGGCTCGTCGTCTCAGGTCATCAGAGAAGGCCTTTTTGCATGTGCCGCCGCCTAAAGAGGTACGTGGGGCAGCGGCAAGAAATAGGGCCTTCTCAGTAGTGGCACCAATGTTATGGAACTCCCTTCCCCTTGACTTGAGAATGGCTCCCTCCCTCGAGACCTTTCGGCGAGGCCTGAAGACCTTGTTGTTTACACAAGCCTTCTGACTCTATGGCCCTTTTAACATCTTTTATACATCTTTTAGTTTTTTACAGGCTTGATTCCTCCTTGAACTGCTGTTTTATGCTCTTTTTATTCTTACTTTTATCTGATTACTGTTTTTATGGTTTCTCTTAATGTATTTTTAATATGTTTTTATCTGTTAAATTATGTTTTAATCTGTTTTTTTTAATATGTTGTAAGCCGCCCTGGGCCCCTTTGGGGAGAAGGGCGGGATAAAAATAAAGTATATTATTATTATTATTATTATTATTATTATTATTATTATTATTATTATTATTATTATTATTATTAATAATAATAATAATAATAATAATAATAATAATAATAATAATAATAATAATAATAATAATAATAATAAAAAGCTGATCTGATTTTCTGTGCTGGCTGCCAGGATACCATCAAAAAACACAACCCAGGATGATTTTATACAGATATGAACAATCTTCATTTTTAATGGCTGCTCTCATCAGGGAAGAGAGCAAGTTTATCCCCCAACTTATGGGGTTCCCAAAGTTGTACCCCTTTCAGGCAATACAGAAGGGTAAATGCCACCTGCCCCATGGGAAGTAGTAAAACATTGTACTAGAGAATATTGCGCAGCAAAGATTAAAAAACCTTTGTTCTATTCATCATTGTACGTGTAGTGACCCTTCCTGACAGGTGTTCTCTGGAGCACATGCAATATAAAATGGAAAAAAAAGCTGGGAAATCTTTTTTAATTGAAAACACTGAAAATACTTTTGTGTTACCTGTGTCATTTGAAACATTGAAAATGTTTTCTGTGCTTTAGGGTTTCCCTTGTTTGTGCTTGCAAAATAGAAGCTCTTCTTCTGCATAAGAATGTCTTAAATAAGACCACATGTTGTAACCATAGACTGTCTGCTAATATGGGGGGGACCCATAGCCACAGATTCTGTATCTGACGTTTCAGTTAACCACAGATGTGGGGGGGGGGGTACCCCTGTGCTCCTGCACCTTCCAGAGGTGAGGGGAGCTGTGCTCACAGGATCTTCTGTGAGCCCTGAAGAGGCTGCGTGTGTCCGCCCTGGCCACTGCGGGTCTCAGAATGGCAATTTTGTTTAAAAAAAAGTCACTTCCGTAACATAAAAACGTAAAAAAGTGACATTTTTATGCCTTTAAAAGGCTTTTCCGGCCCTCCTAATGTCTTTTAAAGGCATAAAAAGTCACCTCTGGTTTTACAAAAAAACCTGGAAGTGACGTTTCTTCAGCTGAAATGGCCATTCTGAGGCCTGCATAGGTGGCAGCAGACACATGCTGCCTCTGTGGGGCTCAGAAGACCTGAAGGTGTAGCAGTGTTTCTTCCCTTCTCCTACCTCCAAGGCAGCTGCAGGATTGTTGGGGTGGAGCACAGTGTTTCTCTTCCTCTCCCTGTGGCATCCTCAGTTGCTATGATGTGAAGCAATCCTCTTATTCTAGAGTTTACTGAGGACTATAGAGCTAGAACCAAAGAAAAGACTGTTTTTCCGATTGCAAAATTGGTCACAGAGTTTGTGTATGTTTACATGTATGTACTAAGTTTGTTTGTGTTCTTGTGTGCGTGTGTGTTCCATTTCTGGCAACTGATCTGTAAACCATGGATTGCAAGGCACTTCCATGATATGACAAATATTGATTTCAGGGTTTTATTACCAGATCCTCTTAAAGCTTATTTCCAAGGGCAAATGATAGATATTCAAAAATGCTTTAAAATATTCAGAATAAATGAAGTCTTTTTTTTTTTTTTAAACTTCAGCAAAGCTCAGTGTACTAACTTTTAGTACATACTAATTTTAAGTAGTATGCTGAGACTCCTTCAGGTGATCCATATGCTTTCTCATTGTGCTCTTGGCTTTTGTGAAAGTCATCCAGTAGGTTATTTAATAATGCAAAAAGCAGCAAGGGTAGTCTGTTGCTTTCTTGCTCCCCCTCAAGGTATATTATGCCTCTGGATAGCTAGACAGTTGGCAAAGTTGTCTTGGGATCTGGCCAGGTCTGCACTGCAGTAAATCAGAATTGCTTATTTATGTATTCTATGGGGAAGGCTTTTTCCATAGGGAAGCTTTCTAGCCAACATTAACCATTAGGACAGTTCTGTTCAAGAATTTGATTATTCATTCTGCATAAAGGAAGATTAGATTAACAGAGGGTGGCTTCTAGCCACCCTCATTTAGGAAAAAGGTATATGTGAGTGTGTGACCAGGTGTTGAACATTATTACCTGGAGGGGTTTAGGGGATTGTTGTGTAATGTTAATTAGTGGAAAGAGAAGAATTGGCACTTTTTCAGATGGTTTTGGCTATTTGCTGTGAGATCTTGTGCTGGTGAGCCAGATCAGTGATCTGGTCTGTTGGCTGCTACCTGAAATTCCTAATATTGCTACATTAACTCTGAACTTCTCAGTCATTCACCAAACGTTGTAAAAAAGCTAAACCTATGATTTCAGGGTTATAAAAGCACACATGCTTGCTTGTAAAAAGGGCTGACTTATTTCTGTGTTCTTTTATAGCATGGCAAAATTACCTGAAAGTGACTTTACGCTGATATTATTACTGCTGATACTAGCAGCACAATATGGGCAGAACAGGGAACTTGACTCATTTCTCCCAAAGAAATTATACTGAATCTGCACATGCCACAGAATGAAGTGGCAACATGGACTATACCCAGGCTAGGAGAGAAGCAAACTAGGAGAGAAGTCAGATGAAAATGCACTATAATCGGGCTTAGTTTAGCTCTCATTATACCTTTATGTATTCTACCAAAATAGTGTCTGTTAGTAAATGCATTTTAAAATATAATTCAATTATTTTGACTTTTATAAATATATGTAATTAGGGCATCGCATAAGTAATGCACTAGAGCAGTGCTTCTCAAACTTTGGGTCGGGACCCACTAGGTGGGTCACGAGCCAATTTCAGGTGGATCCCCCTTCATTTCAATATTTTATTTTTAATATATTAGATTTGATGCTGCCATGGTATGTGACTGCATTTGGGGAAAGTTTTTAATGAAAAGTTTTAACAGACTATTCTGTATATGCTTTTAACTATGATAGTATATGGGGCTTACTTCTGGGTAGGTGTGGATAGGATTGTAGCCTAGGATTATTAAAAAAAATCTCCTGCTTGATGATGTTACTTCTGGCCATGGCATAACTTCTGGTGGGTCCTGACATATTCTTACTCTAAAAAGTGGGTCCCGGTGCTAAACGTTTGTCTACTGCACTAGAGAAACATACCCTGTTACAAGTAGCTCAGTTTGACTCATCTTGGCTACTGGTAACATTTAGCTTGGTTTTTTTGGTTTTTGTTACAGTTCTGATTGCATGTTCTAATACTGTCTCATTTTTATTTACAGCCCGGATGATATTGGGACCTGTTGGTATATCCTTCTTTCTGGTTCAGTATTCATTAAAGAATCAATGTTTCTTCCAAGGAGCAGGTATGACTTGAATTTGTTTTCAAAGGCATTTTCTAAATATTTAAAGGAATATAGGTTTCTTGTATCAATCACATCAAAGGGTTGAAGAAAAGCCAAACATAGTTTGCAGGTTTGATACCTTTTGTCAACCCACTGTCTTTAAAAAAACAAACCAAACAAAAAGCACTCCCCAAGTGCAAAGGATAGTTAAAGAAGATGCATTGGTTTTCAGAAGTAGTTTCTGAATTTCTGCAGAACAGGAGCATAATATAGTTCAGATAATAATTTTCACTGTGCTTGTTCTCCTAGACCAGCAATTTTAAAACTTTTTCATCTCCTAGCACACTGTCAAAGTGCTAAAATTGTCAAGGAACACCATCAGTTTTTTTGAAAACTGACAAGGCACACCACACCACAGATGGGAGGCGCACATTCCCCAATCTCCCTACCAATAAATAATCCTCCCCCAAATCTCCTGCTTGAAAATCACTGTCCTAGCCAAATAAAGGAACCCTTGCTGAACCTATGGCCCTTTTGGTGCACTGTGGGAGGGAGAAAAGGAAGAAAACTGCCTCATTCTATATTGTTTAATGAATGTGGAAGCACCAGCTCACCTGGAGACAATTTTTAATTGCTGCAGGTGATCAGGTGAGAGATTATTTTGGAAAAATGAATTGTAGTATAAAATATGGCATCAAAATGAATGTGCCTGTTGCTACATAATCTGCTTGAGCAACCAGGTGGAAATTTTCATGAGTGCTAAAAATGATGTGCTTTTTATGTTGTATTTTGAAGTAAATCAGGTTTGTTCTACATCTTGGCTTCAATTTTTAGAGACCCAGACCATGATTTTTCTCTTTCATCCTTGTTTATCAAATAATTTATCTTGTATTTTCAGTCTGTGGCAAAACTGAATAGGTTATGACAGCAAGAAACAAGCAATAAATCTCAGTTTTAAAAAGTGAACCAGTAGTAGTATCTTTGTCTCAGCTTGGGTCATGTAATCCTTGACCTAATAAAATGCTCTTGCATTCCTTCTAAAAGATGGAGATGTCTTGATTACTGAAGAGAGTTCTGAATCTGAGGAACAGTCACCAAGATTGTCTGTCTGTGTTCCTTTGTGCTTTGGGCATGATGTGCTTCTCAAAGTTTGGTTTTGGTGCTTGTTGAAACTATAGTGAAACAAAGGAAGGAAATAATCATGTGCCTTTATGTTCCTAAACGACTCAAAGATCAGACATACTGCTTGTCCACTTTTTACTGTAATAAAATTTGAATCATTTTTGTCTTGTCCACTTAGGCACTTCTTTAATCTGATGAAGCGGACAGTAGTCCACTAAAGTTTATGCTATAGACAATTTAGCTCATTAATATATCACAAGGTTGTTGGTTTTCAGACATAACATAACTTAAAAGAACATTTGTATTTGTAACATTTTGTCCAGTTGCCTGGACAATAACAATACATAAATGTGTTGTTATTGTGTTCTCAATAGCACATCAATATGCGTAACAGTTGTATTCTCAGGCTTTGTTGCATTATTGTTGGATGCAATTATCACCTTCAGACTTTTCTTGGAACCCCTCACACCCTATCCCAGGTTATTTTAAGCCTAAGTTTTTTTTGTACCTTTATCTTAGTGGATCAGATGTGCAAAGACAAGCGCATAGTAAATTTGTACATTTAACTTGACATGTTTGGGAAGGTGTTTGGCAAGCCCTTGAAAATTTGTACTACGATAGACTAACAGATTAAGGACCAGGTAGTTAATGATGAAAGAGAACAGTAGGGGAAGGTTAAGTGAAAGAAACACTGTGGAAACTGTGGCATTAATGTTGCTGTCAGGGAGCAACAGGGAGCTGTCAGGGAGCCTGAATGATATAGTAGGGTTGCCTAGTTTACACCGGGTGTAAATCAGTGTGTAAAAAACATCCGTTACCTCATTGTTTACAGTGGGTAAGCTGAGTTGGTTGCACCTGTTCCTGGAGAGCAGTTACCTAGTTGTTTACACTAGGTAAGCTGAGTTGATTGCACCTGTTCTTGGAGAGCATAATATGTTTTTTGTGTACGCATGTGCTTCTGGGCAGGAGAGAATACTGTAGTTATCACTGCTGATACCTGGGCATGGTGGTGAAGGTTCAGCTTATTATTCTGTTTTCTGTGCTTATGGTCCCTATCTCTCAAATTAAGCTGTGGTAGTGCCTTGAGGAGAGCAACAGCAAATTAAGAGGTGTTGGGAAACTTGCACCACTAGTTCGTCAAAAGACAGATAACAATTGAATGATGAACATCAGTTGGAAGGCTGGTAGTTTAGGTGAAAAGTCTTAAGAGACCCATTAAACTGCACTTTCAAAGTGTGCATCTTTCAGATAAGAGACTTTTCTAAACAGATGCATATGGCTAGCATATGAAATTTGAAGCAGTATGCTAGCTAAATTTTGCAGTGTGAATGTGTCATCTGATTTTCAACTTGACAGTTAATTTGGGGGGGGGGGACGACAACGACAACCTGACAAAAATATTGCAGGTAGCTGGTTGATCCAGATTTAATTCATCCTTGAAAAGACCTCTCTCTATTTTTTTCTCTGTCTCTTAGCTTTTGGTGTCTCAAAGCATTTAAATCAATTTTATGCTAGTTTGCCTGAGGCTGTCAGCGAGGTAATGCATAGATGTGGGTAAAAATCTCTAGAAAATTGTATAATGATTTCAATAATGATAGCAAATAAATTGATAGTATATGTGCTACACTGGTGGAAAGTATGCACAGTCGGTATTTGCAGAGGATCCGTTCCCACCTTCCCATGGATTTAACAAAACCCATGGATAAGCAAATCCACAGGTCAGTCTGATATGACTCCAGACGTGACTGGAGATGTTCTCCAGTCGTGTCTGGAGGTGTTTTTGACACCTGCAGAGGCTGCAGGTTTCAGCCTCCTGGAGGAGAGAACACCTCCAGGTGCACCTGCTAGCTAAGGTCCAGTCCTTGTCTGTAGATTTGGAACTCGCGGTGTGTTCAATCTGTGGGTCCCAAATCACAGATAAGGAGTATGGACCGTTATACTATTAAAAGATGATACTTACCAAGAGTAGAGAACTGTTTGTAACCACCTGGGTGTGCCTGCTAGGCTTATATAGAATGCTCTTTGTTCCCCTCACACATCTTGGGCATGTTTCCAGGCAAGTCTTCTTAAAATGAATGTATGATGGAGCAGTGCTTTCTAGATAATTATGCCTTCTGTCCAAAAGGCAATTTCTGGATTTAAACTGGTTTCCATGCACATGTTAGGAATTGCCAGTGTCATGTGCATCAGGTGTACACTCGATTGTGGAAGCTTTCAATTCTCAGTGCATTATTTCAAGGACATGTGCATTTGAATGCATAAGCAATTCGTGGGAGTTATATGTAGCACCTGTTAGTTTCCATGTGCTTAGCTGTGATATTGTCTCACTTTTGCATTTTTTCTCTCTAAATAAAACCTGGCAATAATACAATGAAATATACAATGGACATTTTTCAGTCACATTGACTGATGTATCACTCATACTGATTGGCAGTAAACTCAATTTATTATTTTTGGAGCACCTTGGAAGTTAATAGGCATTTGCCAGAACAAATGCAATTTAAATTTTAGATATGACATGATTAATGGAAATTAATATTAGTTGGATGGCAAGAAGAAAGCAGCAGCTTAAAACAACAGTTGACTAATTGCTTAGACAAGAGATGCTTTAACATTGACATTTTTGAGGATTTACATCTCTGTTGATTTTCCACATGTGGAAAAGAGAAGGCTAGTGTATGACGGACAAAGTGGTGTAGTAATTAGTGGAAACTGAGGTGCAGAAAATTTTTTGTACTGTGAGTTGGGGGCAAATAGCTATTTCTGATTTCCCTGAATGGCATTCTGAGGCTAAAAAATGGGCATTAGATGACAAATTAGCATTCTTCTAAACCAGTGTTTCTGGTTTATAAACATTGGTCAGGACCCACTAGGTGGGTTGCAAGTCAATTTTAGGTGGGTTCCTGTCGTAAACTTGGGTCTCACTCCCAGGGTTTTGGGTGCTCAGAGTTGTTGGTTCTGAACCCTAGAGTTCTCAAAGATCCCTGGTCGGTAGTACTGCCACCACCCTGTAAGAGCCAGTGCCTCAGTCCAGGGAAACCAAGACCCTTTAGGCTTAACTATATCCCTTGTAGGCACTGAGCACTTTCTTTACTTAAAGTCTCAGTCCTCAAGTTTCTAGTCCACAATGAGGATTTTTGGTAGCTTGCTGAACGGCTAGGCAGGATTCTGAACCTTTGTCCCCAACAGACAATGAACCAACATGGTAAAAAGATTTTCTACTTTATTAAATACATAAGGTTACAAAAAGGTTACAAAAGGCAGCAAATGCTAGAGGCATAAAAACTTCTAGGAAATATCAGCATAAAACAACAAAGCTAACTTGCTAACTCTATTATTCTCTAACCCTCACCTGGGTCAGCTCTTTTGTAGATCCTCAGGCCAGTTACCTATGGCCACATGGTCCTGGTGGGGCAGGATGTGCACCCACCACCTCTCTCACCCAGAGACCAGGAACAAAGACCCTTTCCTCGGGAAGTGGGGCTGGAAGCTCACCCTCTCAGCTCTTCCCACCCCCTTGGAGATCTACAGCTGCATTCCATCCTTAATGGGCGTATTTCTGGCTCCTAGGTGCTACATAATCACCATCCATTGAGATGTAAATCCTAGCAGCCAGGAAATGCAAGCCACTTCTGTGTTACTGTTTTAGCTTGGTTCAGGCCTTGCAGTGCTACTAGGCCTGAACTGTACATATCCATGACATGCTCCCCTTTTGGAAGAGGGGCTAGGGGGTTTAACACCTTCAGCCACTCTTAGCTACACATAGGTTAGGGCACTTCTTATACTGAACTTATTTTACAGTTACATACTAAGCAATACAAAGCAGGGTTTACTAGGAGATAATAAGCAGTGAAAGCTATAAGACAGTTTGCATTACCAGCATCATACACAGTGAGGTTTACATAGGCAGGCTTTTATTTAAATCCCTTATTAAATAGGGATTTTTACAATTTGAAAGAAGGTTCTTTCTTTCAAGAACCACTACATTCAAGGTGTTTCATTCCGATCTGGCTTCCCATTCTGGCCTCCATCCTCCCACGCTCAGAGCAGATGGAATAGCTCGGCTTCAGCTTGTCAGCTGCTTCAAGGTCGCACGGTGCTGGTGGCCTCGAACTGGCGACCTTGTGAATGTTATCTTCAGGCAGACGGAGGCTCTACCCTCTAGACCAGACCTCCTGCCCTAAATGTGTGAGAACCACTGTTCTAAACCTATTTGGGATCTGAGAACCTCAAGTGGAACTGAAATAGTTCATTTTCATGCAGCTATTGCCGCTGAGAGATTCAAAATTATATTAAACTCACATTTAGTATGCTTTAATAGATTTATATGCCAACATTCTAGGAAATAATTTACGATAACTAACAAAGTGGGTAACTTTCTGTCACAGTATATGTTGGAGGAAATTAAAAATAGTTTCCTCTTTGGGGGGGAAGCAGAGTAGCTGAAGCAGCAGACTCCCCCTTTGGGTATCACCCAAGGGAACCTCCCTCACCCGGCTGACTGCTAATCAATAAAAAAGACAAAGAGGCAATGGGTTGTTAAAGTTGCAAAAACGAAGTTATTTGCTTACAGTTCCATTGAGTGTATATTTACAGCATCTGATTAGGATCAGAGGTTCAGCTATTACTTAGAGATAGCTGGCCTGGGCATTCAAGATGGCCTGGGCATCAGAATCCTGGTGCGTGCCATCTTAACAGGTCGGTGGTCAGAGGACAAGAGGAAGTGCTCAGAGGAGAAAGGAAGGATAAAGAGTTAGGGCCACACCCCACAAGGATCACAGAGAGAACAGGTAGAAAGGTCAGAGTCACTGGGCCATAGCCTGACCCCTTTTGGACAGCATCCTGCCCCCTCTGGACAGCAGATGGAGTTGCACCAACTCCAACAGTATAAATATAAATCCTGATCCAGTATAAAAATGTGAAATACCTGACTTATGGTACAGTTGTTTGCCATCTTATAGACTTGCAGTGCAGTCCTATGCACACTGTTCAGAAATATTGTGCTCAGAAGAGGCTTACTCCCAAGTAGGTATGCAATTTGCATGCATCTCATGAACTTGGAGTCGTCAGGTTTTGGTGCCAACAAGGGAGTAAACAAGGTTTTCCTTGTGCTAAATTATATACGTAAACATTATTTAAAGTTAAAATTTTGAGGCTATTATTTAATTAGAACTATTCAGAATATATTCCTGAATCTTATCATGCAGAACCTAAATGTATCCTCTTGGTTCCCCTTAGACCTGATGCTTGATCTTTACAAGTTAAAAAGTTTTTAACTCGTAATTTATACAGATTCAATTTATTATTTGGTAAGTCTATTTTGGAAGACTGACTTCTGGAATAGTGTTTCAAAAAACAGTGTTAAAATAATGGTCGGTCTAGATTTCCATGATATCAGAAGAACTGTATACTAGAGTGAACCATACAACTTTTTATATGCTTTACTTTGCAGTTAGACCCACATAGTGACAAAAATTCACTCTAAAAATAATTTAAAGTATATTTTTATTAGGTGGATTTAGTTAACCCAAATCACATATGAAAGTTTCTGCATGTTTAAATTTTCACATGTACTGTATGACAATTATGTATCAAATCTTCATAGGAGAGCATATTTACACTTTCAGATTTTTTCTAAAGAAATCTCAATTCTGTGTGTGTTCAACTGCTATAGCAAAATCCAGTTCAGTCTAAAAGGCTATATTTATGGTGGGTGATTACCACATTACACTATCCTGTTTAATTTATGATGACATAAGAACTGAATATCTGGACAGTTTGCTTTGAAGAAAATAGTACTGCTTATTTCAACAAAAGAGCAAGCTTAAATAAAAACCCAAATCAAACTATAAATATTTGAAATTATAGGTCTTCTGGAATTGGACCAAGGTGGTTTTAATCTGAAAGATTTCTTCAACCCAGTGAGATTTAAAAACTTTTTCCCCTCAAATAGCTGCTTTTGAGCAGCTTTGAAGCTCTTTCAAAAGTCCTTTGTGATACAGCAGGAGTAATAGTTTCTGTTGACGAAACAAGTGTCCATGCTCACTTGGGTAATTGTCATATTTGAATAGTGTGTTGGCAACTCTGTCTGAATGGTGGTTCTGGCACAGCGTCTAGTGTGGCTGAAAAGGTCGATTCGGGAGTGACAATCCTTTCCACACTGGGAGCAAGTGTAGTGTGTTCCTGGTCTGTCTCCCTGGCTATGGGCCTTCCTTCTTTGCCTCTTTGCCTCAGTCTGTTGGCAAAGTGTCTCTTCAAACTGGGAAAGGCCATGCTGCATAACCTGCCTCCAAGCAGAGCGCTCAGAGGCCAAGGTTTCCCATCTGTTGAGGTTCATTCCTAAGGCTTTCAGATCCCTCTTGCAGATATCCTTGTAGCGCAGCTGTGGTCTACCCATAGGGCGCCTTCCCTGCACAAGTTCTCCATAGAGGAGATCCTTTGGGATCTGACCATTGCCCTTTCTCACGACATGAGCAAGCCAACGCAGGTGTCTGTTTCAGCAATGTATACACGCTGGGGATTCCAGCTCATTCCAGGACTGTGTTGTTTGGAACTTTGTCCTGCCAGGTGATACCGAGGATGTGTCGGAGGTAGCGCATGTGGAAAGCATTCAGCTTCTTCTCCTGTTGTGCGCGAAGAGTTCATGACTCACTGCAGCATGGAAGTATACTCAAGATGCAAGCTCTGTAGACCTGGATCTTGGTATATTCCGTCAACTTCTTGTTGGACCATACTCTCTTTGTGAGTCTGGAAAACGTGGTAGCTGCTTTATCGATGCGTTTGTTTAGCTCGGTATCGAGAGAACGAGTGTCGGAGATCGTTGAGCCAAGGTACACAAAGTCAACCTCCAGTTTCATGCGCAGAGATTGCAATGCATGGTGGTGAGTCCACATCCTGAACCATGACCTGTGTTTTGTTCAGGCTGATTGTTAGACCAAAGTCTTGGCAGGCCTTGCTAAAACAGTTCATGAGCTGCTGGAGATCTTTGGCTGAGTGGGCGGTGACAGCTGCATCCTCAGCAAAGAGGAAGTCATGCAGACATTTCAGCTGGACTTTGGACTTTGCTCTCAGTCTGGAGTGGTTGAAGAGCTTTCTGTCTGATCTGGTCCGGAAATAGATGGCCTTCTGTTGCAGTTTCAAAGGCCTGCTTCAGCAGGACAGCGAAGAAAATCCCAAACAAGGTCGGTGTGAGAACACAGCCCTGCTTTACTCTGCTTCGGATGTCAAAGGGGTCTGATGTTGAGCCGTCAAAGACTTCAGTGCCCTTCATGTCCTCGTGGAAAGACCTGATGATGATGAGGAACTTGGGTGGACATCCTATCTTGGGGAGAATCTTGAAGAGGCCGTCCCTGCTGACCAGGTCGAAAGCCTTCATGAGATTTATGAAGGCTATAAAGATTGGCTGTCGTTCTCTGCATTTCTCCTGCAGCTGTCTGAGGGAGAATATCATATTGGTGGTGGACCTGCTGACTCAGAATCCGCACTGCGATTCTGGATAGACACTCTGAAATCTTTATTGAATGATGACATTTCATTCCAGAAAAACTGCTGTCTTTGTGTGTGCTTAGTTCAAAAACTTGATTAAAAAATGTACTTTAAAAACTTTTGTAGGATATGTGGATAAGTTACCATATGTTTTACTTTTTCTTTGCCTTCTATAGTAATTGGAAGTCTTTTTTGCAGATCTAGGAATTATGGACACAGAAGTATCCTAGTACTTGGCAAAAGTCAAGTAGAGATGTCATTTTTTTCATAGATCTCTTTTGTTCTGTTGAAAGCCGTGCTCTGTACATTTGTTTTTTTTGAAGTAATTGCTAGGAGCACAGCATTATTTTTAAATAAGTTAATAAAAATTTAAATTATTGTTCGTTTGATTCTTCTACATAATCAAATACAAATTCTGTTTAATGTTCTACGTTAATAAAGTTCAAATGTATTCCATAAAAAACAATGCAAATAGACAATTGTATATTCTTACTTATAAACAAATGTTGTTAAGGTTTTAGATTCATTTAAATACAAAAATAGAATGATTTGATAATGTACCTTCACAATTCTCTTACTCACTACCCTTAATCAGTTTCAACTGGGTTGCCATAACTACAACTTTCCAGATGTTTTAATATAGAGAACATAGGCTTAAAAATTTCTTCAAAGACACATGATACCATAATAGTAAATCTCTTAATAGAGTGTTAGAATCAAGCATTAAAA
This sequence comes from Tiliqua scincoides, assembly GCF_035046505.1. NCBI lineage: Eukaryota > Metazoa > Chordata > Lepidosauria > Squamata > Scincidae > Tiliqua > Tiliqua scincoides. The sequence continues at coordinate 47,945,220 of NC_089826.1, forward strand.
AAGAGTAGAGCACTAGCTTAATGGTCTGTGTTTTAAAATCAGCCTTTTGAAAAGCATGATAGGTGGCAGTGTCCTACAGATCACAGAAACAACACGTGAGCCAGTTTTCATGTAGTCTTCAGAAGATCCTTTACAATTGCTTTCTGGGTGTTTTATTGTTTGTTTTTCTTCTCTTAATGGAAATAAAATACCCTTCTCAAAGGATCCCTATTGAAAGTGACTGTCAACTGTAGTAACATATTAGCCCTTCCAAATATGAAAGGCACCTTCTTGTACCTGACTTTATATAAATACGATGATGCCGGTATCCTTATTTTGTTACGTAACACATCTGAGCCCAAACAAACTCTGTTGGTGCAAACTTCATTGAAGTGCACAGTATTTAAGCTGGAGCACTTTGAGTACTGAATATTTAACTGAAAAATATGCAGAACCTCTTCAGCGAATAGCTGTTTTGAATCTGCTCCTCAGGTAAAACGTTATTAGCTTGTCAGTTTAAGTTTTAATATTTGAAGTTATTTTGAAGTTTATCTGAACTCTGGTTAAATCAAACTTTAATAGGCCCTATCTTAATTCAATCTTCTGCCTACTTGTTTATGGTCAGTTTGGGTATAAACAAGTTTTAACTGTCAGGCTGAATGTGGGAAAAATCTTTTTCTCATTAAATATTCAGTTGGGGATTGCTATCAGTGAATCTTGGTAATTTTGTAGAACAAACAGTCACATTTTTCTCTATATAGATGGTAGTGAGCATTTTTCTTCTTTCAGGACTCTTGGAGGGCATTTTGGGTCCCTGTTTCAGACTCTTGGGGATAGCCTCTCTTCTTGATCAGTAGGCAGGGCCCAAACATAGCAGCATCTCCTTCAAGGGGAAGACCTTCAGACTTATCCTGCCTATAGGAGAGAAATAGGAACTTGTTAGAGCTCCTCTAGGGTTTTTATTAGGATCCTGATCCTTTTGGTAACTCATCTGAGACAACAGGGCATTCTTTTTTGCCCATCCCTAGATGAAATTCTGATCATATCATTGTCTAGAAACAAGGGCTAGAGCAATGTGGAAATGGCAGTGTCTTGCTTTTACAACATGATAGTTTTGTCATTGGTATGGATAAGAGTTTGCAGATGCAGCCTAGTACAGCACGTTTCCCGTGAAGTGCACCCTGAGCTAAACCTAGCAATGGCAATCTAAATGACAAGGTAGAGTTAATGACTGATGAAACTCCTTAACATATCTTGCTGGATCGTAGTCAGGTGGTGTTGTTTCTATGTACAGCTACAACCAATGATACATCAGACCTTTTCAGCAGGAGATAGCATTCCTAGAGAGTTTAATAAAGATCCCAATGGCAGTCAAGAAAACTTGGATTGGTGACTGGAACCAAACTGCCTAATTTAATGAAGATATCTTGCTATTCCAGACAGAATCCTGTTCACCACTGATGCCAGTCTGAGGGCCTGGGGGTCACCTATGGATGGACCTGGAAATATGGTCCCCAGACGAATCACAAAAGAATGTCAACCAGAGCTTCCCAAACTCTGGGAACACACAACATCCCAACCAGGGAAGTTCCATCTCTGCCCCCATAAAGGGCGGGGGAAGGAAAAGGCAGCAATGCAGTCACTGAGATCATGCTGCCAGGGGTTAAAGGGGTTTTTTGTTCCTTACCTGAGGCAGCACTGGCCTCCTGGAGTCTGTGGGTCTGTGGAACCTGCGAACCCATCTGCAGAGCTTCCTGTGCCTTGAAACCAAAAATAGTAAAAAAAAAAAAGATACTTCCTGTTTTTGTCGCAAAATCAGAAGTTTTTACTATTTTTAGAAGTTTAGTGACGTGGGGAGCCCTGCAGGAGGGTCTGCAGGCTCCCCAGACCCTCCTGGAGGTCAGCGCTGCTTCAGGTAAGGAGCAAAAAAAAAAATCCCTTTAACTCCTGGTAGCAGCATAATCAAGTATCACATTGCTTCCTTTGCCCTTCCCCCACAGAAATTTACAGCAGTTCCCAAACTCCTGGCAAGTTTGGAACCACTGGCATAAATGATCATGTTGCATTTTTGGAGATCTAGGGTTGTATGGGCACCATCATGTATTTTTCACAATGTTCTTAGACAGTGTGTTCATCAGCAAGCAGCAAGATACCTGGTCCAGTCTGCTTTACCAGGAGGTCAGTACTGTTATAGAATCAGTGGAGTATCACAGACATCACTCCACCTAGGTCCTGTATAGAACGACCTGGAAGAGCTAAGTATGTTCAGTGCATGCTTAGCTCTACTGGGTCATTTTAAGCCATTTCTGCCCAATGTTGCATATGTGCAACAGGAATCAAATGTGCACACCTGTGGACTGAACAGAAATGGGTTAAATAGGACCCTGACAAAGTGAGGAGGCTATGTCTACAAAGCTGCGCCCTTTTCCAGACCGCAGACCATTTGTTTGCTCTCTTAAGCAGCCAGCAGCTGGCAGATGAAGAGGAGACTATGGCAAGGTTCCCCCCTTTCTTGAGGAAAAAGGAGTTCACTGCTGCTTGAGTTTTTTTCTGCTCTCTTTGAGCAAGTGTGAAGGGAACTGGAGCATGAGTTGGTGAGGCAGAGAGGGCAGTGGGAAGATGCAAGATGTGGGGCCCTTGTGTTTTCACTTGCTTCTTTGAACTCATCACTCAAGAGCAAGAGCTTCAAGTCACATCAGCTGTGGGTCAGCCCTGCATCAGCTCATACATTAGCTCAGCACTGTAAAATTGAAATATACTTGACTGCAGATTTGGTGTTTGAGATGAGCGCTCTTTGGTTTTGGAGCTCTGAATTGATAGGCAGTTTACCTGTAGGCCCATGGGGATGGCACTTTTCTTGTATATCCTAAAGAGCCTGGAACAACAATTTGGAATGTCTTGAGAGAGTCCTAAGTGAAAATGAAAATTCTTACCTTGAATTTCTGTTCTCAGGGATTCCTGGAGGCCATTCATTCACATCTATTAAGGTTCCTTCCCATTTTATTTTTAGGTTTCTGCCTTTACCATATGTGGGGGTAGTGGTGGTGGTAACCAGGATCTCTTGTGGAATGTTCCCTGCCTTGTCTATTGTTAGGATTTTTGGGTTCTTGTTTGCTCTTGTTGGATATAATAAATGGTTGTTCACTTTTCTTGCTGGTTTCTGTTTGAGTTGTGGTTAGGGTTGAGAAGTACTCTACTGTTTTCTAGTAGAATCCAGAAGGACAGGATCATTACTCACCTTGGAAGATTTGCTACAAGGTTGCTTCCTGCTGACCAAGGGAATGGGCTATCCTGTAGAACAGGGATCTCCAAACTTTTTGGCTACAAGGCCGCATCAAATATCTGGTATAGTGTTGAGGGCCAGAAAAAAATTTAAATATGAAGTTTTAATAAATAAATTAGAGATGGAACTTAGAAGACTGAATAAATGAATGAGTGGGCTTGTTCATTCAAGGTTCATTGTTGGACCTTTCTGGCCTTCAGAACACCCTCCAGATGCAACCAGAGCGCAGTTCTGGTCGTGTTCAGTTGAGCAGGCCAGAGGTTTTCAGGGGACAAGAGGCTGGTTGCGGGCTGGATAGAGACTTGCTGTGGGCTGCATCTGGCCCCCGGGCCAGAGTTTGGAGACCCCTGCTGTAGAATATAGTCTGGAATCGGGCATACAGTATGCCCTACAGGAGTCTTGGAGCACAGAAGTTCTTGATGAGAATTTATTTTTCCATAGTCTGTGAGCTAGTAGGTTTCACAGGAGATAACCACATGTGAAAAAAGAAGCTGATGCAGTGATAAATATGTGAATATCTGTGTATGTTCCTCATGAGAAAAGGGCCTCCATCACTGTTCTAAAGAGACTTTTCCTCTTTACGCAGCAGCTGTTAAGTACTATGATGCAGTACCTTGGATTTACACTGCCTCTGAGACTAGAAGAGTCAGGTTTGTGCATTGTGTGTAGGCCAGGGTTTAGTTTTAGCTCTTTACAGGCAATAGAGGCCATATTGTGCTATGTTTAAACTGTTGGGTGCTCTTTAGATAGCAGTCATGGGGATGAATCAGCAGGTTTGAGTCAAAATGCCCTGGAGACCATAACTGGCTCGTGTCCTAAAGTTGCTTACTATAAACAAAGCTTCACAAAGATATCCCAGGGGAAAAAATGTAAATAGCAGCTTCTAGACCAGTGGTTCCCAAACTGTGAGTCGGGACTCAATTTTTGGTGGGTCCTGAAAGCTGACAAGGAAAATGTATTGAGTCCTATGGAAACCAAAACAGAGCAGCATGTGCACATATACTTGCAAGCAGGCATTTTAAAAAGCGGGACTCGGTGCTAAAAAGTTTGGAAACCGATGTTCTAGACAGATTGATAATTTAGCTCTTATAAAAATGTAAGCTTGGAGTTGTGTAGAAGGAAATTCAGTTGCAAATAAGTTTAGGTTATTGCTTAATACTCTTGCCTTGTATATGTTATATATACAAATAAAGAATTCTGATGAGAATGAGAAATGAAAGCCAGAAGTGTAGCAGCGATTGTGATTTATTTCTTTTTTTAAAGTCCCCCCTGCTATTCCACTATTCACAGTCCTCAAAGTAGTTTTAATATTTTAAAAAATCCCTCAAACCCATTCTGATCTTAACCACAGTTTAAAATATAGTAGTGCTAACTTTATAAAATCAAGTTTAAAAAAATTGATGATGAAACATTCATAGGACAAACTTGGCCTAGTACTTTTACAGTAATGGTGCAGGCTGCTGTAACAGACCTATTCTTGTTGAAGGACCATATTGGTTTAAATTTTATAAAGGAGAGCTCATCATTTTCAGAAGCTGAAAAAACTGGCTTGGTGCTATAGAAGAGACTCTGTATTCTTTCATGGAACTTCCCTTCCTAGCCAGAGATGTGGAGACCCACACAGGTGTCTGAAAATATTAACATCTTTTTCTGCCCTGCAGCTTCTGGTTAAACAGGGCTAGTAATTCTTAAATTATTTCCTTCACCCATGAAGTAAAGCCTTGCCATGTATGCAACTTGGGCACCTTCAGTTTCCTAAGGGAGGTTTAGACTTAATGCTATCTTTACTTTAATCAGAAATATATTTTATTCTGATTTTGAATTTGGAGTGTTGGCTGATGTTTGTGCATCCTTTTTAAAGGATTTATTCAGGAAACACTTAGAATTTATTTGGGATTGCTAATAAAATGCAACCATGAAACTAAAGCTGATCTTTCCATTGTGGTGTTTCTGGGGTATAGTGGGGAGGGAGTACTCTTAAGTTTTTTTTCTGACAGTTGCAGTTACTAGGTCATTTTAGATATTTATCAGCCAAAAGTTAGCTGTAAAATGAAAATATTTGTTTTCACAGTTCTTCTTAAACATAGAACCCTTGCAGCTTACGAAGTGCAAAACAAACCAGAAACTCCACAAGCAACCACATCTTGAAGTGGAATGATTGCATATACATGGGGACCCCCATGTCCACAGATCCTGTGTCCACGGTTTCAATTATATGCAGATTGGATCCGTGGGCCCCCCCACATGCCCCCTCCAGAGTTGAGGGGAGCTTCTGAGCTCAGAGGAGGCCGCAGTCGTCTGCCTGTGGCCGCTGCTGGACTCAGACTGCCTGAAGGTGAAAAAACCACAGCTTCTTGTTTCACATGGGTCAGTTGAGGGTGATATTAGAGGTCACAGACAAGGATGTGTCAGGAAATGAAACTGGAGATACAAACAGTGGACAAATCCATACAGGACTTTGGAGGGAAGGATAAGAAGCTTATGCAGGATCTGGGAGTAGCTGGGAAGCCAGATTTAAGGCGGGCTGTGATTAGAATCATGGATGATTTTTGAAGGTGTGTGCTGGGTAGAGTGTGAAAATAGGAATGTTACTGTAATTGAGATGACAGATAACCTAGGCATGCACTAGAGTTCATGTTGAGGAGACAGAGTCTCATTTTTGTATCATTGTAATGGAAGAAGTAACCTGATCTTGTGATGGACTGTGTATGGGAGTGGTGGGCAAAGGAGACTGTTATTGGCTGTGCTTTCTAATAGGTACATGTAACATGCATACACAGGGAGAAGCAGGAATCCTTTGTGAAAGCTAATGGCATGTCTCTGTAATTCAGTGATGAAAAAACTGAAGCCAATTTAAAGTGCATTGAAACATTTACTGATGGCCCAATCCTAACCTGCACTGGTGCAGCCAGCAAGAAAACATAACAAAGCTGTTTGGTCTGCTCTACTTACTTACATTATCTAGATCTTCAGTCAGTCCAATTTGGTGTCAGAGAAGTAGGACCTTCAGCAGCATTCGCCCAATTCAACCCCTGCTAATTGGGTAAGAGGCACTCTTTCAAGTGGGTGTTCCTCTTTTTAGCAGGGGGAGAGTAACTGGCCCACCTCACCCCAGCAGTGTCTTTTCTAGTGGCTGTCTGCTGGTGTTCTTTTTGCATCTTTTTAGATTGTGAGCCCTTTTGGGACAGGGAGCCATTATTTATTTGATTTTTCTCTGTAAACCGCTTTGTGAACTTTTAGTTGAAAAGCGGTATATAAATACAGTTAATAATAATAATAATAATAATAATAATAATAATAATAATAATAATAATAATAATAATGCTGAAGCGTATCTTAGAGAGGACTAGCTGATTCTTATAGCCATTCTCACTTGGACCTCATGAGGGATCTGGACCAATCCATGTTCTTACCAAATTTGCTGGTTCATGTTGCCCCACCTCTCAGTACCCAATCACCTCCAAAACTTGTTTTGCAGGAAGCAGGCTTCTCACCAACTTGGATGCACCTGGGGATGGCTTCGCACTCAGCTGATCTCCTTTCCCAAGGCCAGAGTGACTTAGCTATTTCACACTCTGTCTTTCTACACTTCAAATTTTAAACCTTCTGTAGTATTTACACATCACAGGGACCAGCACTCTGCCTAGTCATAAAGTTGATACAAGTACATAGGCAAGGATGTAATATAGTCATGTCAAGATGGTACAGTTTCCTGATGTTAAGATCAAAGCATATATGATGCTGTTCCCATTTCCCAGCATTCTCATTAATTCATCTATACTTCTTCATTCCTATCTAAAACAATATTTAATTCCTAAATATTACCCCTCACTATTGTCAACCCCCTCCCCCGAAGCACCTACTTCCAGGTGCTGCACTTTGTTTGAGGTGCCATTGGCCCTAGGCTTGCTACTGCCACTTGTTTTGGTGAGTAGGAGGTTCCAGCAGGCGTGGGTGGGTGGGATGGGGAAGTTTTGTATTGGGTCCCATAGTTCTTAAGGCTGTCCCTGTACTTAGAGCATTCATCCTTTAAATTTAACTGTTCACACAAACACTTATGATTGGAGAAATGTGATTCAGTTCTTAATGCAAATGACAGTTTATTTTAATCATTGATGCATACAGGCATGGATTGATCACATTGGCTACAGGCTTCTGTTTCATGGAAGACAATTGATGCACAGAAATTGGAAATCATATGCTATATCCCATGAATTGCTTAGTTGAAATGGTGGCTTGCAGGTTTCACCATAAAATTAGGATTACTGTAAAGGAAGAATCTATGCTATCCTGGTGGTGCAGGGAACAAACCCTTCTCTTCAGCAAAGCACTATGTGGTTGTTAGCTTGGGGCTTTGGGTCAGCCTGGAAGCTGTCATCGACAAGTTAAACTCAGCCTATATGAGATACGTGCAAGAGGAAGGCAATGGTTTAATCATGGAAAATAGAAGTCGGGATGGGTGGGGCTGCACTCAGCAGAGTAATAGTCACAATTAAATGTTATTGCAGAGAGTAGTCCAGAAGTTCTGTATGTAAATGAAAAAGCAGGAGAGTTTCTGCTTGAATGGAATAGGGATCAGGCAAGGTTTAGAAGACCATAATCAGAAATCTCCTTTCTATATAGTGCTGTGATACTGGCATAATGTCCTGGTGTTTGGTAGCCACAGCAGTTTCTAATTATTGACGTTTCAGCTGTGAAGAGAGGTTCTTAATGATTTAACAGATTTTTACAAGTAGATTGCATTTTATCTGCACAAGTAAAATTTATGGGGAGAGATATTAAATGTGAGAAATGAACATCTGCCTATTTTCAGAACAGCCCTAACATAAAGCGTGCATTAGATTTGTTCACTGCATTTTCCATATTTGACAGTGTGCAGGATATGAAGATCCTTTATGTATATTGAATTAATAGCTATTATTCAGATGAGCATGTGTGCTGTACCTGTTCTCATAGTGGGGGATGTGTTCCTGTTTTGTTCATTAGCCTCCTGTGCACCTCACTGTAATCAGCTTTTGAACAGTCTGTGTACAGGTGGACCCTATTTATCCGCGTTAGTTCCGTTCCGTGACTTGGCATGATTAACAAAAAATACGTTGTGCTGAGTTCCATAGAGTTATGCAAATTCTCTGCAGCCTGTCACTTCTGAATAGAAGGAAACTAAGGCAGCTGTTCTCAATCCCCTCCCCTCCGCTCTGCCCTCAGCCCTCCCTGTTGTCAGTTGTCCTACTTCTTTCACATAAGCCCCACTGTAGTTAATGGGGCTTACTCCCAGGAAAGTGTGGAGAGGTTTGTAGCCTTGCTGGGCTGTTTTGTTTCCGTAGGCTGGAGCAGGAGAGCCTGCACCATCTGGAGGGGGGGGGGATTGGGTAAACACACCCTGGGTTTTTTAAAGCAGTTCCCTCTGTTGCTGCCACACCTGCCTCTGTGTGTGTGTGTGTGTGTGTGTGTGTGTGTGTGTGTGAGAGAGAGAGAGAGAGAGAGAGAGAGAGAGAGAGAGAGAGAGAGAGTGCTCCACCTTGTTGCACTTGCTCTGGCTTCAGAGGTTTTCTCCCCCCTTCCCCTCTTCAGCTGCTTTGCTGGCTCAGGGGCAGAGGCATCACTGCAGGGGGGGCGGTGCACTAAGTTTTGCAGAAAGCCTTCCTGCAGTGTGCAAGAGCTCCCCCCTTCCCTTCTGAACCATGTGGGCGGGGGTGAGGCGAATGGAGAGGGAGGAGCCTCTTGCACTCTGCAGGAAGGCTCTCTGCAAAACTTTGTGCACCGCCCCACCTGTAGCCACGCCTCTGCTCAGGGGCTCCAGGAGTCTTACTGTTCCTTCGCAAGGGGAGCCTTTTCCAGGGCTCCAGGGCTATTTCCCTGTTTTGAACCTTTTGGCAGTGTTTTGGGCTGCCACCACAGGGCAAAGGAGGCAAAGGTGTGTGTGACTTTCAGTTCAGTTGTCCCCACCCCTGAGGCAAATCCACAGATTAAAAAATCCACAGATAAATAGGCTGCACCTGTACATCTCTATTCTCTCTAAATAAGCCCTCCAGTTGAGCCTAGTCTCTGTGGTCTGGAAGCCATGCACCTTCAGTTGTGCATCCATGTCTTTCACTGTGGCTAACCTGTACTATTTTTTTTCCCTAACCAAATTGTATTACTTTGTAGAATCTTGAAGATTAAGGGCCCAATCGTATCCAGCATTCCAGTGCAGATACCACTGCAATGCAGCCCCAAGGTAGTAGAACAAATGTTCCCTTGCCTTGAGGAGGCCTCTGTGCTTGCACCCCCCCCCCCCACATGATGCAGCACATGCCCTGCTGGCACAGCAGTATCTCTGCTGGAAAGTTGGATAGAATTGAGCCCTAAGGGAAAAGAAACCTCCAGTCCTGTAGTGTGCCATGCCACAGAGTTATGAAATAACAGTGTATCAAGATGAAGATTAATTAGATATCATTACTATTTAAAGATCTTACAGTGTTTAATCATATTCTTTAAACCAAATTGTCTTTCATCTTTCCACCCCTCTTCCATGTTTGAAAATGAACACTAGTCAGATGTTTAGTATGCTAAGTTTGAGCCTAAGTTTACAATTTGGTTTTGCTCTAAGACTTCTCCCCCCCCTTTCTCTAGCTTCGGCAAGCGTTCTGCAGGGAGCTTCAGGCGTGGATGTGAATGCATTGTGTTAGAACCATCTGAAATGATTGTGGTAAGCATAACTAGATTACTGATTGTTGAACTATGTGTTTTTGCATTTACTAATGCTTTTTGTAGCTTCCTAATTTGCTTTAAGCTGCCAATTTACAATAGTGGTAAGTTTACATTTTTACATATGTGTATGATTTCGTAGCCTATAGACCAGGGGTGTCCAAACTTTTTGACAGGAGGGCCACACCATCTCTCTGACAGTGTGTTGGAGGCTGGGAAAAAATTAATTTAATAAATTTAAATAAATGAATCTATTAGAGATGGAACTTGTATGAATGAATGAAGGTCTCATGATAGCTCAGAGCCTGTGAAAGGCTTTGTGCAAAGCAAGGCTGACCTTTCCTTTGCTGCCACTGCTGCTTCACAGGCATGAAACAGTAGAGGGAGCCTGCAGCTTGCACGAGAGCTCGAGCAGCTGACATTTGCGCTGACTGCAGTTGATTCAGACCAGCGCAGACTCCAGCAAGTCTCCTGTGGATCAAAGGCTCATTGGAGACAGGGGGCTCCCTGCCGGCTGGATTAGGGGGATCCCTTAGGCTGCAAATGACCCCCAGGCTGGGGTTTGGGCGCCCCTGCTATAGGCTAACAAGTACCAAATAGTTGTTTTTAAAATAAGTGATCATATAGAAGATATATACTGAAACACTTCACTGAGATACTTTTAGTACACTCGGACTTTCCACTGATTATAGCTATACAAATTAAGAGTATCTAAAAAGATTTGGCTGTTGTTGAACAAGACGTTTTAAAACTTAGGGATGTTTGGATCTTGTATCAGTAAAGCTTTCCAGAATATCTCTGTTAGGGGCATTAGAAATTACCAAATTCAGCTATGTCTAAAATGCATTCTCATATAAGGCTTCATAGCATGTAATTAATGTAACTAGTAGCAAAATCATCAAGGCATCTTTTGGACAAATCTGTAATTAACAATTTCACACTCTCTTGCATAATAGTGAATTTTTGTAAGGGAGATATTTTAGAAATTTTGATTCTTTTCTGGTGCTTAGAGAACAATAAAGAGCTATACCAGAGGCAGGGAACCTTTTTGTGTTGGAAGGCCGCATTAAGTTAGCTATAATCTAATAAGGCCACATTCAAGAAAGTTCAATTAGATATACTTCAAAATGTACATTATTTTGTAAAAATCTAACTACTATTTACTAACTTCAAAAAATGAAAACTAAAGTTAACTAACCTTCTAGTGACTTTGTTGTGACCGCTTCTCTAGACTGATATGAGGCTGGAGTTCCTCATGGACTCTCCCCAACTCCCCCCCTTCGCCAACCAAGCTCAGGAGGTAGTGGCGCCTATCAGGCGGGGGAAGTTAATGAACCGTAGATACTCACCTATAAGGTGAGAAATTTTTACCAGAAAATCAAGGCTGAATTATCTCCTTGTCCTGTCTTGATTAACTCCTTGGGGCAGTTGAGGGTGGTGCAGCAGCCAGGAGAAGCTCAATGTGGCTTGAATTCTGTATTTTAAAAAAATCCTTTGCTTTGGCTGGCCATACCTTTCTTCTCTGCCTCACCCAGGCTTTGCAACTAACCAGCAAGTCTCTCAGGCAGGTTGCCTCTGGGGCTTAAAAACTGCCAACTACAAACGCAATACTACTGAAGATGTAAAAAATTCTCCCTCCCTCCCTCTCCTCCCCCCTCCCTCCAGGCTGTTCCATTACACAGAAGGGAGGAATAGCATACAGTACTGCATAAGCACCTTGTTAGTGTCTTCAAAAACAGTGTCACAGTTTAGATCCCCCCTTTTATTCTGGCACCAGCGCAATCATACTCCAGGGCAAGCTGCAGCTCTTCCTCACATACACCATTCCCTAAAGTCCCTGCCCCCTGGCTTATTTGAGTGTCATGGAACATTCCATGATTTTTAACTGAAAACCTGCCCTTGTCTTATCTGTGAGATCGCCTTATGAGTATCTACAGCACATTCTAGAGTCGCATTAGAATGAAATCATGAGCACAGCAGGTGTCCAAATAGCCCTTTTGACTTAATATTTTAATTGTGGCTGTCAGGTGGGGCTTCTTTTACTCTTTGATATTTTGAATACAGTCATTTTAAGATTAAAATAAAAATAAGACAAACAAAACCATATTAATAAATATAAAAGGAAATGCTCTATAAAATTTGGATTCACTCAAAAGGCCACACTTAATGGCCTAGAATGCCGCAGGTTCCCCACCCTTGAGCTATATCATAAAGAGTTGTGCTAACTATACATTTATTAGCATATTAAAAAAGAGTGATCTCATTGACACTGTCTTCTAAAAAACATGTTCCAAGTACACTTTTAATTTCTGATTTCATTAGTGTCTGCAATCTCATCCTTTTTAAAGATCTGTTCTTGAAGTAAAATAACATATATGAGTAAGGATGCCTGAGGGTAGGGGCATATATTACTTTTGCCATAAAGAATTTTTAAATTTTTTCCCCATTTTTGTGAAAAAAATACATTTAAAGTCACAAAACAAATATCAGCTTAACAAAACGAAGAATAACTAAGGGTGCAATCCTAACCCCTTATGTCAGTGCTTTCCATCACTGGCATAGCTGTGCCAATGGGACATGTTCTGCATCCTGCAGTTGGGTGTTACTCACGGAAGCTTCTTCAAAGTAAGGGAATGTTTGTTGCCTTACCTCAGAGCTGCAACCTCAGGGCAACCTCCCTGGCCCTCAGAACACCCTCCGAAGCTGACAGGAACACAGCTCCTGTCACCTCCAGAAGATTACAGGGCCCTCTGAGACCCATGGATTTCATTATCCATTGGTTTTCTTATCTGGAGTCTTGGAACAAAACCCCCAAGAGACACCCTGTATTACCACTTAGTTGATAATGGCACATCTAGCCATCAGCCTTGAAAATGAAAGGAATTCCTGGTCATGATTGTTTAATTGATCTAGAGCAGGGGTTCTCAACCATCGATACTTGCAGTGTTGGGTAGTGCACATGGCACCTGCTTCCCAGCAGCAAGACCATGGTGGGAGCTTCAAATGGCAGCAAGAGGCTCCATGTGGCTTTCCAGCTCGTGCTTTTCAAGTGCTTGAAAAAGTCCTTCTGCCCGTTCTGAGCCTCTTACTGCTGCTCCCATCATGGTCTCTGAACCCGGAAGTAACTGGTGATGAAGTCATCGCCAGTTACTTTCATGGGCCTCCTCATGCCTTATATAAGGCATAAAAACATCACTTCCAGTTTTACAAAAAACTAGAAGTTCCATTTTTTTGTTCTGAGAATCATTCTGAGGCCCACAGAGGCTGCCCATATAGCTCAACTCCCCTCATCTCTGGAGGGTGGGAGGGTGTTCCTCATATCCATGAAGGATTCCGGAACAGACCCCCCCCCCCCCATGGATACCGGCTCATGTCTGTATATCCCTAGGAATTAAAATTCCCAAGTACTTAATAAGGCCGGGGTACCATAGTAATTGCCAAGCTTTGAATACATCCTGTAAAGTACTGCCCTCCAGTGACATCAGTTCAGATTTAAACCAATTCAGCAAATATTCAGATAAATCTCACTTTTACTGTCAAGATACCACTGAAACACCTTTCTTTTGTGATTGATTCCCCCCTCCGTGTAATGGTTTGCAGTACAGTAGAATGTAGTGTAGAGAATAAGTTTATTACTGAAAAGTTGAAATATGCTATGTGCTACTACTATGTTAGTAGCTGAGCCTTTGGATTTTTGCTCTCTACAAAATACAGGATGGCCACCAAGTCCCTATACAGGCTTAAATGCTTTCAGTCCCAGATTCACACAATTTCATGCATAGGGACTTTGTGGACAGACTGTAGAAACAGTGGTATGTATGATGCTGAATGCAATACTTCCTTTAGGTTCTTTTTGTTCATGTATGTGGGGGGAGGGGGAAGGTTTACATTATTGCTATGTAAAGTGTCATTGTTCAGAGTTTTTTCCTCCTCAGAATAGTTTTTAAAAAAATCTTTGTACTTCAAAGAAGGAAATTGTATGCTGCCATTAGAAAATCTTAAGTCCCACAGGATGGGAGTGGAAACTCCCCAATGGCCTATTGAAATTAGCAGGAAGACTTCAAGTTCCGTTCCTTAAGAAATGCTTTTTTTTCTAGTGAGAAAGTAACTTTATATATGAAAGAGTAAAAAAAGATGCTTATTTTTGTTTTAAAGACTGAGATAGGTACAGTGTAAAATATACAAATATTTATCATTTAAAAAAGAAGATAGGTCAGTTGTAAACTATGACTGACAACTGAATAAAGTCCTCATAATTATACCAGCTTTGTGTCTCTGCATAGCATTGACTCACTGATATCCACCTTTGAAATAGTAGGAAATTCATTGTTGACTTTGATTTCAGTAAGGGTTTTGTTTTATATTACATCTCAGACTAAAATGAGTGCCAGTGCAGACATCCTTTAATTGATATAGAGGACAGGTCCATCCTTTGGTTTTTCTTTTCTTTTGGATATTACTTGCAAAATGTAACGTATGTCTGTAATTGATATTACATTTTTCTTTTTACTAGGTGGATTACATGGATGAAAATGAAGAATATTTCCAGAGGCAGGCATCTCATAGACAATCTCGAAGGAGATTTCGAAAAATCAACCAAAAAGGAGAAAGGCAAACAATTATTGATACTGTGGATGCTTATCCTGTGGGAAAACCACCTTTGCCCAGAGGTTATCATACGGTAAGCTAGCCACGTTATTTGCATAGCCTATTTTTACATTAGGAGTAAATTATATTATTTGCATATAGCACAAGCATTTGTTAATCATTTTCTGTTGGCATGACTTGTGCAGGCAGAGGTGTCCATATTCTTGCTTAAGTGATTGGTATAGCTAAGTGTGTTTAGGTAAAAATATTACTAGTGTTCAGAATAGTGTGTAAACTTGATTTCTGAAGCAAATCAGCTTCTAAACATAAATTTAAAATACTTCAGTTATGATCTTGGTAATAGACAGTCCTACTTTTAAATGGCCTTCTGTGTGAAAAACAAAAACAATGAAACCATGGTCTGGTAATACATTCATTTGTATGTATAACCATTGTTTTATTAGTACAGCACAAGCCTCATGCTTATCTTTTATTTAGGCCAAAATTTTGCTTATCTCTTCTCAGTGTGAGAAGCAGATCAGAATGTATTACTTCCATTGATGTGGTTGACATGAGATCAGATCCATTTAACACATGTGGACCCATGACTTTATCATCTGAGAGAGCGTTAATTCCATATTACTTGTGTAGAATAATGAGAATTTGAATAATAATTATTTCAAGTTGAAAGAAAAAAGGTTTCGCACTTTATACTGGTATTACAAATCTGGAAAAGAAAATGTGGTTTTGTTTTTTTTAAAATCAGGGTAAGGGGGGGGGTAGAACCAGGTCTAGCAGTGCTTGAATTTCTGGTACATTTGAAATCTTACAAAATATTCAGAAGATGTAGTGACAGCGAATTCTTAGTTATCAGGGAAATTTTCCAGGAACTAATTTGACATTTTTTTTTAGCTCTAGCACCATCTTAAGGTAGTTAATGCTGCTGGATTTTTACTATTATTACAATGAGACCAGTTGTTTTATATATTCAGTTAGTTCTCATTATACTCTAGGGTTAGCTTCCTGGAAAACCTAGTGGATAGTAAATTCACAGATGGCGAACCACTGATCCTGTGGGTTCAATGAGATTAGGTACAGGGGATATCTGGGGCAGGGGTTGGAAGGGATATCATCAAAATAATCTAGCAGAGACCCTCAAGAAGCCAACAGAATGCCAGAGGAAGCGGGGGAAGTGCCAGAAGATCTCTGAATGCTGCAGAGGTTGCAGGACCCTTCAGAATGGCACTTGCAACCACCACAGACCCCTTTAAAGTAATGGGGGGAAGCTTCCGCTGGTCATTTTAAAGGGGTCCACACTAGTCACAGGCACCATTCTGAAGGTCCCTGCAGCCTCTGGAAGGTCTCCGCATAGTGGATAATGAGAACAGAAGCACAGTTATTGAAAGAAGGTAGCAATTCTGCCCCTCTTGGATAAGCGAATTTGCAGATAGCGAATTCGCATATGAAGGGAGCTGACCATAATCATATGGAGAAACATGTTACATATGTAAATGTGGTGTAGTTAGCATGGCAACTCTAAATAGTACCCCACAATCACAAGGATTGATGTGTGTGTTCTGTATAAATGCCAGTCTGTATGATATTTCTCCACGTAATTGCGTTCCTGAGTTTGGCCAACTACAATTGTGTGGGGGAAGCAGAGTTCCCTGACTGTGTGAACTGTTGGTATGCACATTATACAGCTGCATTAATGCATACCTATCTAAGATGTTAGAGTTATTCATGTGCTCTCTCTGATCCTAAAGTAGTGGGGATATACACTTTTTCTTTTCCTACAAACATTGTTACTTGTTGCCAGTTTGTATCATCTACAATCTATGTACAACTGTTACCATATGAATGTTTGCCTCTGTCCGTTGTTAATTGCAAAGCCTTTTTTGATGCCTTGCAAGCATCTTGTATACCAACACTCTTATCTTTTGTTTATAAAGCAGAAGGATTCAGGATTGTTTATAAAGGATGTTCAGGATTCAGGGCAGTTCTTGGTAGTAATTTTTTGACTTTATTTAGTCTGGTTCAACTTGCTTGCTCCTTTTATGGAATCTTTTGATATTTTATAAAGTTGATTTGTGATAATATTAATATGGCATACTTCTTGGTTGATCAGTTTTAGAACTACAAAAGAGAATGCTTGAGTAACTGACAGATGAACATATATTATTTGTTTTGTGTGGGAAGATGAGCCTCTCCAAATACTCAAGGACACATGTGCCCACTGTTAGTTTAGAGAAGCAAGTCTTCCCTTTGTGCAGTACTTGTATAGTCATCAAAACATGGCTTCTGTATAAAATGTGACTTGCTTCTCAGGCTGCAATCCAATATGCACTTACCTGAGAGTAAGTCCCATTGAACACAGTGGGATGTGCTTCTGAGTAGGTATACATAATGACTGTCAGTGTGCTGGTTTCCTCCCTTGGTTTATAATACGTTGGAAATATTGACTGAGAAATATTGTACCCAGTTGACTGTTTCAAAGACGGGGTGCGCATAATATAAAAAAGTGAATATAGATAATGCAGGGACATCCAAGTTGTTTAAAACTAGTTATTAGCAAACAACTCAACAATGAAACTTGATGAACAATGTGATACCTTAAATGGAGCAGAAAGGGTCCTATATGTATTTTAAAGAAATAATACCTAGTTCATTACATTCAGTGGCTTAGGGAGAGTCTCTACTGCAACCCCATATCCCTTTAAGGACTTTCCTTACAGAATAACTTTATTTTCATAGTAGTGATATGTTTTGGCACCTCTGATAATGTTCATCTTTTCCTTTCTCCTATATGGCATTCATTTCATTTTGGCTCACAGGAATGCACTAAACAGCAGGTATTGTAACTTATGTGTATGGTCCTCCAACGTTAACGCTTTACTTCCCCACCTTCCCCTCAGTTTGGAGTGTGACTAATGTCTTAATTCTAATTGATGTTGTTGCTAAATTTGTTTCACATCCCGTCTGTTCCCCTTCATGATATGTATTTTAGCTTCAGTAAAATAAATATATAGAGAGCCTGGCAACATCGCCATTACCTCCATATCAGTATACTTAATTTAAATAAACAATCAAAACTCATTGTCTATTTTTGATGGTTAGATGATGTTCTGTGGCATCAGTACAATATATAGAAAATTACTGACAGTCTGATCTGTATTAGTTGCATCTAAAAGTTGCATATTACTGAAATACAGAAGGTGTTGATACACATACTGGAACAGGAACTGTAGAAAATCTATGGAATTACCTTATAGTTTAGGAGTGGTGATATTTTCACGTTTACATTTTAAACATTGTGAAGTTTGTTTCAGATTAGCTAAAAAAAGGTTAAAGTGCAGACAAAATTATCCTATGAACCTGCAATAGTCAACATGAAGTTCAAGAGTGTAAAAAAAGTATGGTCTATTGTATGCTCATGTTTACTAGTGTTTTACCTCATATAACTTTGTTTTAAGAACAAATACCATTATCTTGATTTGTTCAGAAACTAAAAGTGCAATATTGACTTTTTAAAATAAAGTAATAGATGAGAATGAGATCCACAAGGCAAAGTAAGATGGTATCATTCTGAAGAGATGGTGGGTCTCTGTCCTTATAAGGATGAGCATGTATATCACTGACCATCTTTGAACCAGGCAGGAGAACAATATCACAATGGAGTTTCACTGCTCTTAGGTTTTTAAGCTAAACTGATCCCCAGATCTGAGCATCTACAGTGCATATTTTTAAACCCGTTTCTTGTAATGAAGCATTCATTCCTGAAGGGAAGGACATTTGACTTCATTGTACAAAGAAAAGCGTAAGACAACAAAGCTATATTAGCTAGTAATGTGTAGGGTGGTATTTCAGGTTCTGCCCTGGATGATTTAAGGGCCCAATCCTATGGCCCTCCAGTGCCAGCACTGGGTGTCATAAACATGCCATAAAGCACAATTACGGCACCCTGTGAGGAGGGAGTGCTGGCACCACGCCAATGCCGGACATGTGCTGCCTGGAGCAAGGTAAGTGGTCCAGGTGGCAGTAAGAAGCTTTGGGGGAGGACGAGGACTGGGAGGGGGTGAGACCAGCAGAGCCCTGTTCCTTCGGATCCTATACTCCATGTCAAGCTGAAAAATAGCTGGTGTAGACTTGAGAAGCCCCATTGTGGGGGCTGGGGCTTACCTCGGAGTGGGGGGAGGGAGGAGACCTCTGACAGGACTGCTTGGATACAGTGGTTGCCATTTAGGCACTGCTGTTCCCAGTGCCAGCGCCAGATATAGGATTGGGCTGTCAGTCATTTTAGGCCATCACTTTGCATTTGGTTCTGGCTTCGAGATCACTAGTGTTTTGAAGAAGTTGAAGGGGAGTCATAGGAAAAATGGCAAGGCATTATACCATGCCATTTATGCATTGAAGATACTAACACTTCAAGACAAAATACTGCAGCCTGAATATGTAGCCAAGGATAGGTGAGTGAGGAAGAAAAGGTTAATAAGTGTGATAGTTTTGTGTGTGGTTTGTTTTTATGTGTAGCAGTAATATCTTAAACTTTTATTGGTAAAAGGTACTGTTACTAGTACAATAAGTACTAGTTCTCATAAGTACAATAGCATAGCTTTTGTGTCTCATTAAGTACAGTCTCATCTCTGCATCTCATTGAGTACAGTTCAGGAAAAATGTTGATCAGTATATAAGCATTTGTTTGTTCAATAAATAAGATTTTTGTTAATTCAAAAAAAATTGTACAAAGATTTGAAGGTTTTATTACAAACATCTCCTAGGAGGCTTGCATTCTGCATCTAGTGTGCTTCTTTCTCATGTTACTTGTTTAATAGTCAGTCATTTTAATATAAGTTAAATATAAATTCCACTGCTTTTTCATAAAAAAAACCTTCCTAATGCTTACAGTTCTGAGACTTGTAATATGTCATACTGTCATTCCAAATCCTGTAGAAAGTAGCAAAATAAAGTATAAGCCGGAAATAGTATTTATGGTAACATAATCAGGTCCTAAGTAGTAATAAAGTATGGCAATTTGCATAAATTAAGGATTTATATTTCATGGTGCTGGTCACAGAGGAAGGATTTCTTGGCCTATGGTTGAATATTTAGCTTTGTTTTGCTGTAGTTTATTCTTCAGGAGAAATGTGCATGTCCAAAACTCTTATAACATCACAAATTTCACTGGTTTAGCAGGCATTCTTCACTCCTACCTAGTACTATTTTAACTTATTTGTTAACCACTTTACCTAAAATATTACCTGTACATACAATGACCCGAGACACTGTTAATAAAAGACCCTATTAATAAAAATAAAGGAATGTGTACGGTTTTAAAGCAGTGGACAACATTTCAGGGTAGTATGTGAACTGTTTACCCAAGTTTCAGTTTCTATCTGAGAATGAATTTTTATCTATATTACATCATTGCTTCTGCAGATCTTGTATGTCCACTGGGATTTGAGCTTCTTTCATTCCCCTTGGAAGAAGAACTTGTATTGAATTGTTGTCATAATTGGACTCATCTTTTGGTTGCTTTGGAAATTCAATGTCACAATGGTGTTGTGTATCAAACCATGCTGCATTTTAGGCAATTTAGGTGTCAGTAATACGCTTGCCTATCTGGATCCTGTTTCCAATTTGTTAAAATTGACTGTGCTGGGTTGTCTGCGTTGTAAGCATATAATCTGTTAAGATAATTATGGAGTCACATTACAATAAGCAGGTTTTACATCCCCTTGTTTTCTTTCTTTATTACACAAATGTGGACCGGTGCCACTCTAGACACTAATATTAAATGTATTCTTATTTTTTGCCAATCCTTGAGAGAGTTCTGCTTAAGTGAAAGATTGCTGATGAAATTTGAGGGGAAATTGTACAGAGTATAGTAACTTTAAAAAAAAAAACAACCTTAATTTAATATTTTCTGTGAAGGGCAACTAGTGTATTGTAGCTAAACAATCAATATACTGTAAATGTACGTGGTCATACTACAGTGAAATGTCTCACAAGTTGCATGCATTGACTTATGATGATGATTTCTATCTTGCCTTTTGGCCTCCTTTTAAAAGTGAATGAAAAAAGGCAAGAAGGCTAACACCTCTAGCATGTTAAATAAAAATGCTTACCTAAACTTTGTTTGCCACTTGTCAAAAGGCAACAAGTGAGGCACCAGGCAAGCCTAGTTATCTCATGTTAATTCTCTTAATCCATCCATTTTCAAAGTCTCTACTTTTGAAAGCATAATTAAACTATACCTGAAGACTGAAGTTGGCATGTAATTTTTTTTTTTTGGAATGTATCTGATTAAGGTCATAAGCCTAACAGCTTATTTCAGAGTGGTCACTTGAAAGCTAATGCTCATGATATGAAGGAGTAGTTTATTTATGGGTGAGAGAATTGGTTTCACAAGTAGCTGATGCTTCCTTTGTGGCCACATACTTTCCTTTAAAAATATTTATGCCATCCTATTTATCAAGCTTGATGCGACTTACAGTATACAAAATTAAATCAAAAATTGGGTGCAAAAAAGCACAAAACAAAAACAGAAAGATACAAGTAAAACCAAGTGGTATAATGCTGCAAATGCCAGGCCAAAGAGGTAAGTGTTCAATAATTGCCAAAAGATCAGCAGTAAAAAGGACCTGCCATACCTCTCATGACAGAGTTTTCAGGATTGAGGGCTCCACAGGTCACTGCTAATCATACTAAAGGAGGAGGCAGAATCCGTAAGAGACTCTCTCTAAAAAATGTTACAAGATGTCAAAGGTGGCATTTCAAGAGATACCTTGGTCCTAAAATGTGTAGGACTTTAAACTTAATTACCAGCATCTTCAATCATGACCAGAAACACACTAGTGACTAATGATGCTGTATTAACAATGGTGTTTCAAGATTGTATAAATAGGTACCTGTTATCTCCCAAGCAGCTGCATTTTGCACCAACTGAAAGTTCTGGAGGGTCATTCTGGGCATACTGTACATTGCATTCCAGTCGTCTGTATTTGAGGTAACTAGGTAGTGGTTTCGGTGTTAGGCTCAAACCTGGAAGATCCACGTTTAAATCCCAACTCAACCACAAAACGTTCTGGGTAACCTTGGGTCAGTCATTATTCCCAGCCTAACTTTCCTCAAAGGACTTCTGAGAAGACAAAAGGAGAGAAAAATTCATGTATACCAACTTGAGCTTACTTGGAGGAAGGGTGGTATAAAAATCTAAAAAAGGATAGGTAACCATGACAAAGTCTGACTGAGGTAAAAGTGCTGTGTTTTTGTCACTATAGGTCCTGGGACCCAACTTGCTGTTCAGCTTGCAAGGCAGCATGTTTTGTGAACTGAGGGAGCTGTAGCAGTAGAAACCGATAAGAAAATTCTAGGTGCAAGGCTCTCACATGTGAACCAGTACCTTTTTTGGAATATGAAGGCAAAAAAGGGGAGGTAAAGCTTCAAATAGGGATGCTGTAAGAATTAATTTGATTTACAATGGAATGTGCTCAGTGCCTGAGCAAGGATTGATCTTGGATCCAGATAAGTGAATCTGTATAGTGAGAGTACAGGTTGACCCTATGTATCCACAGATTTAGGACCTGCAGATTTTACTATCCATGGGTCCAGAACCCGTGCTGTTGACCTTACCTGGATCCTCCAGGTCCACTTCGAATACCTCCGGAGGGTGTTTTGAGGCCTTTGGGAGACCTTAGAAGGTCACTTCTGGTTTATTGTAAAAACCGAAAGTGATGTTTAAAGGTCTTACAAAACCTTCAGAGGGACCGGGAGGGCTAGAAATGACCTTTTAAGCCTCCTGAGGGCTGGGGAGGCAGTATGCAGCCTCCCAGTCCTTAGAACATCCTCCTGAGGTGATGGGAATGCAGCTCCTGTCGCCTCTGGTGGATTAAATGTATAGTCTGAGATAAGCTGGTCGCTCATCAGGTAGGATAAGCTGGCCAGGTAGGAATTTTTTTTCTGTCATCTAAATTAGCTGTGGATGGCAGTTTTTTTTCACCTACCCCAGACTGGTGTGGAAGCAAAGGTGTGTTCAGTAAGTTTCATGCATTAAAAATTTGGTCACTTGTATTTAATAAAGTGGTCCAAATTAAATCCAAGTGCAGTCTGGTGTCTTTGTTGGGGGTGCGAGAGAAAATAGAATGCCAGATACAGGGAAGTGGCAGCAAGATGCTAGTATCTTGTGGTCTTGTGTGCTCCCTGAGGCATCTGGTGGGCTGCTGTGAGATACAGGAAGCTGGACTATATGGGCCCTGGACCTGATCCAGCAGGGCTTTTCTTATGTTTTTATGAGACCCGCAGTTTCCATTATCTGCAAGTATCAGTATCCATGGGGAGGAGTCCTGGAATGGATCCCTCATGGATACTGAGGGCCCACTGTACTTATAAAGATGGAAGTGTGTATTTATTTGGATGCAAGTCTCACTGACAGTTATGCCTTTTATGGTTCATTTTAGTATGTTAGTATTTTACACATGGGAACTAGAAATTGAGATGGCAGCTTGTGCATTCACAGCATATTCAAAACATTGTCTTTAAATTGCTGTTTAATTTGATTATTACTTTTAAATAAATCAGTGTTTGTGATGGGTCTGCTGTTTATTGTAGGAAGTGTCTTAAATAAGGCTATGGGGTTTAAAATTCCATTGTAATAAGCTTCGGTGTAAGAAAAGAGGAGTAGAACCATGTAAAATCTACCAGCTCAGCATCACCCGGCACCTACCTGGTTGGAGACATTATTGATGCTTTCGGACACTTTAAAATAGTGTTGTATTGGCAGTAGGAAGGATTATAGGCTTATTAGAAACTAATAGATCATGAACGTTTGGTAGGATTGCCTCTTATAATAATTTAAGGCCTTGAAGCTTTTCCAAAATGCAAACTTGATTTCTCTTTTAAGGTACAATTAAAATATATTTTAAGACATTTCTGCACAATCCTAAACAGTGCGTGCCGGCTAATCACAGGCAGGAGGATCTTGCACCACCAGATTCTGATGCTCCATGTCGGGCTGCTAGCATGGCACAGAAGCTCAATTCTGCGACTACCCTTAGGTCGCTGTGGAATCAAGTAGCTCCATTGTGGGTCTACTTGTCTTACCTGGGGAAGGGGATGAAAGTCCCCTTTTCCTGAGGAGCCGCCAGTGCTGTCCAGGTAGCACCCAGGATGCAGTGGCATCCATTTTCTGCACTGCTGCAGCCCCGTGTGACAGGTAGCTTTGAATTGGGCTACCCGACTTGTGAGCTTTTGCACATAGCAAGCTTGTAGATATTAAATCTATTATCAAAATAACTGGTATTTAATAACTGAAATGGTGCTAACACATAGTTTTCTAGTGTTTGTTTTAAAGTAGATATTTAAACAAGATGCTTGGATTAAAATGTTTAATGCCTTTATATTTACTTCTGCTCTTTTGAATAGTAGGAAATGGAATTGTAACTATTTTTTTTTCTTAAAAATGGAGGGCAGAGTATACAATATGACCAACCAATCTACAATCAAAGCAATACTGACAGATGTCAGCAGCAAACCCAGCTTGAGGCATCAATGTGCTTGTGCTCCATTCTTGTTGTACTGCAAATCCTGATTATGGATTCATTTTCAGTTCAACGGAAGCTGTTTTATAAAAATGGTTTGTAATATTAACAGATATGTTAACCAAGCAGCATATATTGCATTAGAAGTGCTGAAGCTACAGTGATGAGATGATACAGTTTAATTGACATAAATCTCATTTGTATTAAAAGAGGTGCAGGCAGTATTTATTACTTTTAAATATTTAGTTTAAATAGTAATTCAATAACAATAGGACCTTAAAACAATTTTCCTTCCTTTAAATATGATTTCAGGTCACGTTTAGTAAACTGTAAAGAAACAAACGGAGTTGTGATTGCTTATCTGTCTAGATGCTTTTTATTGTAGTTTTGAATTAACAAGCATCATTCCATTACATGGATAAAATCACATGGTTCTTAACTTCTGCCAGTAAATCCACTGCAGACTTTCAGAGCCAAAAGATAGTGTTGTATGTAAACCTGAGTTGTGTTGTATAATTTGAGTAGAAATAAAGTGATCTTTTGATGTTTTTTGTTCTGATCACATCTTGACCATCATAATTAGAATTTTTTTGCTATTCTTCTGTCAGTTGCCACACTGTCTTGCCTGAAAAGAAGTATAGGCTACTTATCTGTGGATTTTTCTATCTGCGAATCTGGCTCAACACAGGTTTCCAAGTGACTGACTTGGCTCAACCTGAACCCTCTGAAGTAGACCACAGCTGTGCTCCAAAGGGTTTTCTGAGGCCCTGGGGGGGAGGGGTCCAGGAATAGATCCCTCACAGATACCAAGGCCCCACTTTAGTTCACAAGCAATAAAGGAAGTTGCTGGAGCTGAATGTTATCCATTTCTTCCTCACCTTGCATTATGAGCATAGCAGTGAGATGGCATATGGTTTGTCTCCACCGTTGATGGGGGGGGGTAATGGATTTATTAATCTAATTTAATTTTAATTTTTTTTTTAAAGGGGCATCTGTATTTGTACAATTTGTTGCAAGGCATTGGTAATAGATGCAGAAAATGGCAGAAATTTATCCAGATGAAGTAGAGTGATTCAGTGTGTTACCAGCCAGGAAGTCCCATAGGGTAAGGATGGGTGTTTACTCATAACTGCAGGATGTCCCTTGTGGCCATTACACATAGTGCTATTCTTAGTCTCCCGTTTGTATTTGAGATCATTGGATAAGGTGAACTTATCTAGGTGAAGTTTGATAGCATGGTTACACTGATGATGCCCTACTATCAGCCTGTTTTAATTGAAGTTTTGTATTCTCTGTACTTGACTGAAGTCAGGAATTAAATACAGATCAGCTGATTTCTGACTATACTTTGTGATCGACAAGTCAGAAACCATAAAGTAGTGATAACTGAGAGGGTTCAGTCTCCACTGCAGTTCAGTGGCCTACAAAAACTCATTATGTCACGAGTTTGACTCTTGTCAAGAGTTTGACCTTGTTGATGAATCTCAGTTGTTGTCCCTAGAAGTGAAACCTGTAGACTCACATGTGTTGGGCATTTGTTTTTCAATACATTCTGTTGGAAATTCCATAGACTTAGTTTTCAACATTTAGACCTAATAGTGGCCCATTGCCGCTAGAAAGTTGTTCAGAAGGCTTAGCCAGTGCAAAATGTGGAAAATATTTACTGGGAACAGATTTTACCCGCAATATATATTTTTCCCTAATGATTCTATGTTTGGGTGTGTGCTTTACAAATACAGGTTGTGCCTCTTTATCCACTTGGGTTCTGTTTCAGAACCCTCAGTGGATAGAAAAATCAGTGGACTCCAAATCAGTGCAAAAATAGCTTTAAAGACCCACTTCCTGGTTTCTTGCTCTTCCATTGTTGCCCCAGAATGCATTGGTATAGACCAGCCATTTTTCAACCCCTGTGCCATGGCACAATGGTGTGCCACGAATGGTCTGCAAGTGTGCTGTGGGAGTTTGAGGGAGGGTCATTTATTAGTAGGGCTATTGAGGGACGTAAGTCCCCCACCAATAGCATGGTGTGCCTTTTCGATTGCCAAAAAACCGATAGTATGTCTTGACAATTTTAGTACCTTGTCAGTGTGTCATGACAAGAAAAAGGTTGAAACTCAGTGGTATAGACACTACACCACATTCAGCCACTAGATGGGGTGAATAATGGAATCTGTGGAATGAAATTATAATTGTTCCACAGTGTGAAGGTAGAAAATTGGATTTTGGTGCTTTTTTCCTTGCTAGAAGGTATTCAAAGGCGGGCCTTGGTATCAGTGGTGAGTCAAATCAGCGGATAATGAGACACCATCTATAGCTTTAAAAACAGAGCCAATTCGTACTCTTGTGTTTAAACCCTTAACAAATATCAGATGATATAGTCAGATATTTTTATTTAGATACTATGCAGAATGGAACAGCACAGTTACAGTTGTGTGGTCATTGTGAGCTCATCCTTTGACATTAATAAATAAGTAGTCCCTTGTTTCATATTATGTTGACATTTGTTTTTGTGTGATAATGATACCATACTCTTAGGTAAGAGTTAAATTCTGGGATCTAAAAATGTTCTGCCTGCAAAGGCTCAGCTAATGGCTTGTTTTTCCACATGATGCCATTCCACTGGTGCAAGTTTGCAAGGAGAAACATACTTGCACTCTGCATTGGACAGTTCTTATAATGGCAGCAGCTCCAAAAAGTACTGAATGTTTGCAGTCCCAGAGTGCTTCACAACAGAACGCATAGCTTGGGGTAATGTGGCAAATGGTGAAACACTAGGCCTACAAGGTCCCCGTGTTGTTGCTTTCCTTTCAGTAGTGCTAGTGTTTGCAGACTACCTCTAACAAATCAAATAGATTTTTTTTAAACTATGGGGAATGGGTTTCCAAGTTCATTTATTAGAATTAGAATTTTAGAAATCTCGGTTTGAATGCACATCAGCTTTTCAAAATGTCTTTTGATTTAGCTTTCAAAGTATTTCAGCAAGTAGTGGAAAGCTTCTGGAAACACTGTATTTCAACACCTTTTTGTGCTAGATGAGTGGTGACACATCATATTTAAATTAGTGCAGATCAGTACTCACAAGGTCACAGCATTTCAAATAAGAATTTATAGAAAGATTCTTAACAGTCACATAGAAGAACCCAAAGGAATAACTGCAATTTTGTAGGCCATCGATTCTTGAACTGTGGGCTACAGTTTGCCCAAATTTATAATACAGTGGTACCTCGCATAACGAATGCCCCACGCAGCGAAAAATCCGCAGAACGAAAGCATTGTGCGAGGTTTGGTAACTCGCACAACGAATTTTTATGACTTATGCTTCGCATAACGAATTTTTGTTTTGTTTTGTTTTGGTTTGTCTTAAGGGGGGGATCTTCATGTCCGTTTATGATCCCGTTCACCCTAGTAAGGGGCGGATCTTCATGTCACTTTATGAACCCGTTCACCCTAGTAAGGGGTGGATCTTCATGTCACTGTATGATCCCGTTCACCCTAGTAAGGGGCGGATCTTCATGTCACTTTATGATCCCATCCACCCTAGTAAGGGGCGGAACTTCATGTCACTGTATGATCCCGTTCACCCTAGTAAGGGGCGGATCTTCATGTCACTTTATGATCCCATCCACCCTAGTAAGGGGCGGATCTTCATGTCGCTGTATGATCCCATCCACCCTAGTAAGGGGAGGATCTTCATGTCAGTTTATGTAAGTAAATCCCATTGTGCTTGCTCCCAGGAAAGTGTGCACAGGATTACAGCCTTCAAACTCCCCACTCAGCATCCCCCCATCGCTCATTCACCCTCTCACTGCCCCATTTCCTTCAAGTTTCCCCCCATGATCACAGCAAAAGCAAGCAATTGAGTGCAGCTGCTCTGTCCTCCCCAGCTTAGAGCACAATCGTGTGCGTGTCTCCTCAGAAGTAAGTCCCATTGTGCTTACTCCCAGGAAAGTGTGCACAGGATTACAGCCTTCAAGCTCCCCACTCAGCATCCCCCCCCGTTTTTGAAATCCTCTGTACAGTATGTATGCCTTTAAAGAGCACTTAATAAACACTTTGTAAACCAAATTTGACTTTGTTCTGACTTTTCTTGCCCATAGGAACGCATTAATTAAATTTCAATGCATTCCTATGGGAAAACGCGCTTTGCAAAACGAAAAACTCGCATAACGAAAGGAGTCGCGGAACGGATTAATTTCGTTATGCGAGGCACCACTGTACTGAAATTTTCCTGAACAAATGCTCACAGATTAAAACTCAGCTATTTTCTGTATTCACCTACAGTTAAACTAAATGTGGACAGGAGATTTGTGTAAAATGCCTTTTAACACAATGAATAAACAAACCAGAATGGTACAATGCAGTTCAGCACTATTTTTAGAGAGCCAGGGTGGTGTAGTGGTTTGGGAGGTGGACTTAGACCTGGAAGATCCAGGTTCAAATCCCCCTGGGTGACCTTGGGCCAGTCACTTTCACTCAGCCTCACCTACCTCACAGGGTTGTTGTGAGGACAAAAGGAGGGGAGCAGCTGTGTACACCGCCCTGAGCTCTTTGTAGAAAGGGCGGTATAAAAATGTGAAAAATAAATACTCATCTAGTGTTTATTAATTTGACTGTTTAATTGGTTTGAGCTTGCCATTGGATTTGCTACAGCTGCGGACTTAGCTTTGTGCCATCATCGTGTATGGCAGTGGTTCCCAAACCATGTACCACAGTAAACTCACAGGGGCATTGTGAGATGTCACCAGCAGTTTCTCCTTACCAACTTTCTTAGGCGTTGCCATCTTGAATTGTGCAAGATCTCACAATATTCAAGATGGCAGTGTCTGGGAGAACTGAGTGATGGTGTTGCCACAACAGGGCAACTACCAGTATATCAGTGAGATCTATGTTTTCTTTTATTCACACTCCCTTTTCTGGAATAGCTCTTAGACCCCTCGCAGATACTGAGAATCACGGATAATCAAATCCATGATTTTCTGCCCTTTCTCCCTCCAAAGGGGACTAGAGCTGGCCCAGAGAGGTGAAAAAATTCCAGGAGCTTCCCCGGACCTCAGAATGCCTTATAGGGTGAAAAACGTTCTCAGGAAACGGGAAGTGGCATTTTTTCACCTTTCCAGGCCATTCTGAAGCCTGTAGAAGCAGCAGGCTTCAGAAAACCTTGCCAGTAGCAGGCGCCAGACACGAGCTGCAGGCAAAGTCAGAGCATGTCCCCCATGTGAAAGAAAGATAATCCTTTCTAAGGGCCTGGAGTGAGACTGATTGTTGGATTGTCCTACAATGCCCAGAATTCGATGCTCAGGATCACATCACTAAATGGGGCTCAGGGGCTGGCATGTACTTTCCAGTCCCTGCAGCAGCCTCCTGGGGGTGCGAGGAGCCCTGCACGACCTTCCACAGGGCTCCCCAAGCTTTAGAAATTGAAAGTGGAGTGATCTTAATGACTCTATCTTAACAGCACAAAGGTCAGCAAGGCTGTTATTAAATCCCCTGAGCAAAGGGACTTTCGTTTTTTAAATTCATTTGCTATAGTGTAATTTTTACCATTCACTGAGTTCTGGGAACAGAACCCTCCAAATAATGAGACTCAACCTGTAATTGGCCATCACATCACCACCAATTACTTCCAGCTCAGCACAGCCTCGCAAGGGTCATGCACCCCTCCCCCCTGTTGCCCAAAATTGGATCTAGTCCTGATCTAGATTCTTGGCAATTCTTGTCCTAGAGAGGAAGTTGTAATGGTCTCGGTTGAAACCCTCTCCTCTTAAATGAAAAGAAAAAAATGACTATTCATATCTCACTACAGTGTCAGAAAAAAGAATCATGATTTAATGGTAGAGCACATTTTTTACAGGTCAAAGGTTCCAGGTTCTATCTCAAGCATCTTTAGGTAGAGCAGAGAAACATTCCTATCTGAAAACTTGGAGAGGTGTTGCTAGTTGTATTAACAATGCTGCCTTTTCCAGTAGGATACACTGCAGGTCATGCGTGTCCCATGGTACACTAGTATGGTACCATGATTTCCGCATATAGTCTCATGACCATCAGGTTGGTGGCTGTTACATCTTCCTCTAGATCGCAGAGGAATTTTGGGACTTGGGTCATAAAGACCCAGAAAGTGGATCAGACAATGACTACAGAGTAAAAATAATTTTAGGATTGATGAATGACTTGCCCCCCACCTTAAGGAAACAGGGTCCAGAATGGGGTGGGGAGAGGGCAAAACTTACTTTCTTGCACTGGTGGTTCATCTCTAGAGAAGTAGAAGGGATTCCAGTTAAGAAAAATCCATTGATGGCCAGGAGAAAAGGATGGTAGACCTTCCATTGCCTTGTGTGCTTGTGGCTAAACCAGCAGCTCAGGTTGAAAACAACTGCAGGTAGCTTCCACAGTAACTTAAATACATTCGGGAAGTAGCTTTCCTTAGAGCATGTGTGAAAATGAACTGACAGGGTTGCTTTTTCCCTACAGAGATGAAATCATCTGTAGTAGGTGTTAGTGTTTACACAGACCTAAATTAGTTTCTTACTATTCCATTTAAACATTTTATTTATTATTTAAACAGTTTATATCCTGCCTTTCCCATGGTGAAGCAAATGCTCAAGATGCCTTACAAACTTCCATAATGTACAATGTATACGAACAATGAGTAAAATCATTAATAAGCAAAACAATAAAACCATTGAGGGAGCAACTATTTGATCTGGAGAGAGTCAGCAGAACCAAAACACTAGTACAGAGCACAGAAGGCAGACATCAACCCATCACCAAAACGCCAGACAGAACTGAAACAGTTTGAGTCCTTGCTGAAAAGCAATGAAGGTGGGGAAAGTTCTTAATTCCCCAGTAGGGAATTCCATAGTTGTGGTGCCACTACAGAGAAGGCTTGTCCTTGTCCCACCATCCCTCTAACTTGGGACACGTGTAGGAGAGCACCTTCAGATGACCTAAGAGGGTAGGCCTGAATGTATGAGGGAAGGTGGTCCCTCTGGCAACCTGGACCCAAACTGTGAAGGGCTTTAAAGATCAATACCAGCACCCTGAACTGCACTCAAGCCAATTTTAAGCAAACTGTTTTAGTATATGGGTAAAAAAAATAAATCAAGGGGACGTAGTTATGACTTCATAGCTAACATGAATGCATTATTCAAAACTTTCAGCTATGCTAAATGTGAAACACTTTTCCTATTTTTCTTTAAAACTTTGTGGGGGAAATCACCTTCTGATCTGCCATTTCATTGAGCTTTTAGCCTCCTTGACCCACCATCAGTACAGCGAAGCATCACTGTATGGCAAATTAGATTAACTAAAGGAGGCTATGTGCCTGGTGGAAGCAGCTGCATTCTCTATCTGAAGCGCTTGACTGGGTGGTTCATGAGTGCATCTGCATGTATAAAGTTGTGTTAGTCTGCAGATTCAATTTTTACTTCTGCACTAGCAGAAATGGGTAGTCTGTCATTTCCAAATTCTGCAAAGTGGTTGTGTGCCTGCATGAGCTCCAGTTTCAGGAACACATTGCAAGTGTGAAAGAGGTCAAATTTGGATGATTTAAAAAAACGTCAAGGACAGCTATTTAATATACCTCTCCCCACCTTCCGATTTTTCAGCTATGACTCGCATAAAAACATCGTGGATTTGTGTTGCTTGTAATATTAGTTTCTTTTTCTGGATTGTGCCCTTCAGCTGCGATGATGGAGCTAGTTTTAATATACAGGTATTCCCATTTAAAAAATGAAATGTTAGTTCAAGGGGCATAATGGTAATAGGACAGGTTTGAGAGTGTCAGCTTTTTCCAACACTGTTTTCTATTAACCAGTATACCTGTTTTAATGGAACTCACATGTTCAACCCCTGTGGCAAAGCATAGGCAAATTTGGCAAATTTCAACTGAATTTTGTGGAAAATCATGAGCATGCCTCACTCACTTCACTTTTACCTGCAGGCTGAACAGTGTTATGCCTGTATGTCTGTGAAAGCTTGTCAAGTGTGCCATTAATAAATACTTGATAGAGATATTTACAGCTTTGCTGCAACATTATTTTTAGGTGGGGGAGGGGCAGAGGAGGTGTCGGCAAACACCCTTGCTTTATGTTCACCTTGGTGAAAAATGATACTTAGTTCAGAGTCTGTTCAAGTAAGTCTCCTTATTCCCACCCTGCCTTCAGTGGTATTCACTGGAGCCAGGCAATCAATGGATTCCTTCCCCTTTGGGATTTGCTTGACCTCCAGAAGCTGACATAATACAGGCAAGCGCTTGTTACTCTATCTGAATTGTCCATCTGTACCTTAATGAGCAAAATAGTTAAGCAGCCAAGGGGGCGAGCCGGGAGGAATGTGTCTTCCATTTGAGTTGAATATTTCGATGTATGGGGGAAAAGGGAGGGAGGCAGTGAGAGATCCACTTACATCATTAGAACTGCATTGAGTGTGCCTGTGTGCAGGTTAAGAGACAGACTACAGTGTCTTTGCTTTCTGCAGGAAGCAGCAATGCCGTTTGTATCCTAAGAGGAATTTTTTATTTAGAAAAGGAAGCGTTCTTTCTACCCAGGAAATGGCTTTCCTTGTGCGTTGCTATGCCAACTGCCTGCAGCCATGGTCTTCCAAAGTAAGCACAATAACGTAATTATATTGGCGTATTACATTCAGACTCATGATTCTCTAGGTTTTTCTCTGTGTATGTGCCTGTGGTTTCTTTTTTCTTTTTTTTCCCCTCAGTGACTCTTTTGGTGGTAGACATGTTTTCCTTAAATGTGAGGGACAGGCATCATTAAATTAAATGTCCGTCAATGTCATGCTGCTTGGATTAATTGTGCGAACTTGGTTAGTTGAGTGGAACAGAGATCACTGGTCACCCTGTCAGCATCATTAGCAACTGGGAAGGAGGTCCCTATTCACATGCTCTGCCCTGATTTTTTTTTTTTTAAATGGGGGTTAGGGGCTTTCTGTTACTGTGATTGCAAATTAAACAGGAGTATTAACAATGCTTGGCTGAATGCAGGAAGCTGCACCCTGATTAATATAATACTGTATTAAGCTTTTTTTGAGGGAGTCCGTGTGCAGTCAGCCATTTTAGCTTTTTTTTCTCCTCTTTTTTTCCCTCCCTTTCGCTCTCAGGGAATGCTCTCGTTCTTGTAGAAGAATGCTGGATATGTATGGTGTTGCCAGGCACTTTGCATCCTTACTCGTTTAAGGCTTCAAGTGTTATAAAAATGGAGACAAATGCTGCTGTTTGGATTGCTTTTCTGCACTACAAGTGTGAGAGATTTTGTGAGCGGCACTTTGAATCCTTGGCTTGGTTTTTTCCCTGGTTTTTTTGTTTGTTTAATTTAATGCAGTAGAGGATGATTTGCTATCCATGAAAAATTGGTACATGATGTTTAAATTCATTTCAGCATATGTTTGTTCATTATGAAACCTCTTGCAATCCCAGCTAACCATGGAGTTATGGGCCAGCAGGAGAAATACTCAGTAAGTATAGCAAATTCTGCTTGTTTTATGAGCAGGCTTTTCCTATTTTCATTTTAATTTGTAGCTGCCACTGTTCATGTTCAGTTTACTTTGACTGTGGGTGTAATGGTGCTGTTGAATTATACTTGAAAAACAAATGTCTGCTATAGTGCCAGCGTGTTTTGTTTTGGGGAGGAGTAGTACGTGGGTATTTTTCTTTAAAAAATGTACAGGTGCTTGTTTCTAAATAGAAAACTTTGAAATATTGTACTTTATATAGATAGGGTTAAAATACTCCAGTTCAACTTCTGACTTTGCATTTCTTTTGAAGTTAAGGCTTCTTCAATGGATAGAGTGAAGTGAAATCCTTCTGAAGGCAATATTATGCTATACTTGCAAGATAGCGCTGTATAGTTTTTGGTTTGGCTAATACTATGTATGAAATACAGTAATATTTGCAATAAAGTGGAATAATTTAAAAGGAGTAAGAAATAAATACTGGCCCTTTTAATTGATCCCATGAGTCAACTACACCTCTGTCTTGTTGTAATCCCATAGGTAGATGCTGTTTGTTGTTTGTGGAAAATAGCGTTGATAGGCAGAATTGAAAATCTTCAGGAGCCTGGGCCTTAGATGCCAAAGATGTAAGGGCACAATTCAGAGAGTTCTTAGGTGTGTCCAAAAGGGCCTCTGTCTTTTTTTTTTCCTTCCTGTCAGTGTCCTCCCACCACTGATCAAACTGCTTTAGACATTGTACCCCTTCCCCAGTTTACAAAACAGTTTGTCATGCTGTGTAAGAAGCTACTGCTTGAGAAAGAGAGGTCAAAAGCCCCTTTGAGCAGTGCCAATTTAGTTGCATATCTGGATTGTGGCCTAGGTTATTTGTTTGAGATTTCATAAAAATATAAGGAAAAATTTCAATTGTAACTAGTTCAGTCATCATCATTACTTAGATGCTTTTGATAGGCTAATGAAAAATGTAATTTAAATAATTTTAAAAGTCTTTTGGTATGAATTTCAAAAAGCATTATGCATCCTACTGTCTTCACACTATTTGATCTGTAGTAAGTTGGCCTATTGTAGATTATTTAATTTTCCATATATGTGTGTGAGAGTACAATAAAACATGCACATATTCCCACACATGTATGCGGGAAAGGAAGGTGTATCTGGATAGTAGAATAATTTTATGGGAAGAACTTGATAAGGTTATCACTATTTAGTTGCAGTTAATATTTTTTACACAATCTTGTGGAAGTAATTTAGGATCCAATCCTATTCAACTTTCCAGTACCAGTGCAACCCTGCCAATGCGGTGTATACTCCATCCTGCGGTGGATGGACAGTCATGGAGGCCTCCTCAAGGTAGGGCAACATTTATTCCCTTACCTTGGGGCTGCATTGCAGCTGCACTGGTGCTGGGAAAGTTGGATCTGATTGGGCCCTTAGTTTCTCTGTTGTCATTGTAATTGAATTATGGGGGGAACCCATCAACCACATTCAGTAAGGCTGTATCTTCTCAAACAATATCACACACATTGATCTGAGCTTCTATGTCTTCTTTTTCCTCCCGAATCCCTTTGCTACTATAGGTGCAAATGGTACCATCTGGAAGCTTAGACAAGAACTGACAGGCTTTCACTTGAGAGGTGGTGGTTACCCAGTGCCCTGTTCTCTGGTAACTGCGTGGAGGAATAACACTGCCTACCTCTGGTTTAGGCAGTTATCAGTGCCTTTGTGATAACTGCAGTCATTACTCCAATCTCCAGTTTGTGTATGTACAGACAAAAAAATAAAATCTTCAGAGACACAACTGTAAGTGCATCCCTGGAAAGGCACACATTCTGCAGGCTTTTAGACAACTAAGAATAATGCACATAAACTTAAAGGACTCATTGGATCATATCAAAAGTCTGTCTAGTACAGCATCTTGTTTCCACTTTTGCTAATTAACAAAAGCTCATCTATATTATGCAAGATCAACCCACACCTAGTTCATTTTTCAATACACCCTCACCGTTTTGGTTTCCCGTTAGTCTAACAATGAAGTCATATAGTGCCTAAATCACAATCCACTAAGTGATGTGATTGAGAGGAATCAAAGACCCTGTTCTGAATTACATCTACTGGTGAAATGAAATCTCATACTGATAAGGGTAGCAGTTTCTCCCACATGGCAGTATGATTTCTGAACTCCCTCCTGAAAGATTACAACTTTACAAAGTATGAAAACATTTTTATTCATATAAATATTTATGAGATACTTGCTGCATGCACTGCTGTTGCAACTGCTTAACTTCAGTTTATGTGGATTTTATTAGTTTTAATGTGTTATAAATTGTTTCATTTTGTTTACTGGGAGCTCCTGCGCCCAGATCAGAGGCGTGATGCTGAGCATCGCATCTCTGCCTTCCCCCCTGCCCCTCCCCTTAAGGGAGAACTAGCCAGGGCTCTCAGGCTGGGACAACGTCCCAGTCTGAAAACCACTGGATTACAGGTATAACCTAATTATCCACAGATTTTTCTGTCTCAAAGTGATGAATCAGGGGTGCCCAAACCCCAGCCCTGAGGCCACTTGTGACCCTCGAGGACTCCCAATTCGACCCCCAGTCTCCAATGAGCCTCTGACCCTCCAGAGACTTGCTGGAGCCAGTGCTGGCCTGATGCAACTGCTCTCAGCATTACGGCCAACTGTTGAACCTCTCTCCTGACCTGTGGGACAAGAGCTCCCTCCACTGCTTGCTGTTTCACATCTGTGATGCAGCAGCAGCAGCAAAGGCAAGGCTGACCTTGCTTTGTGCAAGGCATTTTATAGGCCTTGAGCTATTGCAAGGCTGTCATTCATTCATATAAGTTCCATCTCTAATAGATTCATTTATGTAAATTTATTCAAATTTGAAACATAAATTAATTCTCCCCCTGGGCCCCCAACACCTTGTCAGAGAGATGATGTGGCCCTGCTGCCAAAAAGTTTGGACACCCCTGCTTTAAATTAAAGGAAAACAGTCCTTTAACAATTGGCTCATTAATGCAACAGAAGGCAGCAGGCTCACAATCCATCAATCATTCTCTCTCCAGGCACAAGGCAAGGCCCTCCCTTCTCCCTGAGCATGTGCAGGAAGGCTAAATGGCAGTGATTATCATCTCCATTATTTCCCCCTCATTGTGGCTCCTGGGGAGGGATTGCTGCCTCTTAGTGAAGCCTAAGAGCCTGGAAAGACACTGGTTGCCTCTGTGTGCATTACAAAGGGTCAGCACGGCAGTTTTTAAATCACTGAAGCAAAGGGTCTTTGTTTTTTAAATTGATTTGCTTTAGAGTGTTTTTTGCCATTCATGTGAGTTCTGGGAACATGAGTTCTGGGAAAGGAGCCCTCCCGAATAATGAGACACAACCTGTATTTTCTTTTTCTTCCTTGCATCCAGGGATAAGTTCATAGAGAAACCAATATGGGTATGTGCATGCGTGTGTAAATGAATGCGAATAGCCTGACGCTGCCAGCTCTACATGACTTCATCATGTGACCTGATGATGTAAAACAGGGGTGCTCACACTTTTTTGGCTCGAGAGCTACTTTGAAACCCAGCAAGGCCCGGAGATCTACCAGTTTTTTTTACAATGTTCGCGCCATCATAACATATAACATTTATGTGTACAATGTATGTTGGTGTACCTTGAGCCCCACTGAGTATAACAGGACTTACTCCTGAGTAGACATGCCTAGGATTAGGCTGTGAGGCTGCAATCCTAGTCACACTTACCTGGGAGTAAGCCCCATTGAGTACAGTGGGCCTTACTCCCGGCGTTTCCTCCCAGAGGCACCTGAGGGGGGGGGTCGGCACTCCGCGATCTACTCATTTTGCCTCGCGATCTACCGGTAGATCGCGATCCACCTATTGAGCACCCCTGGTCTAAAAGCTTTCCCCAACATTTCAGCATAATTGTGTACTTTATATTTTTAAGCAGAAGCCTACCCTTGTTAAATAAGCGAACATGCTCTTAAGCTACAAAAATGTGCACACTTACTTGAGAGTAAGTCTCATTGCACTCAATGAGAATTCTGAGTAAAGCATGCATGGACTTGCACTATTTTAGTGATAGTTCTCTTATACATGTTGAGTCTCATTATTTGCGAGGATTCTGTTCCCACAACTCAGGTGAATGGCAAAAATATATAGCCAATGAATTTAAAAAACAAAGTCCCTTTGCTCAGATGATTTAAAAACAGCCTTGCTGACCATTGTGTTGTTAAGATAGAGTCATTAAGATGACAATCCAACAATCAGTCTCTCTCCAGGCCCTTAGAAAGGATTATCTTTCTTTCACTTGTTAAGGGGGAAGAGAGAGGGTCACTTGCAGAGAGAATGATTGCTGAATTGTCAGCTGTCTGCCCTCTCTCTAACTATTGTAAAGGACTGTTTTCCTTTAATTTAAAGGGCCCTTCTCTTAATGTTGAGATAAAAATATCTACAACAGTAAGAGAAACCTTTTAAGGGGGTGCATTTTTCTCCTCCAGGAATCAGCACATTCCTTCTCATTTGCAGTGGCCATTCATATTGAGTCAAATCCATATATAAAAAAATCTGTATATAACAAGGTTGGACCTGTATTTAGCAGTGGGAGCAATTGTGCCTAGTTAGTTACCCATCTTAGTATCTATTTTGTGCTGAGGGGTGAGGTCTTCTGTAAGGCAAACTGATAAATTCTACCCCTTAAGAGATGTTTAAAATGTCCTTGAGTTACCTGTGAATGGAACATATCCGCACTGCTTTTCAAACACATTCAAAAACATAGTTTTGTGTTGTAGTAGTTTGGAAACTAGTGTGTAGATATCAAGCTCCAAAGACTCTAAAGGCATCCATGTTTTGTCACTTCTTGAGTATTTCAGAGGTCGGAACTAAAACTAGTAGTAAAGTCTCACCAATGATTCTCAAATTAAGAAAAAATATTGTTTCAGTATAGCATGACCAACATTTTTTCAGTGTGTTGTCTGTGAATAAGAAGATATTATTGCACCTATCCTACCAGTTCAGTTAGAGCATATTGTTTCAAAAGGTGACACCCTGAAACTCAGTGGGCATGTTGTATTATAAAATAAGATGTTTATTTTAAGCATTGTTTGGGGGCTTTGTCCTCCCCCTTTATAGCTAGGATGATGCAATAATTTGTGTAGTAAAGCTAATGCAAGTTTGCTTCCTGTAAATTTGCATTGTACTGTCTTGGGATTACTAACAATACTTTATTGTTACTTACTGAACAGATGTCATTTCCAGTGATGTAAAATATTTTGAAGCACAGGATTGTGAAAATGTGCTTGGTTCCAGAGGCAACACTTTGTCCTTGGAGAAACAAATGCTAGACTTTGAGTAATGCTTTTAGTAATATGAACAATCTGGGCAATCATTTTATACCTTCATGTTTGCTATTTTATTTTTCATCTTTTTATACTGCTTTTCCTTCAAGTAGCTCAAGGTGATGTATATAGGTCATCTTCTCCTTTTGTCCTCATAACAATCCCGTGAAGTGCGTTAGGCTGAGACATAGTGATTGACCCAAGGTCACCCAGAGTAATCTCAATAATCCAGGTTATGTTGAATTATAAAATTATAGGGTAACAAGGTTCCCTAGATTATTTTTGCCTGTTAGTGCAATGGTTCCAGACCTGTACTACCCAGGCTGCTATTCCAGCAACTGTTGAACTCAGGTGTATATACTAATGTTGTTGGAGTTGCCTTTGGGCCTAGATGGTCCTAATTCAGAAAGTTTAGAAATGGACATTGGATAGGAATCTTGCTTTTTTAGTGGCAGACTTCCATCCTTGTCACAAATTGTGTTTGAAATGTCGGTGCATTTTCAAAATGATTTGCTGTAGGGTGAGGCTGCTAATAGAAAAGGGGTATCAAAAGCCACACTGATCACCCAATGCTAGATAAACAGTGTTTTGGGTTGTTGCCAAAGTCTGCTGAATAAATGCAATATTGACTCAATCTTGGGATTATTCCCTTGTCTTGTTTGGTTTTTGAGTGATTGGAGTGGTAGCTGTTTCTATCATGTTCAGCCACTGTTAAATAGAAATCTATAGGAAAAGTCCTCTGTCC
Source organism: Tiliqua scincoides (assembly GCF_035046505.1). Taxonomy (NCBI): domain Eukaryota; kingdom Metazoa; phylum Chordata; class Lepidosauria; order Squamata; family Scincidae; genus Tiliqua; species Tiliqua scincoides. The sequence goes on from NC_089826.1 coordinate 47,984,832, forward strand.
TTTTTCATGTAGGTTAATCAAATTCTGAAAGTTCATGTGGATGATCTGGATACATGCTTTAGCTACAAAAACTTGCCATTTCTACATTCGTTCACATATTTCATCCAATGATTAGTCTGTCAAGGGAAAAATGATGTCAGAAAGTTGAGTGTTGCAGATAGTTTGTAAGTCAAAAGTGTGCTTCTGATCTGAATTGTAGGCTGGCAAGTAAAACCATACTGCTTAACTCTCCTACTCACCTGACTAGAATAGTGATGGTCCCTGGCTAGACAGTTTTGTGGTGAACTTAGTCTGTTTTCACACTTGCTCATCTGCTTCCCAACTTCTTTCCTGCTTTTTACCATAGACCGCAGAGGGGGTGGAGCCAATGACCAGTTCAGATACTGCTGTGAGATGTTTGATAAAGAACTTCAGATGGTGTAAGAGAGCATATAGAGTGCCCATCTACTAAGTTAACCATCTTGAACGTTGCTGTTGGGAACATATGAGCAAGGGGCATTCTTTACGTCAACTGGCTTACTGAAGTCTCATGGTGATTGAGTTTAGGGAGAGGTAGTGAAAAATCCCCTCCTGTCTGAACAAGCTACAGTTTACAAGAAACAGGCTCCTACTCAACAGTATCATCTTGAGCAGGGGTGTCCAAAGTTTTTGGCCAGAGGGCCACATCGTGTCTCTGACATTGTGTCGGGGGCCGGGGAAAAAAAGAATTAATTTACATTTAAAATTTGAATAAATTTACATAAGTTTACATAAATGAATATATTAAAGATGAACTTGTATGAATGAATGAAGGTCTTGCAATAGCTCAAGGCCTATAAAAGGCCTTGCACAAAGCAAGGCTGGCCTTTCCTTTGCTGCCGCTACTGCATCACAGACGTGAAACAACAAGCAGTGGAGGGAACCCTCGTCCCACAGCTCATGCGAGAGGTCAAACAGTTGCCCTCATGCTGAGAGCAGTTGCATCAGGCCAGTGCGGGCTCCAACAAATCTCCGGAGGGCCAGAGGCTCATTGGAGACTGGGGGCTCCCTGAGGGCCGCATTGAGAGGCCTCGAGGGCCGCAAGTGGCCCCAGGGCTGGGGTTTGGGCACCCCTGATCTTGAGTGTATGTTGTTTCCATAAAAAACTGGGTTCCATGAAACTATCCATTGGTTCAATCCTACGATGGTTGTTCTGGACATGGTATCAATAGTAAATGTGTTGGAAACTCCTCCATTTCCTATTTTATTCTGTTGCTCCCTGCTAATTTATTTCCTTACTGCATCTGGGGCAGTGTTGCCTTTTCAGTTTTCTTTGGCATAAATTGGTAACCAGTTGATGATTCGTTATGGAAAATGAATACGTTGGAAAACACGCTGAAAAACCTGAGGAATCTCATATGGCAATGAGCAGATTACGCTTCCTCCTTTTCCATTTTTTAAAAAAAGAAATGGGACTTCCTTTCACAGCTAGAGATGTAGAGAATGATTGAGATAATATTTATAAGCTAAACCAAATGTAACCAATTTTTAATTTATGCTAGAATTTGTGTTCTAAAGAACTTGCTTTGGGTTTACAGCTATTTCAATATTTAGTGGTAACTGTACAGTAAGGGGTTTCAAACAAAAGACTTGGACAGCAGAGTTTTTTCATGCACTGCCAGGTTGCTGTAGACAGAGACAAAGCTGACTTTGCCACTGCTTCTCTGCAGTGCTACTCTTTTGATGGCTAGCAGGTGTGTATCTCAGAACCCAATAAGAGCTTACATTCCTTATGAGCTGCTGCAAAGTTCTTGGAAGCATTCTTGAACAACCAGCCTGCCTCCCTGCCACCAGCCCTGACAACAACATGACTAATACTGCAAATTATTGAGAGCTGTGTTGCTTTCAAAAGCGGAGGCGGGGGGGATTGCAAATGTTCCACAGCATCAAATACCATGACTGTTTTTACTCTTACCATAAATCAACAATTAGGATTTGACTCAAATTTACTTGCTGTTGGAAGGTGACCTGCTGAAATAGCTGGCATGCAAACATTCTGAGTTCTTTTGACACCGAAGGGCAGTGCTGTATGTGAGTTCAGTGCTGTATGTGCCATTGGAAGGAATGAACTCTAAGATGATCTGCAACATTTTCTCTCTCTGTGGCTTAGGAACAGAATTTTAAGCATTTTCCATTTATCAAGCACTTATGAGATACACAGAAGGATATGTATGCTGTTTCTGTAGGAGTTTTACATAGACTTCTGTTCATGTCGCATTGTACCTGTTTTTGTGACTAAGTTGTTTCCTCCCCTTATAGCACAACTGCATTGATCACTTCAGGAAATGGTAGCAATTAGTTTTCAGGCAGTGGCAACAGCAGCCTCAGAAGGGTATCTCTTCTGTGTTACCCATGAACTACGAGTACTCATGAAACATTGGACATTGTCCTTATCTCTGCAATGCTGTTTTGCTTGTTCCTTCCTCCCACCTTCCCTTCTTACCACTTGCTAGCCCTCCTTATCCGTTGCCCTATGTTTTTGATCTATAGTCTCCCTTCGTCTTAGGCACAGTTGACTCACATGAATTGACTACATGTGCTCAGCAACTCTCTCTTCCCAAAACAGACAGAAACAGTTTAAATAGTGCAGATGGTTCTGCCTAACATTCCACTTAAATACATGCCTGAGAGTGATGCTGAGATCAGAGAAAGAAGCTGCTATATGCTCAGTTGGTTCTCAATTCCTGCCTGACTCTCGTAATTTTTGAAGGCCATACCTATTTTCTAATGTAAGGGGGTTTTAAGGCAATTTTGAGTGTATACCTTTTTAGCTGTATGTACTGAACCTAGACTGTAACCCTCTCATAAGATAGGTAGGGTGATGGGATGTGATAGACGGTTTGGCACAATGAGAGGATGCGGGGACAAAGGAGCGAATAAGCAGCCCATCCTGGGGCATTCCGTGTATAAATGCTTTTATGCGAATGCCCGAAGTCTACGAGCAAAGGTGGGAGAACTGGAATGTCTGGTGACAAGGGAAAATATTGACATAGTGGGCGTAATGGAAACCTGGTGGAATGCGGAGAATCAGTGGGATACCGCAATCCCGGGCTATAAACTCTACAGGAGGGACAGGCAGGGGCGTGTTGGAGGTGGGGTGGCCCTCTATGTTAAGGAAGGGATAGAATCCAGCAAAGTAGAGATTGAAGGTGGGTCCGACTCCACCGTAGAATCTCTGTGGGTTAAATTACCAGGCTTGTGCAGCGATGTAATACTGGGGGCGTGCTATCGTCCTCCAGACCAGAAATCTGATGGGGACCTTGAAATGAGGAAACAGATCAGGGAGGTGACAAGGAAGGACAGGGTTGTAATCATGGGGGACTTCAATTATCCTCATATTGACTGGGTCAATTTGTGTTCTGGTCACGATAAGGAAACCGGATTTCTTGACGTGCTAAATGACTGTGGCTTAGATCAGCTAGTCACGGAGCCCACTAGAGGACAGGTGACTCTGGATTTAATTTTGTGCGGTACGCAGGACCTGGTTAGAGATGTAAACGTTACTGAGCCATTGGGGAACAGTGATCATGCTGCAATCCGTTTTGACGTGCACGTTGGGGGAAAAATACCAGGCAAATCTCTAACAAAAACCCTTGACTTCCGACGGGCGGACTTCCCTCAAATGAGGAGGCTGGTTAGAAGGAGGTTGAAAGGGAGGGTAAAAAGAGTCCAGTCTCTCCAGAGTGCATGGAGGCTGCTTAAAACAACAGTAATAGAGGCCCAGCAGAGTTGTATACCGCAAAGAAAGAAGGGTTCCACTAAATCCAGGAGAGTGCCCGCATGGCTAACCAGCCAAGTTAGAGAGGCTGTGAAGGGCAAGGAAGCTTCCTTCCGTAAATGGAAGTCTTGCCCTAATGAAGAGAATAAAAAGGAACATAAACTGTGGCAAAAGAAATGTAAGAAGGTGATAGGGGAGGCCAAGCGAGACTATGAGGAACGCATGGCCAGCAACATTAAGGGGAATAATAAAAGCTTCTTCAAATATGTTAGAAGCAGGAAACCCGCCAGAGAAGCGGTTGGCCCTCTGGATGGTGAGGGAGGGAAAGGGGAGATAAAAGGAGACTTAGAGATGGCAGAGAAATTAAATGAGTTCTTTGCATCTGTCTTCACGGCAGAAGACCTCGGGCAGATACCGCTGCCCGAACGGCCCCTCCTGACCGAGGAGTTAAGTCAGATAGAGGTTAAAAGAGAAGATGTTTCAGACCTCATTGATAAATTAAAGATCAATAAGTCACCGGGCCCTGATGGCATCCACCCAAGGGTTATTAAGGAATTGAAGAATGAAGTTGCAGATCTCTTGACTAAGGTATGCAACTTGTCCCTCAAAACGGCCACGGTGCCAGTAGATTGGAGGATAGCAAATGTCACGCCTATTTTTAAAAAGGGAAAGAGGGGGGACCCGGGAAACTATAGGCCGGTCAGCCTAACATCCATACCGGGTAAGATGGTGGAATGCTTCATCAAAGATAGGATCTCAAAACACATAGACGAACAGGCCTTGCTGAGGGAGAGTCAGCATGGCTTCTGTAAGGGTAAGTCTTGCCTCACGAACCTTATAGAATTCTTTGAAAAGGTCAACAGGCATGTGGATGCGGGAGAACCCGTGGACATTATATATCTGGACTTTCAGAAGGCATTTGACACGGTCCCTCACCAAAGGCTACTGAAAAAACTCCACAGTCAGGGAATTAGAGGACAGGTCCTCTCGTGGATTGAGAACTGGTTGGAGGCCAGGAAGCAGAGAGTGGGTGTCAATGGGCAATTTTCACAATGGAGAGAGATGAAAAGCGGTGTGCCCCAAGGATCTGTCCTGGGACCGGTGCTTTTCAACCTCTTCATAAATGACCTGGAGACAGGGTTGAGCAGTGAAGTGGCTAAGTTTGCAGACGACACCAAACTTTTCCGAGTGGTAAAGACCAGAAGTGATTGTGAGGAGCTCCAGAAGGATCTCTCCAGACTGGCAGAATGGGCAGCAAAATGGCAGATGCGCTTCAATGTCAGTAAGTGTAAAGTCATGCACATTGGGGCAAAAAATCAAAACTTTAGATATAGGCTGATGGGTTCTGAGCTGTCTGTGACAGATCAGGAGAGAGATCTTGGGGTGGTGGTGGACAGGTCGATGAAAGTGTCGACCCAATGTGCGGCGGCAGTGAAGAAGGCCAATTCTATGCTTGGGATCATTAGGAAGGGTATTGAGAACAAAACGGTTAGTATTATAATGCCGTTGTACAAATCGATGGTAAGGCCACACCTGGAGTATTGTGTCCAGTTCTGGTCGCCGCATCTCAAGAAAGACATAGTGGAAATGGAAAAGGTGCAAAAGAGAGCGACTAAGATGATTACGGGGCTGGGGCACCTTCCTTATGAGGAAAGGCTACGGCGTTTGGGCCTCTTCAGCCTAGAAAAGAGACGCTTGAGGGGGGACATGATTGAGACATACAAAATTATGCAGGGGATGGACAGAGTGGATAGGGAGATGCTCTTTACACTCTCACATAATACCAGAACCAGGGGACATCCACTAAAATTGAGTGTTGGGCGGGTTAGGACAGACAAAAGAAAATATTTCTTTACTCAGCGCGTGGTCGGTCTGTGGAACTCCTTGCCACAGGATGTGGTGCTGGCGTCTAGCCTAGATGCCTTTAAAAGGGGATTGGACGAGTTTCTGGAGGAAAAATCCATTATGGGGTACAAGCCATGATGTGTATGCGCAACCTCCTGATTTTAGAAATGGGTTAAGTCAGAATGCCAGATGTAGGGGAGGGCACCAGGATGAGGTCTCTTGTTATCTGGTGTGCTCCCTGGGGCATTTGGTGGGCCGCTGTGAGATACAGGAAGCTGGACTAGATGGGCCTATGGCCTGATCCAGTGGGGCTGTTCTTATGTTCTTATGTTCTTATGAGGGACAACTGTATTTTCACCATAGCTGACCTTTAAGAAGTGTTCCTGTTTTACTCCTTGGTTCTGGATGTTCCATCCTACCTTTGCTTACAGTGTCAAAATGATAACTATTTTGACCTTTAGTGGTGCATAACTCCAGCAAGATTTCTAGATGTTTGTTTGCTTAAAGCCCCTCATCCCCTTATCAACAGTTCTGATGTAGAATATGGAAATCATTCTAATTTAATTGGTTTCATTGGTTTTTTCTTTTCTTTTTTTGGGATGCTCTTCAGTGGCTGCATGCAAATGTAGAGGATCTAGCTAGTTCTTTGTTGGGGCTAGGCCCTGGAATAGAGTCTCCTCTCCTGTTGAGAAGAGTCTTCTACTTATTAGCATAATTAACCTTGTATTTCCAGCTGATGTGTTGAACTATTCATGTTGAGATTTGAAAACTTGTTGATCTAATTTTTTTAAACGCACACCCAAAACAGCAGAGCAGTTCTGATTTTGATGAATCGTTTTACTCCAAAATGAAGAAAACAAAACAAGCCAAGCTTTCTTGCAATCTTCTCCATACCTTTAATCTCCTTATTAAACACCACTCTCATTATTAAATGCCATTCTTAATTGTTAGTGACTGCCTAAATGACAGAAGATACCTGGATGGAATACCCTGTGGAACTCATTAGATACCACTTCTTGTTACCAAATCATGATATGCCAGGAACTCCCTTTTTCTAGCACATGCATATCTAGGGCTCAGAGTTGAAAACTGGGAATATGGTCCTCATCACCTGTTACTTTTTAGAATGCTGTGTCATTTGCTAATGTAGTCTTTTTTTACAAAATCATTAAAAAAGTCTCTCAAAATACCCTATTCTTGGTGAATTTAAAGATTTCAAGATGTGGTATCCATTGAAGATCTAACTGTAAAATATGACTTTATAATACCTTACCAGCAACACATCTTATTTTTGTGATGAGACTGTATATTTCTGAATCTCATCATTCAAGTGAGAGGATTAACAGAAAACCAATGCATAATAAACAACTCCAGCCTTCAAAAAGTCTATAGCATTGAATAAAACCTTAACACTGACTTGAAAAAGCACAGCAGATTTCAGATTTTCAGTGCACAGACCTGGATTCCTCAGTCTATGCAGATGTGAGTGTGTTTAATTCTTTCATTGGATTGTGACTCAAAGATTTTAATTTGACTGTGTGGGCTGGATCCTTGTCACCGCTGAGGTGGGTGATATGAAGATTTATTTAACTTAACAATTTAGTGTACTAAATAGTTAATAGTTTTAATCTGGCATAAGAAGTCTGTTGTATAAAACGGGCATGGCCGTTACAATGGCAAGAATTAGCTTTATTTTAGCACTGAGGATAGATGCAATAATCAGTATGGATGACAATCATTTTATTGAAATACATATATTCCGCTCTTTTACTGACAGCTCAGGACATCTTAAATATGGCTGCCTGTGGTCTCCCATCCCTGATCAAGCCCATATCTATTAGCTTCAAAGATGCTATAGCAGGGGTGTCCAAACTTTTTGGCAGGAGGGCCACATCATCTCTCTGACACTGTGTCGGGGACTGGGGGGAAAAAAGAATTAATTTGTTTCAAATTTGAATAAATTTATATAAATGAATCTATTAGAGATGGAACTTATATGAATGAATGAAGATCTGGCAATAGGGCCTATTAAAGACCTTGCACAAAGCAAGGCGGGCCTTTCCTTCGCTACCATTGTTGCATCACAGACGTGAAACAGCAAGCAGTGGAGGGAGCTCTTGTCCCACAGCTCACAAGAGGTAGAACAGTTGCCCTCTTGCTGAGAGCAGTTGCATCAGGCCAGCGTTCCAGCAAGTCTCCAGAGGGCCAGAGGCTCATTGGAGACTGGGGGCTCCCTGCAGGCCGGATTGGGAGTCCCCGAGGGCTGCCAGTGGCCCCCGGGCCGGGGTTTGGGCACCCCTGTGCTATAGCATCAGATGCTTCTAGAATATTCTTTGGTTATTATTTGAAGAACATTCTATAATATTAGAGCAAGTGTGGAGAAGGATCTGCAGGATCCTCTGCTAATATGTCATATAAGACCTCAGCAGCTGGTCATAAGTTGTTGTGTAACGTATATTGAGATGTTTGAGATATGCATTTTTTAAAGAAAAAACTGAACAGGGAAGGAAATCAATCTCTGATAGAAAATGTATACTTCCAGATATGTCTCATGTTACTATTTGTAAAAAGAGTCTACATCAGGTTAGATACTGGGCTTTCTCTAGAACCATGTACTTGATTTGTTAGAAATTATTTGTTTCTGTAATCAAATGAGGCACTATTTGTTACTTAAACTTTAGTATTTTCATTTATGTACCTGTGTTCTTTAATGTGTAATCATATTTTACCATCTTATTGGTGGAAGTGCTAAATTGATTCTTAAGATCAGTAATAGTTTGGATAAAGTCCAGCAAACTGAAACTCAGTCTGATAACACGGAAGTACTGTTTGACCAAAGACTTGTCTGCTCAAGGAAATGGTTTTAACCTGGATGAGGTTTAGTTGTACTGTGCCTGTAAGAATGAAATTTACGGTCTGGAAGTGCTCATTAGCCCAAGTGTTGTCAGTAGCATGGAACATCTTTTACCACCTGAGTTTGTTGTGTCAGCTGCCACTGTTATCCATACTCTGGTACCCTCCATATGTGAGTATTTTTGTGCTTTGTACATGAGGCTGCCTTTGGACTGCTAGTAACTGTAGTTAATCAGGCTATGGCTGCTAGGCTCCTTACTAGAAATGATTGTTTGGTTCATTGGTCCTTAAAGAACTTGCTTGACTTCCAGTCTGTTTCAGAGTGCTGGTACTTACATTTTTAAAATATTGCACAGCTTGAGACCTGGAAACCTGAAGTATTGCTTATTCCAGTATGAGCCTGCCCAAACAGGTCATCTTTGGGTTGGTTGTCTTTCAGAGCTGGTGTGATATTAGTGGCTAAGAGACTGAGCTGCAAATCAGGACTTCCCCAGTTGAAATCTGGTTCTGCCATGAACTCACTGGATGATCTGAGGCAAGCCACTCCTGCTCAACTTCAATTCCTCAGGTGCAATATGATTTAAAAAAAACAAAAAACAAAACATGTATGCATTCTAGAAGGTTGTTTCAAGGATCCAATCAAAATAATCCATGTGAAGCACTTCGTGTGCTCACAAAGTTCAATACAAATGTATGAACTTAGGCTTCTGTGGCCAAAATTGTCATCAAGAAAGAAATGAATTTTGGGGTTCCCAGGCCACAATTCAAAAAAAAAAAAAATTGAATTCCCAGCATTTCACCACAACTGTGTGTGGCTCTCTCAAGGGAAGTTTTGACTACCTTATCCCAAAACTCAAAACATAGTATCCCCCCTGTGCCTCATAAGCCAAAAACTGAAATGAGTATCCTAGCCAAAAGCTCAGAGCTTTAAAAAGCCCCTAAGCATAGGTAGATTCTCCTGCCTCCAGCAAAGCTTAGTCCTATCTAAATGTAAGAGAAATATTGAGGGTTTTTATAGTCAGACATTTTCAATTGACCAATTGCCATTCACTCCCAGCCCCAATTACCTCATCACCACATTCATCACCTGGGTGTTCCTTTCCAAGTTTCTTAAAGGCCCTATTCCTTCAATGTGTTCCTTATTGAATCTTAAAATCTCGGTTTTACTGAGCACAGGAAGCCAGGCATGGCAGAGGCTAAGCATTTCCTCTTTTCTGTTCATATTATTACAGTGCTTGTATATTTCGATGGCCTCTCTATGTATCCGTGCCAGGTGTTGATGTTCCCTCACTAAGACTTGTAGTCAAAGCTAATCTTTCTTGCTACACAAATGTTACATTAAAACATTATTGCCCTGCCACCTGAGGTGAGGCAAGTGGCAACTGGAGAGAGTGCCTGGGCAGCTTCTGTTCATAGAATTATGTTGCCAAGGGGATTACCTGGCAGATATGCTAATATCTTTTTGGTAACAGTAAAAGAGCTTCCTCCCTCACTATCCTTTAATTCTGAGGTTCTCAAACTGGGGTGTCATGATGGCCCTGCGTGAGAGACTCTGCCTCTGACCCCTTAAGGGGTGGGGAAAGGGGGAAGGCAGCAACACAATCCCCAGGATCATGATCCTAACAGAGTGAAAGGGTCTGGGGTTTGACTTACAGAGGGCTGCTGCAAGGTCTACAAGTTGTGGGGAGCCACGCACAGCCCTCTGCATGACTCCCTGCATCTTAGAATACTGAGAAAAAGCTATCGCAAACCACTTCCGGTTTGCAATTGTGAACTTGGGGAGCCCTATGTAGGGCTATGTGGGGTTCCCTGCAACTCCTAGACCTTGTGGCAGCCCTCTGTAAGCTAAAACCCTCCCTTCATCCCTGTTAGTAACAATCCTGGGAATTGAGTTGCTTCCTTCGCGTGCCCCCCAAAGAATTACCTCGCGTGTTTTACTCCTGAGAAGTTTGAGAACCCCTGCTTTAAACTGATGAGTTTTTTTGTACTGCTGTTTTATCTGCTTTGTTGCTTATTTTTTTTGTTCTGTATTTAGAATGTATATAAATCATATGAAATATTTCCCCACAGTTGTAGCAAATGCGCAGTGGCATACATATGAAAGAATAATCACTTCTGCATTGTAGAAAACTGTATATAAGCAAAGCATTATTGAGGGAGTTGCAATATGTTATAAAATGTCTGTGTTGAATTTAACACTATATTAGGCATGTCTTTGTGCATCATGTCTATAAACCAAATCAATAGAAATCAGTTCATTATTCTGTAATTAGGTATATTGACTGCTCCCCTTTAAATCACTGAACCATGCAACTAATATTTTTCCCCAATGTCTCACTTGGTTAGGAAGGGAATTGAATGGCCTTGAAATAGTAGCCTATAAGATGGATAACAACCATCTGTTATCCCCAATCTTAGCATTATTGTTCACCTGCCAACTTTCAGTTATTCTAGAAATTAATATTGTTATACAGATTTTTGTAATTGCATTAAGCAATAACAGTAGCTGGACTAAACTGAAGCCACATGTTTCATTAATCCAATACCACTTTGTATAAAGTATGATGTTTAGGACAATGGAAATCTGCTCATCACAGGGCTGTTTCCATTTTTGTTGTAACAGTACATATTCCGATAACATGCTGCCATGTAACTTGGAATTTTTAGGTTCAGCTTCTCATTCCATGTGAAATGCACTAAGAACATAAGAACAACCCCACTGGATCAGGCCATAGGCCCATCTAGTCCAGCGTCCTGTATCTCACAGCGGCCCCATCAAATGCCCCGGGGAACACACCTGATAACAAGAGACCTGCATCCTGGTGCCCTCCCTTGCATCTGGCATAGCCCATTTCTAAAATCAGGAGGTTGCACATACACATCATGGCGTGTAACCCGTAATGGACTTTTCCTCCAGAAACTTGTTCAATCCCCTTTTAAAGGCATCCAGGCCAGATGCCATCACCACATCCTGTGGCAAGGAGTTCCACAGACCAACCACACGCTGAGTAAAGAAATATTTTCTCTTGTCTGTTCTACTCTTCTAATACTCAATTTTAGTGGATGTCCCCTGGTTCTGGTGTTATGTGAGCATGTAAAGAGCATCTCCCTATCCACTCTGTCCATCCCCTGCATAATTTTGTATGTCTCAATCATGTCCCCCCTCAGGCGTCTCTTTTCTAGGCTGAAGAGGCCCAAACGCCATAGCCTTTCCACATAAGGAAGGTGCCCCAGCCCAGCAATCATCTTAGTTGCCCTCTTTTGCACCTTTTCCATTTCCACTATATCCTTTTTGAGATGCGGTGACCAGAACTGGACACAATACTCCAGGTGTGACCTTACCATTGATTTGTACAACGGCTTTATAATATTAGCTGTTTTGTTCTCAATAGCTTTTCTAATGATCCCAAGCATAGAATTGGCCTTCTTTACTGCCACCGCACATTGGGTCGACACTTTCATCGACTTGTCCACTACCACCCCAAGATCTCTCTCCTGATCTGCCACAGACAGCTCAGAACCCATTAGCCTATATGTGAAGTTTTGAATTTTTGCTCCAATGTGCATGACTTTACACTTACTGACATTGAAGCGCATCTGCCATTTTGCTGCCCATTCTGCCAGTTTGGAGAGATCCTTCTGGAGCTCCTCACAATCACTTCTGGTCTTCACCACTCGGAAAAGTTTGGTGTTGTCTGCAAACTTAGCCACCTCACTGCTCACCCCTGTCTCCAGGTCATTTATGAAGAGGTTGAAAAGCACTGGTCCCAGGACAGATCCTTGGGGCATACCGCTTTTCACCTCTCTCCATTGTGAAAATTGCCCATTGACACCCACTTACTGTTTCCAGGTCTCAATCCAGTAGAGGACCTGCCCTCTAATTCCCTGACTGTGGAGCTTTTTCAGTAGCCTTGGTGAGGGACCGTGTCGAACGCCTTCTGAAAGTCCAGATATATCATGTCCACGGGTTCTCCCGCATCCACATGCCTGTTGACCTTTTCAAAGAATTCTATAAGGTTCGTGAGGCAAGACTTACCCTTACAGAAGCCATGCTGATTCTCCCTCAGCAAGGCTTGTTCGTCTATGTGTTTTGAGATTCTGTCTTTGATGAGGCATTCCAGCATCTTACCCGGTATAGATGTTAGGCTGACTGGCCTGCAGTTTCCTGGGTCCCCCCACTTTCCCTTTTTAAAGATCGGTGTGACATTTGCCAATCCTCTGGCACCGTGGTCATTTTGAGGGACAAGTTACATATTTTAGTCAAGAGATCAGCAACTTCATTCTTCAATTCCTTAATAACTCTTGGGTGGATGCCATCAGGGCCCGGTGACTAATTGATCTTTAATTTATCAATGTGGTCTGAAACATCTTGTCTTTTAACCTCTATCTGACTTAATTCCTTGGTCAGGAGGGGTCGTTTGGCCAGCAGTATCTGCCCGAGGTCTTCTGCCGTGAAGACAGATGCAAAGAACTCATTCAATTTCTCTGCCATCTCTAAGTCTCCTTTTGTTTCCCCTTTCCCTCCCTCAGCATCCAGAGGGCCAACCGCTTCTCTGGCGGGTTTCCTGCTTCTAACATATTTGAAGAAGCTTTTATTATTCCCCTTAATGCTGCTGGCCATGTGTTCCTCATAGTCTCTCTTGGCCCTCCCGTATCACCTTCTTACATTTCTTTTGCCACAGTTTATGTTCCTTTTTATTCTCCTCATTAGGGCAAAACTTCCATTTACGGAAGGAAGCTTCCTTGCCCTTTACGGTCTCTCTAACTTGACTGGTTAGCCATGCGGGCACCCTCCTGGACTTAGTCGAGCCCTTCTTCCTTTGCAATATACACTTCTGCTGGGCCTCTATTACTGTTGATTTGAGCAGCCTCCATGCTCTCTGTAGAGACTGGACTCTTTTTACCTTACCTTTCAACCACCTTCTAACCAGCCTCCTCATCTGAGGGAAGTCCGCCTGTTGGGTTTTTGTGAGAATTGCCTGGTATTCTTCCCCCAACTTGCATGTCAAAACAGATCGCAGCATGATCACTGTTCCTCAAAGGCTCAGTAACATTGACATTTCTAACCAGGTTCTGAGTACCACATAATATTAAATCCAGAGTCACCTGTCCTCTGGTGGGCTCCATGACTAGGTGCTCTAAGGCACAGTCATTTAGCATGTCACGGAATCCAGTCTCCTTTTCGTGACCAGAACACAAACTGACCCAGTCAATATGAGGATAATTGAAGTCCCCCATGATTACAACCCTGTCCCTCCTTGTCACCTCCCTGATCTGTTTCCTCATTTCAAGGTCCCCTTCCAATTTCTGGTCTGGAGGACGATAGTACGCCCCCATATTACTTCACTCCTCAGGCCTGGTAATTTAGCCCATAGAGATTCTATGGAGTTGGACCCACCTTCAGTCTCTACTTTGCTGGATTCTATCCCTTCCTTAACATAAATGGCCACCCCACCTCCAACACGCCCCTCCCTGTCCTTCCTGTAGAATTTATAGCCCGGGATTGCGGTATCCCACTGATTCTCCACATTCCACCAGGTTTCCATTATGCCCACTATGTCCATGTATTCCCTTGTCACCAGACATTCCAGTTCTCCCATCTTTGCTCGGAGACTTCGGGCATTCGCGTAAAAGCATTTGTACACGGAATGCTCCAGGATGGGCTGCTTATTAGCTCCTTTATCCCTGAATACTCTCATTTTATTTTATTTATTTTATTTATTAGATTTGTATTCTGCCTTTCTCCCTGAAGGGCACCCAAGGCAGTGCTAAACTGCCTCTCATTGTGCCAAACCGTCTATCACATCCCATCACGCTACAATTCCCAATTTCTTCTCCTACTCTGCCTTTACCTTGCTGTTCTCTAACCTCCCCATCCTCGTCCCCTAGGGATGAAGAGTCCCGAACCGGATGCCCCTCGGCTCCTGTCTGCTTTCCCCCAGGGATCAGTTTAAAAGCTGCTCTGCCACCTTTTTAATGTTATGCGCCAGCAGTCTGGTTCCATTCTGGTTCAAGTGGAATCTGTCTCTCTTGTACAGGCCCCGCTTGTCCTAAAACGTTCCCCTGTGCCTAACGAATCTAAACCCCTCCTCCCTACACCACCGTCTTATCCACGCATTGAGACCCCTGATCTCTGCCTGCCTAGCTGGCCCTGCGCGTGGAACAGGTAGCAATTCAGAGAACACTACCTTTGAGGTCCTGGCTTTCAGCTTCCTACATAATAGCCTAAATTTGGCCTCCAGGACCTCCCGGCTACACTTGCCTACGTCGTTGGTGCCGACATGCACCACAACCGCTACCTCCTCCCCAGCACTATCTACCAGCCTGTCTAGATGAGAAGTGATGTCCACAACCTTCGCACCAGGCAGACAAGTCTCCATGCAGTCCTCACATCCGTTGCAAACCCCCCTCTCTATGTTTCTAATAATTGAATTCCCCATTACAAGAAGCCCCCGACCCCCCTCCCGCCGAAGAGTATCCTGAGTGCGTTCAGATACGAGCCTATCCCCTGGAGAAGGGGTCTCTCCTAGGGAATTGTTTCCCTTCTCTCCAGGATGACGTCCTCCAGCCCTGAGACTTCTAACCCGGGCAGCTGAGGAGCTGCACACCTGAGGTTGGGACGAAACCTGATCGTCCCTGGAAGTCTCCCCATGGTCCATCTCTGCTTGCCTCTGCTTCTCCAGGTCAGCCACCGAGACTTCAAGGGAGCAGATGCGTTCCCTGAGTCAGTGGAGCTCCTTGCACTGAGGACACACCCATGACTTCTGCCCCAGAGGCATATAATCATATATGTGGCACTCGATGCAAAACACTGGATAGCCCCCACCCTGCTGCTGGCTGCCTGACTGCATAGCTTTTTTTATTTTGTTTGTTTTGTTTAGGGGTACCTAAAAACCCTACACTGGTTAGCAGCCCTCTTCTCAAGGGAAGAGAAGGGCGGTATCTGGGACCCTGGGTTCCTCGCCCTGCTGCTGAACTTGCACAGATGCTAAACTCGTGGTGCCTTACCTGGCACTTTGTTCTCGAGGCACTGGGTGTCCCAGTGGCCATGCGCGCTTCTGCAGAGAGGCTCACACAGCTGGCAGGCACTAGCTTTATACTCCTAGCTAGCTCCTCCTCCCTCCCTCCTTGCTGATTGAAAAGGGGCTGGTCTTCCCAGGTGAGATTTCCCTGAATGGGGTGCTTGGATTTGCCTAATGGGGCTCTTATCAACTCCTAAAGGTCAATTGCTATGACCTAAAGGACAATGGCTATGCTAAATTGCCCTGGCTGGGTGGGAACTGGCCCTTCTAGGTTCTTACCCTCCTGCTTCAGTTCTCTGAGGCTGGACTGTTTTTTAACCTCAAGCTGGTTTTTTATTTGAGTTTAAACTGCACTGGTTTAAGAGTTTTTTTTGACTTGGCAGAACTTACACACTAAGGTTTAAATCCTGTTTAGCCCTGCTAAAATCCTGCTTTTATTAAGTGTGCACCTCTCTCTCTCTCTCTCTCTCTCTCTCTCTCTCTCTCTCTCTCTCTCTCTCACCTAGATCTTGTGTCCTAATTTACAGAACCTTTAGATTATGTTCTAACTTCGATTAATTTTAACTTGGGTTAAGTATAGGGTTAATTTAAACCAAGTAGAAAAACTTGCTTTCCACTTTATCTTCTGTTTTATTGATTTTTCCAAGTGCCTGTACCTTGGGCTTTTACTCACAAGTAGGACTCTGCTCCTGTTCAGTGTAGACCTCTGTACGCACTTATGTATTTATTTTTATTGCCCTCACCTAGCTCCTGCGCCCCAACTTGCTGGACCTTAGAATCCTTCCCTCAGGTTAGATTAGGTGCTAACTTAGGTAAAGCTTAGGTAAAGCTAAGCTAAAGGTAAAGCTAAATTTCAATGTTGATCTAAGGTTGATTTAAGGTTAGAAGACAAAGAGTTAGAAAGAGTACACTTCCCTTCTCCTTCTCTTCCTCCTCTCCTCTTCACAACTCAGGGAGTCTTCCCTCTTCTTCTCCAAAACTCAGAGGTCCACTTGCCTTTCCCTTCTCCTCGCACAGATGCGAAACTTGCGGCGCCTTACCTGGCACTTTGTACCTGAGGCGCTTGGTGTCCCAGAGGCCACGCACGCTTCTGCATTAACTGATCAACCAGTTAATGATTGTAACTCTAACAAAAGCAAGAAAGAACTAATATAGTAGTCAAAGAACTTGGCGGTTAGAGTGTTTGGAGATCTCCAAGGAGTAGCCAAAAAATGTTGCTCATAAAATCTACTTCTGGATAAAACCCTGTTCTGTAAAAGAGAGAAAGTTCATGTACTCTGCAGGCTCATCTAGAAAATTATCCATAGACAAGATGTAATTCCAGTGAGACTCTTTTTTTAATCTGCTATACAATCTACGGCTTTTGTGGCCGATATCGCTATTGTTGCAATTAAAATTATCTGAAATTTTTGACTCTGTTCTGAAATTATTTGTTCATGAAATTCAGCATGGGATTCACTTTAGCATGTACTGCTTCCCATGCTGACCCAGCAACACCAGAATGCCTGGGCCATGTGGGAAGAACCACAGTTCCGTTTTACGTCAAAGTCTTTTATCTTGGGAATTGGAGCAGTGCTGGTGAGAATTCACAGTATGAATTATTCCCATATGATCTAGATCTCTGCACTAATGGAGTTTGAGAGGTGCATGTATTGCAGAATTTATATTCCCTAAAAGTAGTGTGAAAAGAGCCCTACCTAAGCATAACTTTCCCTGCTGTTCTCCCACACCCAAATCTCACCTGCTATTCATTTCCCAATGTTAAAAAATAGCAATTTTATGACAATAACTGTGGTGTATTTTAGATTAATTATTCACACAAGTGAAGAAATAATTGATGTATGTTTGGTATTCCTGCATTCAACACTTCTATAATAATGACTTCGTATTAAAAGTGACTTTCTAGGAAAAAAAATGAAGCAGAAGATATATTAAATAATTTCCCTTGTCCTTGAAATTTATTTGTCTTTGTATCTGAACTTGGTTGAGCTGTGTCAGCAATCCATATGATTCTCCATAAGGTCACTCAGAAATGATGAATAACAGACCATTTCACCTTCTCGTTCACATTTGCTTCATCTAAGGGGGATAAAGGATTATTTCCTACAACTTCTCATTGGAATACTGGTGAACTTGGAACATTGTGACATTTATTCATAAACAAATAAAAGCAGATTTCCCCAAATCATCAATATTGTTTATTTTTGACTCTTGTTCACTTCTGTTCAGCTTTAGCATATCAGTAAAATAATCTGAAACTGTAAAATGAATTTATTAAAGTGATATGTATGAACTCATGTTTTACTTTTCCTCAAGAATACTTTAGTCTTTTTTCTTTATGCCCCCCCTCCCCATGGGTGAAACATTGAGAGGAAAAATAACTTGCTGATGTTCATCCCACGCCTTCATTAGAAATTTTAATTGTAATAAGTAAAAAGGACTAACACAGAGATTCTATGTTTAACAGCAGTGTTCAATATTATTTTACCTGCATACATCTTTGGTATTATAGAAATGAGAGCAGTGCTGATTTTCAGAAGAATGTATATACTTTAGGGAAAAATCTTGAAAGTGACTTGCTGTAGTATCCAAAAGGGCAGACATCAAAACACTGAGCCTAAATTTTATTATTAATTTTAAAAGAAACTAGGCATATGACACAGGCATAGAATATTTTCCATCTATTTAATATTTGCCACTTAAGTAGAGCAGTAGCAGTTGTTCTTCATTAGAGAGTAAGTAATGTTGATACATGTGTATGTATGGAGGAATGCAGTTAGTGTTATATAATGTACTGGAGCTCAACTTTCCAATATTATCTGATAAATCGACATAAATAAAGTCTCTCTTGAATCTGCAATGTCTTGGTGTTGTATTACTCTTTCTACCTACAATTTAATAACCTACCATTTTTTAAAGACGTTTTATAAAATGTTTCCCCCCCCCCAAAAGAAGGTTGTTGGGTTTGTGTTTTTTTTTTTTTTTTTGCTGTATTAATAGATTAGAATTATTAAATGCTGATGTAGCTTTAATTGGTGAATGAGGTGCAGACTTTGAGTAGCATTCACAGTTTCCCTTCCTCTGGAATAAGAGTCTTGCTTCAGATGAAGGAGAACTATGAGTGCTACCAGTGAGTCTCTGCAAGAAGAACAGTATAATGTTTCCAATTCTTAGGGTCATAAAATCAGAAGAGGATAAGAACATATGTTCCTTTTAAGATTTTTTAAAAGATAGACATTTCACAACTTTAAAATGCAACTTTCTGGTTTTTTGTAAAACTGGAAGTTGCATTTTTGGTCCATTCTGAGGGCTGCAAAGGTCACAAGCAGACACATGCAACCTCTGCAGGGCTCAGAAGACCCCCTGGAGTTGAGGGGAGCACAGCTCCCCTTGCCTCCAGATGGCAGGAGTGTCCCTGGTATCTGCAGTTTCAGGTATCTCCGGGTGGAGTGGGGGTTTCTGGAATGGACCCCTGTATTTCACCCAGGCTTCCGTTGATTCTGAGACCATAACACAGTGGTACTCAAAGTGGCGGGTTGCAACTCACTATTGGAAGTTAAAAAGGGCTATTTCCCCTTAGGGGAGTGACCCATGAATGGGTGCCCTGGTGGCACTGCAGTGATTGTGATGCCACGGGGATCCAGGAGCTTGTCTCCCTACCGGGTGGGGGGGTTCTGCGGGTCTCTGTTTTGTTTGTTTTTTTGTGCAAAAATTGGAAGTGTGCTCTGACCTGCAGATTGGAGTGATACTAAGCTTTGGGGAGACCTGCAGAGGGGGCTGTGAGCCTCTGGGACCCTCTCCTAAGCCCGCAGACTGTCCAGGTAGGGAGACGAGCCCCTGGGTCCCACTGTGCCATGATAGCTGCAGCGCCATCAGGGCACATCCCCCTAGTTTCCACTCCTGCCAAAACTTCCCAGCGGTTCTGGAACTCCCAGAGAGTTTGAGAACCACTGCCATAACAGATACTGGTAAAGTGGTGTCCTCTTATAATTAGTAGTGGGAGAGCAACTGTACCTCTTCACCCCAGCACAGCATCTTCTCAGGTGGCTGCTGCTGTTGTCTCTTTTGCACCTCTTATTGGCACATAAATATTCTGAACAATAATGGCATTCTTAAAAACATACAGATATGGCATGTTATATTTCTGTGCATTGCACTATGTGTGAGATTATGTATATCTTCTAACATGCATAGCATATTGGAGTTGGGAGTAGCCTTGAATGTCATCAAATTTAACGACTAATTAGTGCAAGCATCTGCTACAGCATTCCTGACAGGTGGTTGAAAACTTCAAACAAGGAAGAGCCCATCACTGCATAAGGCAAACTAATACAATGCTGGTCAGCTCTTTAGAGTTAGGAACTTCTTCCTCGTGTCTAATGTAAATCTGTAGTTCCAACCCACTTTTTGTAGTCCTGCCATCAGGAACCACAAACAATAAGTCCTCCCCTTCTTCTGTAAATTCTGTAAATTGGTCGTTTTGATACTTGAAGGTGCCTATTGTATCTTCCCTTGCCCTTCTCTTATCTAGGCTAAGCCTACAAAGCTCTTTTGACCCTTCTTCATAGAACTGTTGCCAGAGCTTTCACTGTCTTAATTGGTCTTCTCAGAACCGCTTGCAATTTATCAACATTCTTCTTAAAATGTGATGCCCAAAAATGGGTGCTGTATTCTTGCTGAGGTCTGACTAGTATATAATAGGGTGGAGCTGTTCTTGTGATCTATGCTCTCTGCCTCTGTTAATGCAGCTCAACTTTACATTAGGGTGTGGGGTTTTGTGTGTGTGTGTGTTTTGTTTTGCAGCTGTCTCACACTGCCTGGATGTGTTCAGCTTGTGGTCCACTAAGGCACCTAGATCCTTGGTGTTTTTTGCTGAGTCAGATCTCGGATTTGACATTTGTCTCTATTATATTTTTATTTTATTATGGGCTCAATGATTGTGCCTGTCTAGACCATGCAATTATTTAGTAAGTAATTTCTTATTAAGCAAGTTCAATTTTATATGGAATTCACACAGAGTGTTACATGTAAATAAGCAAAACCAAGCAGGGTTTTTAAAGTGTTGTCATGCTCTACTGGACAGATACTTTTAGTGGGTGATTTTTTTTAATAGTTGGAGAATGCTCTAAGACAGTGGTTCCCAACCTTTAGGAGCTCGGACCACTAAGGCAAAATTTGGAGACGGCGGGGACCACATGCCCCACCCTCACACACAAAGAATACAATTAAATTTGTAATACATAAGAAGATTATTTAATAATTAATATGATGGTTGTGCTTGCATTTGCTTCACTAGCTGTGAAAGTCTTGGGTTTACATGGAATACTTGGAACAAAAAATAATTCCCCCCCAACTCAGAGATTTTCATACCCACCCAATTCAATCCAGTCTCTTTTCCCCCACACCAGACCACATTACGCACAGCCCTTGCCTCTTTTAAGTGTGGAAAAACACCTCAAAAAGGGAGAGGGTAAGTGCAAGGGGATTATAGACAAGTCATGCAAGGTAGTTAAATGAGCCAAGAAAAAGTGCACACATCCCTCCACAGTTCCTTTTGTTACACAGCTCTGGCCCTGCTCCCCCCACTTGTGAGTCCAGAGTCCTTAGGAAAGTGTTCAACACGATTTAGGCAGGTCGGTCCTGAAGGAGAAGCACCAGCTGAGAGCGACATCTCAGAATGGCTGCTGCATGTCTCAGGAAGAAATGTCCTTTTGGTGTGCACTGCAAGGTCTTTAGCGGGGGAAAGCCTCTCTTCACTTCCTGTTCCAATTGCTGTCATGCTCTAGCTGTGGACTACTTTGGTTGGAGCCAAGAGAGTGTGAGCAAGCCTTTAGGTAGGCTGCAGCCACAAAACAACAGCTGCCTACTCTGCCATTAGTCTGTGAAACTCCTTTCCCCAAGATGTGATGATGGTGTCTAGACTAGATTCCATTTAAAAGGGGATTGGAGAAATTTCTGGCGTCCATCACAGCCACAGTGTGACTAACAGCCCCATTCTAGGCATGTCTACTCAGAAGTAAGTCCCATTGTAGTCAATGAGGCTTACTCCAAGGTAAACATGCATAGGATTGCAATCTGAGGAGATAGGGGAACTGGCCAAGTGTGGGGTGGTGGAGGGCTCCCCATGGACAAAGCTGCTGCTGCTCTCTTGAGGAGGAAAAGTCAGGGGTTACACCTGCTGTACTTGGCTACGGTGGTGCCTGTTCTGCAACTTCTGGGATTGCTTCTCCCCAGGTGGGCAGCTTGCAGTAAGACAGCAGAGATGCTGCCTGTTTCCCTCTCCAAAAGGGGTGCTAAAACCTGGTTGCCTGGATCCCTTGCTCCACCCCATGGCGTTAGAAGAACACATCCAGGGGGCCCAATCCTGCCAACTGGGGAGGGGGTTCCAGGGCTGGGGGTTGAGCATGTTGTTTCTCCCCTCTCCTGCTGCCACACTGCCTCCAACTCCCTTCCTCTGTATTCCCTGGCCAGCTGGAGTCTGCACTCCCAGGGAAATCACATCCAGAGAAACCCACTCCCAGCCAGCTGGCCAGCCACTCTCCCCCCCCCCCCCGCCAGCCAGCCAGCCTTGCCTTTGGGAGCCTGCTCCTTCTCCTCCTCTTCCTCATTACTTCTATTCCTCCCCCTTCTCAGGCCCCCTCCTCCTCTGCCCCGCCCGCCCAAAAAAGGGACTTCCCAGGCTGGCTGGAGTCCTGATCTGACTCCTGAGAAACCAGGCTGCCAGGGCTCACCTGAAGGCACAGAGTCAAGGAATGGAGGCAGTAGGTGGCAGGGCACCTCTCTTCTGCATGCAGCTGAGCCACAAGGCATGCACCTTACAAGGTGCCTGTGCTTCACTTTTTTGCTTGTTTGGGCACTGACAGACAAGGAGGGAAGGGAGGTGGAGGGGAGAGGTAGGAGATGGAGAAATGCTATGCTCTGATTGGCTCTGAGCCGCTCTGATTGGCTGCTGGTGCTGCAGAGGCTTTTTTCTGCCTGGGCATTTTTTTCTTTTTTCACCAGAGACGCTGCAGACCACCTGGGGGGACGCTGCGGAACACCAGTGGTCTGTGGACCATGGGTTGGAAACTCTAGCTCTAAGAGGACAGTAGGGACTTTATTTAAGCTCTGAGTTTTTAAGAACCCTTTGACATATCGAAGGAAGACCTAGGCTGCCAAAGCATGCGCTCATTAATATACTGTTGGCCAACAGTTGTTTCTGCTGCAACATATCACTCCTAATACCAGATGAATCTGTGTGGGCTACATGGAGCTATGATCTTCAGTGGTACCTGATAGCTTCTTTGGAAAATGTAATTATGGTACAGGGCAATCAGTTTCATGTGGTTCTTAAAAGATTACCAGGAGTGTAAATGGCATTATGTGCAGAAATGATATTGACATGACATGTGCCAAATGATTCCTGGATTGTTTAAAAACTGAGTTCTTCTCACTTAATCTCTTCAGTTGTTAGCATCACTTTGAGTGTCAGTGAGCTTTCTGTACCTTAAAACCTTGATAAGGGGAGGAGGAGTGAAGAATTGCCTATTAGTATTTTGTGAGCGAGGCATGTCAGTCATTAGAGTGTCTTATTTTATAGCCAATCTAAGAATGTTGGTGTTGGAAGGAAATGGGAAAGGGGGGGACGGATGAACGAATTCTCTTGTTAATCTTGATAAAAATAAAATTTTGGAAGAGAATGAATCAATCTATATTGATTTTAAAAAAATATATATCAAGGCATGAGCAGAGAGGGAAAGCGTGCATTGGTATTGTCCTAATAGTCTTTGAGCCAGATATGATGCATCCAGCACTTATCTGCCTCATTCCCATATAAGGTGAAAGATTGTCTATCTTAAAGGGGAATTAATACTTGGAAGAGGACCGCCAGCCTCTTTCATCATTTGCACCTTCCTTCTCCTTGGTCCTTCCATCTGTTCTCTGTTCCTAAGTTGTAGTATCTGAGCCTGGAACAGAAACAGTTGCTGAAACAAAGGGAAAAAGAAAAGTGTCATGGAGGAAAGGATTCATCACCCTTCATGTGTGCTCCTTTTACTGGTTAAGAATGTTACTGTTCTGTGTACTGTATTGTAGGTTTATGAATTGGGCTGTACTATGTCAACAAGACAGACAGGGTATGAAATAAACTCTTATCCACTACTATTGCCCTAAAAAGGTTCTAATAGAAGGAACAGGTTAGGGGTGCAAAGCATTCTTTAAACCTCTCCCCAGCAAATCACTAATAAGCATCTCCTAATAAGTTCATAAGAAGGAGTTTTCAAGAGTGTACATTACATTTGCACGTGACTACAGATTTATATGATTAGGAACTTCTGGAAGTGTGCTGATGACAGGAGTTTTTGACTTGGGCCTGAAAAGACAGGATATAGTGAACCTAGTTGACTAACAGGTTCAGACTGAGCAGTGAAGGCTTAGATAAAGAAAGGATTTTATTACTCATTTGTTACTTCAACTTACTACTTACAAAAATTAGTACAAACACCCACACAACTATGGAACATAGCAATTTGGAGAACTCACATTGTCCATTAATGCCCTGTGATTTTCTTCAGAAGAGAAATTTCTGAGTTCTATTCTTTGTTTTAATACAATTTCTGTTACTGACATGTAGCATGATGTATGGCTTTGCTTTTGTATTTGCATCCTGCAAGTCGACAGCTTACTCTACTACTGTTATAATTGGTTTTATAATCATAGAAGCATCAGGAAAGCTGGAGACCTATGAAACCCTATTTTGCACAAAGCCCTTGCATTTAAGCATTAACAGGTGTTCCTTTCACAACAGCTATGGCCATAAACACGCTCATGGTAACTCCCACTGATTTCCTTAGAGACCATCTATGTGGCTCCATTGGGAATTGCTCATGAGTAAGTGCACATTGAAGGATTTGTTTCCAGTATTTATATAACTGTTGCATTTAAAACAGTTTAGTAATATTTAATGTTCTCCACAATTTTTAAAAAAATTTAAATCTACCTTAATAAATGTTGGATAGTTTTAGTATTGCAGAAAGATGTATACTGTTTTAATAAATTAAATGTTTTGTGAAGTGTGTGCCATGATACACATTTTAATTATGTCTTTTCTGCCTCCATCTACAGCTTCCTGCAGATTTCACAAAACTGCACCTCACTGACAGTCTCCACCCACAGGTGACCCACGTTTCATCTAGTCATTCAGGATGTAGCATCACTAGTGACTCTGGAAGCAGCAGCCTATCTGATATTTACCAGGTATGATAGTGAGCCATACTAAGAGTAAAAATTCTATGCTTTGAAATGGGAAACTGGCAAACATGGTGTGTGGGGTTTTTCAGTTCAGCTGCCAGAATTTAATTCCCCTGTTGCTTTGCCTAGTTCCATAATCTACAGAAATATAAATCCAGCTACATTCCTTTCTCTGTTATAATTCTATACATTTAAATTTTTCTTTTAACAATAGAGCAATTTGATTCTGGTTCATTTTTAAATGTTAGCATAACCTTAAAAGTCGGATATCTTTTAGCCTGTGATAATTTTTGGGTCACATCCAAACTAATGCTTTTGCAAATGATAGTGTACCCTATTGGAGGGTTCCCTCTGAGGATAGAAACAGCATTTTGTATGTGTAAAGGGCCCCTTTCAGTCATGTGAGGGCCTTTTGCTCAAGTAGAACTCTCCTATTCTTTGGGGAGGACTTGAATACTGAATACACTTTCATTCACAGAAGCATTACTCTGAATGTGAGCCTCTACTGTACAGTCCTATATTGGAAATAAATTCCACTGTGTTCAGTTGGGCTTTCTCTTAGGTAAGCTTGTTTAGGATTGCAGCCTTGGAGACCTACTTTTTAGCTTGCTTAATAGAGAATTTGTTTACTTTTGGTAATTAGTCATTTGGCAGAAATTTGAACAACATGATTATGATAATGAAGGAAGTGGGGGGAAAACACTACTGCTGTCTGCTTATTCTTTGTAACCCGAATACCATTCTTTCTCAGTGGGCTATCATGCATATAAGTGGAGGACAGACTTTCCAGATAATCACAGTTGTGACTTGTTTCTGATGCAGGGATTCATTTTAACTTTACAACTTGGCACTCATTCTCAATGTGCATGCACACTAAATTTCTAACCTTCTATAATCTGTTTTTAACAAGATTTAGAGCATAAGGGCAAATAAGTAGCATGTTAAATGATACAGGTGTATCAGAGGTTGCCAAACAGGGGTGTCATGACTCCTCAGCTAGGGAAGCCCTGTTTCTGCCTCCTTAAGGGGCAGGGCTATTGTGAAGGCAGCAGTGTGATTGCCATGATCAAACCCAGGGACAAAAGGGTTTTTTTATTCTCGCCCTGGCAGTGCTGGCCTTCCAGAGGGTGTGGGGAGCCTATAGGACCCCTCTGTAGGGCTCCCTGCGCCACAGAATATCTGAAAATAAACCAGGAAGTAGTTATTTTTAGCTGTTCTGAGGCACAGGGAGCCCGGTAGAGTGGTACGCAGGCTCCCTGCACCCTCCGTAGGGCTGGCACTGCCCTCTGCCTTTGCCCCTTCCCCACAAGTAATTATAGTCGTTATTCCCAGAGAGTTCATTCACAGAAGCATTACTCTGGATGTGACCCTTTTTTGTACAATCCTATCTTGGAAGTAAATTCCACTGTGTTCAGTTGGGCTTTTTCTCAGGTAAAAGAGTTTGGGAAACAATGGGGTACATAATACCTAAACAGTGCCATAAAGGAGGAGGAAAACTGTTATCTTTAGGGGATTTGTGCACTTAAGAGATATACCAGTAGGTTGAAATTCATTTTATATATGAAAAATAGATATAGTATATCTATTTGTATATCTATTAGCTGTAGACCAGCGATTCCTAAACTGTGGGTCAGGAGCCACTGGTGGGTCTCGACCTGATTTTTGGTGGGTTGCCAAAGGGTGATGGAATATCAGATAACTAATTGCCTCAAGTCCTGAGGTGATTTCAAAATCTGATACTGTAGGTGCTAATTACCCTGCAAAGAGCTCAGCTCCTGAAGTTTGCAAGATAGTTGCTAATTGCAAGCATGTACAAATCTAGGGAGATAAATGTTGAGAGTCTTTTTTTGGTTATTATTACTAATATAGAAAGAAATAATATTTTTATTTATTTATTTATTTATCTATCTCCTTTTAAAAAATCTGGTAAACCGAGGTAGGTCCTGATAGAGTGTCTTTTTTTTATTTTAAAAAAAGTGAGTTCTGGTGTTAAAAAGTTTGGGAACTACTGATATTAAAGACTATTCTGTTAATATAATCAATTCTACTAGATATTAGATTTGTTCTATTAGATACAGAAATATACCAGAAATTGGACTACGTTAGAAATACCTAAGGTGGGTATGTTGAGTATGCGTTGCCTAGGGAATCTGTTGTTTCCGATTGTTAGGTGGTTTTAAAAATGGAGTGTGCAACCACTGAATGAGTTTTAACAGATCTTTACTGTTTCTTCAGATTCTTAACCTTCTTGTTTCGTCTTGGACAGCATATGTCAGAATGTTTAGTCTGAATATTGGGGAAGATTTTAGTTGTTTGTTCAAATTTGTATTTTTTGGTTCTCAGAGGGGTCCTCAGGTCAACTCACAAGCAAATGAAACCATCAAACCAAAACAGTGTGAAAATAAATAAATAAAACAAATATGACTTACAAAGGCAAAGTTGTTTGTTTTTTGTTTTTTTTGTTTTTGTTTTTTTTGTTTTTTGTAGGATGATTGGCTGTAATCTGCTGGAAAAATGGGGAATGGAAGGCTTCCATTTTGGCTATTGAAAATAGGTTTTTTTATCAGTAATTTATAATCAAAGATTAATTAAATTGAGAAACATTTTAGTATCTGCTCTAATGCACATTTGTAAGGGAAACTTTAGGGCAGACTCATGTCTAAGTTTCTCACGCAGGAGAGAAGGACTAAGGAAGGTGATCAGGCTTGCCCAATCCTTACCCCTAAGAGGATCTCTTTCCTCAGTTGGGAAGCAACTGTTCCAGTCAGTGAAGTTCAATCAGAGAACATTTATTTGTTATAGCATGTTGGAATAGAAGCTCTATAATAGAAGCTTTCTGGTCCCCAGCCTACAGGGCAGGCCCTTAAAGTCTGCTGCTCAGTCTGGATGCAGGAAAAAATGCACAGATGATGTAGAAGCAGAAGATGCAGGCGCAAAGTAGCCCCTTTCATCCTCTAGGTTCCATTTTTTATCCCCTTGGTTGGGGCAGAGGACCATTCAGTTTTCCCATGGACTGTCCTCAGGGACCCTCTTCTCCTCTCAGGTCTGGGGTCATCTTGACTGGAATTTTTTACTTCCCTGATGTCTAGGTTTTGGATGGTGAGATTATTCTCTTCTTTGGATGGTGCCATAGTGCCTTCTGATCAAAGGCCTGTTGGCAAGGGGAGCATCATAGGTTATGAGCCTCTCCTTAGGCATGCCCTTGGTTTGCAGGCAGCAGTTTGTGAGAAGTCTCTGATCTTCTTTGATGTTTTTGCATCTGTGGGGCCCGTTTTCACTAATGAGCTTGGTGAGCATATTAAGAATAAGTTCCTGAAACTGCATTCTGGAAACAGCGACTATCTCTGACATATAGCACCTAGTGATTAGTTTCTAGCATGCAGTCCCCTACTTTTTATTTCTTTATCTGACTAATTGGAGGAAACTGGTAGTTGATATTGCCACCATCCAAAGTCAAGGAGCCCAGGCAGAAAGAGGCCACCTTGGAAAATCCCCTCTTCCAAGTGAACAGAGGGCCCCCAAGTCCTGGGAGACTTTCCCTGAAAAACTGCAACATTAAACAATAGCAGACAGTTGAATAGATATGGCAGTCCTGCTCCCTTCTGAGTTAACTTGAACTTAGCTTATTAGACTGGATTAGTCTTTGTGAGGTGTTCACAGCCCCCTTGGCTATGACTCTCACTTCTTTAAAGAAAGCAATGATGAGACATCTCTTGAAGAAACCCAGTGTTGGTCCCTGGTGATTCAAGTAACACAAGATTTCAAAGCAATGTTTTGGAATCATTTTTAATCATATTTTTAGTTGTATGCTGCTTTGGGTGCAGTGTTAGTGATAGTGGGGATGTTCATAAGCAAAAAGAAAAAAGCTAGTTATAATGCTAGGGACCTAGTGTTCTTTTAATCTGCTTTAGTGTTGGAAGAATTGTACAAGTGGTTGTGGGGTGTGTGTGTGTGTTAGTTTCCAAAAAAAAAAAAAAAAAAAAAAAGGAGAAGAGGGTATAAACCTGAGATCAGCACACACTGATGCTTGTCTTAAGCAGTTTTATTTTCCTCCTGTGCTGTCTCTTGCAACATTTCACTTTCAGCAAAGCAGTTTTTTGAGCAGCAATAAGTCCTTCATGAACAATTAAATTGTCAGCGACCAGTGGTATGCAGATAGTTCTGATGTTTGACATGCACTTTGAAAATCATCCTGTTTGATTTATATGCTGGAGAGGGGGTATATTGGCCTTCTGGCTCTACTGGTTTTTTTTAAAGTACTGTAACCACGGTCGATATTTGTAAAGATAATCTCTGATCTTACAGACCCAGGAATATAAGGACATCAAAGATTAGAACGGAGATTCCAACAAGGGTTTGAGAGCTAGACAATAGTACAGTTGGCAGGGCAGGGCATAAATTCTATACCCTGACCCTGAAAAATTGTAATAAGTAAAATATTACATTTTTTAAAAAATTCAAAGGCATGCCTCACAAATAATGATTCTAGCAATATTACATATTTCATTCTAGCAAGTATTTCTTGCCCTAAATGGATTCTTCTTTCACATGTAGCACATGACATACAAATTTAGAAACAGCATTAATATTTAAATAGGAATATTCTCAGATTATTGCCAAAAGCATCTCAAGATTCAGCTTCATGACTTATTCAAATCAAAAAAGATATACAAATGTATTTCCACTGCAAACAGCTGCTTTTGAAATGACACTATTTAATACTTGCTATGAAACAAATGGAAGGAACAATCAGCTGAACATACAACACCATAAATAAGGTTTATAGCTAATATTTTTTCACTTCATAATCAAACATGAGGTAAACAATTACTTAATAGAATTTGTAAATGCCTACATAAAGAAAATATCCTGCAACACACAAATTTAACTCTGACATGCAAAATAAAACTAAGGATCTTATAGTGTAGTTAGTGACATTAAGATTTACTTAGTTACAATTTTATAAAAGAGATGGAAGATTAATGAATACAGACAATATGTAGTAATTTTGAAAAGCTCGCATGAGCCAACTTACAAAGTATTCCATTTCCCTCATTTTCCGAATACATTGATTTATGTTGGATTTCTAATGATGAGTTGTAATATGTACCAGTGCAAGTTTAATGTAATACAGTATCACCTTCACAACTTAAAGCAGCATAGATAGAGCTTCTGAGTCTTCACTAGTACAGCATTGTATTGTAAAATAGTACTGTAAGGTTGAAAATAAATTGTTTTCAACATGCATTTAAATCTGTTTTTCAAAAGTAAACTACTAGTGCTACGTAATACAGTGAACCCTCACTTTATGATGGTTAGCGTTTGTGAAGGAATCGTTGTAGTTTGAAAATACTGTACTGCAAACCCAGTAACGCATTTTTTTTGGTAATTTGTTCCAAGATCACAGAAAGTTGAGGTTTCTGCCATAGAACTAAGCCATTGCCTTCACTAAAATTGATTTAAAAGATGCCTACTGCACTTTTTAGGGACCATGGTTACACAGGCCAACACACAATTTGCTTCCTTAAATGTTACACCAATTCCTGGGTATATTTGGTGTGCCGATTCAAAAAGAGACGGGGTTAGAGGACACTGGAAACAGCTATGTCAGAACATGAATGTTAGGAAGCATTTGCCAAATTCACAAGGAGCAAGCTAGGGAACTTATCAAAGGAAACATCGGAATATGAGATGTAAGTTGAAGGGGGTGAGAGGAGCAATACAGAGCAGGAATGTGGAGATGCAAAGGGGTTTAAAGCTGTACAGAATGAACTTCAAATTTGGAGGAGCAGCAAGATGGCTAACTGAGGTGAATTTGAAAGAAGGACACAGCCAAAGCCTTTTGGGTGAGGGGTGTGTGTGGGGGGGGGGGGGAGAGGACAGCTACAGCGGTAATGTCCAATGACAGCAAACGTGTTTCAGTTATTGCAAGTACAGTGGACTCCAATTTTACAATGGTTCACTTTACAATCAAATCACTTTACAATGGACTCTCTGTAATAAAATAAGGTTATCTTCCAACACTATATACACTCCACTTTCTGCATGCTTTGCCTCTTGTGCCATCTGTGATTTGCAGTCAGCTGATATATTAGCTTTGTCAGAAACACTGTCCTCTTTTCTGTCACTTCTGTCCATTCCTTAAATTCTGTGACTGCTATTTTCTGCCTTCATATTTTCCTACCATTTCCCCGTGTAATTTCTAGTTCTGTCTTACCCTCCTTCATTAGGTTTCTTCATGCTGTCATGTGTCTAAATGTCTCAGGAAGCTTGCAAGAGACTAGCTGATTTTGTTCATGATAAATTCATTGTTTTCCTTCTCTTCTGCCATCTTCCTTGCTACAACCAACACATCACTATCACCCCAGTCTACACCAAGTCAAGTAAACGCCAGTGTCTCTTCTTTACTTTCAATACCCTACTAAGGACCCGATCCAGAACAGCTGGCCCTCCGCACTGTGCTAGCACCGGCTGGAAGCTCATTGCATGCTGCCTGGAGCCCCTCCCTTGCTCTGGGTAGCTGAGAGGTGGGCAGGGGGAGGCATTCCAGAATAGGGGGAGGCAGGAGGGCAGGACCGGCAGAGCAGGTGTAGACTTGAGTAACTCCATTGCAGGGCCTGCTCCCTTACTCCCCGAGGAGCCACTGGTTGCTGCCTACAAGCATTAGATGCAGCAGCCATTTTGGTACTCCTGCTCCTCCTCAGGATTGGGCTGCCCATCTGCAACCCTATGCACACTTTCCTGGGAGTAAGCCCATTGACAGTAGTGAGACCGTAGTGAGACTTACCTCTGAGAAAACAACATAAGATTGTGCTGTGAGACTTGTTCTACCAGTTCTTCAAAACTCACCTGTTATATGAAGTCTTTGTCACAAACTTACAGGTCCAGCCTATTTATACACGGATTTTTTATACATGGATTTGACTCAACACGAATGGCCCCTGCAAATGAGAAGGAATGTGCTGATCCCTGGAAAAGGGGGAAATGCACCCCTTTAAAATCAGTTTTAAAAACTGAACAGTCCTTTAACAATAGCCTCCATAATGAGAGAGAGAGAGAGAGAGAGGGCAGCTGGCTGACAAATCATCAATCCTTCTCTCTCCAGGCGACCCCTCCCTTCCCCCTGAACATGTGAAAGAAAGGTGATCATTTTGCTTTGGTGAAGGGAGGGGCTGAGTGAAGCACCTTTGTAAGCTCTTGGAGGACAACTGATTGATGGATTGTCTTCTAAATGACTCTTATCTTACATCACAAAGGTCAGCAAGGCTGTTTTTAAATCACCAGAGCAAAGAAACTGTTTTTTAAATTGATTTGCTATAGTGTTTTTTTTGCCATCCACGTGAGTGCTTGGAACGGAACCCATGCGAATAATTAGTCTCAACCTGTATTTTATTTTCAAACATTTATATCCTATCTTTCTTGCCACAGAGGCAACCCAAGGAAGCTTATGAAGAATAAAGTGGTGGTGGTGATAAAAGTACTGTACAGGTGTGCGTCACTTAACAACCTTCTGCTGGATCTCATATATGGCAGTGGTCAAAGCACAACAAAGAGGCTCTTAAGGAGGCAGTCAGGTCTCCCATAGCCTGTAGCAGAGTATCTGTTTTCACATCAAAGAGGTTGTTAATGCAAAGAAGAGGCAATCTGTCCCCAGTAGCCTTCTCAACCATCCAGTGTCTGGCAGGAAGTGTCTGTTTACACAGCAAAGGCACTAGATTGGGCTGAACTTTCACTTAATAATCTAATCACATAACAATGGGGATGGGATAACGTATCCTTGTCATGGACACACACCTGTGTTGCAACAAAAATCCAAACTGAAGACCATTCTAGGAACCCTACCTCCATTACAACCCCCCCCCCCAAAGCATTTACAGAGAGGTCATGTTCTATCCACATCCTGAAGGAATATAAAGTAGGGGGCACCTTAACCTCAATGTGGGGGGGGGCGCTTTGTACAGGGGCAGTACCAAAAATGCCTTGTTCGTGATTAATGCCTGTAATGTCTTTGAGGACAAGAGCACTCAAAATGCCTGAGCTGATGGCATGTGTGAGAAGGTACTTCTATTTAAAAAATGTGTTTAATCCCAATTTGCTAAGTATTGAACAACAATTTAGACATTAGCTGTAAAAATATTTTGGTAAATTCAGAGTGTTTAAATTCAGATTCATTTCATGCAGAATAATAGTAAACAATTAAATGATTTGAATTTTTAAGAAAATAAATGAAAATGTTTTTACGCTCCTTCACCTTGCAGTTATACTTTAGAGTAATGTTTATTCTGTAGAAGGGGTTGAAATTAAGGAGTTGTGATTATTGCACTAGGCCTGGTGTTTTACTAACTTTCATTTGCTTATATTGTTCAGTAACTAGCTTCTGCATCATGAAATTGAAAGTTAAAAAAAAATAGCTTGTAAGCAGTATACAAGGATTCTATACAGAATGAAAATTTTTTCTCTTTGTGACCAGAGGGGAAAAGTGTTAGGCCTGGTCATCCAGGTAACAAAGTGATTAAGAAAATAAGTTAAACTTTTGAACACCATCTACCAGGCCTCCCCCCCTTCAAATTAAATAGATTTAGTTCCACACCCAACTGTTACCCTGCACATCCCTGATCTTGTCTGATCTTGGAAGCTAAAGCAGGGTCAGGCCTGGTTAGTACTTGGATGGGAGACTGCCTGGGAATACCGGGTGCTGTAGGCTTATACCATAGTCTTTCGAGACTGAAGGTTGCCAACCAAAAAAAAATACCTATCGAAACATCAACTTCTTAGGACTCTGAGTTTTCTTTCAAGAAGCACCATTAACTTGGCCAAAAAGAAAATAGCATGCCCTATTTAACATAAGAACAGCCCCGCTGGATCAGGCCATAGGCCCACTAGTCCAGCTTCCTGTATCTCACAGCGGCCCACCAAATGCCCCAGGGAGCACACCAGATAACAAGAGACCTCATCCTGGTGCCCTCCCTTGCATCTGGCATTCTGACATAACCCATTTCTAAAATCAGGAGGTTGCGCATACACATCATGGCTTGTAACTCGTAATGGATTTTTCCTCCAGAAACTTGTCCAATCCCCTTTTAAAGGTGTCTAGGCTAGACGCCAGCACCACATCCTGTGGCAAGGAGTTCCACAGACCGACCACACGCTGAGTAAAGAAATATTTCCTTTTGTCTGTCCTAACCCGCCCAACACTCAATTTTAGTGAATGTTCCCTGGTTCTGGTATTATGTGAGAGTGTAAAGAGCATCTCCCTATCCACTCTGTCCATCCCCTACATAATTTTGTATGTCTCAATCATGTCCCCCCTCAGGCGTCTCTTTTCTAGGCTGAAGAGGCCCAAACGCCGTAGCCTTTCCTCATAAGGAAGGTGCCCCAGCCCCGTAATCATCTTAGTCGCTCTCTTTTGCACCTTTTCCATTTCCACTATGTCTTTTTTGAGATGCGGCGACCAGAACTGGACACAATACTCCAGGTGTGGCCTTACCATAGATTTGTACAACGGCATTATAATATTAGCCGTTTTGTTCTCAATACCCTTCCTAATGATCCCAAGCATAGAATTGGCCTTCTTCACTGCTGCCGCACATTGGGTGGACACTTTCATCAACCTGTCCACCACCACCCCAAGATCTCTCTCCTCATCTGTCACTGACAGCTCAGAACCCATCAGCCTATATGTGAAGTTTTGATTTTTTGCCCCAATGTGCATGACTTTACACTTACTGACATTGAAGCGCTTCTGCCATTTTGCTGCCCATTCTGCCAGTCCGGAGAGATCTTTCTGGAGCTCCTCACTATCACTTCTGGTCTTCACCACTCGGAAAAGTTTGGTGTTGTCTGCAAACTTAGCCACCTCACTGCTCACTCCTGTCTCCAGGTCATTTATGAAGAGGTTGAAAAGCACCGGTCCCAGGACAGATCCTTGGGGCACACCGCTTTTCACCTCTCTCCATTGTGAAAATTGCTGTAATGGTGGAATAATTGCAAGGAAAAATAGGACTACCAAGGAAGCACAAGAAGATTTCAGCTTCAGTTCAAAGAATTCTAAGATGGTGTTCATAGATAATAAGCACTGGGTGCATTGCCCAATCATATCACCGCCCCCCCATTGGCATTAGTGCAACTATGCTGACAGAGCACGCACTGCATCCAAAGGTGTGTGTGTGTGGGGGGGGGGGAATTGGACATCCAGCAGGAGGTAAGTTAAAATATTTGTATCCCCCCACCTTAGGCTGCACAAACTACTATGAATCTTGTTGGAGCTACACCATCTATTTTGCACCAGATCCTATCCAGTTTTTCCCAGGCCACCCTACCTCTTTTCTCTCTTCAGACATATACCACTTTTAATGCTTAGGCATACAGTCCCAGTTTAGATTCAAGACAACCAAGAAATTTTGGTTTGAATTTGCTGAACTGGGATCTCTCTGAAGCAGTTTTATTTTTATTTTTATTGTTTTATTTGAGAAATTTATATCTTGTTTTTCCTGTGCTGAAGCAAATGCCCAAGGCGGCTTACAGTGTTCCATAATAAAGTACAAAGTATAACAGGTAAGAAGCATTAAAAGCATTAATGTTAACATTAAATAGTAAAACAAAAACAAAAGCAAAGCATGATCTAACACAGTGTTTCTCAAACTGTGGGTTGGGACCCACTAGGTGGGTTGCGAACCAATTTCAGGTGGGTCCCCATTCATTTCAATATTTTATTTTTAATAGTTTAGACTTGATGCTACCCTGGTAAGTGACTGCATATGGGGAAATGTCACAGATCTGTACATTTAACAGGCCTACTATGAAGAGGCTTTTAACAATGATAGTCAATGGGACTTACTCCTGGGTAAGTGTGGGTAGGATTGTTAGAAAATGTCCTGCTTGATGATGTCACTTCTGGTCATGACATCACTTTCTGTGGGTCCTGACAGATTCTCATTCTACAAAGTGAGTCCCAGTGCTAAAGGAGTGAAAACTGCTGATCTAACACACATCGCTGAGCCATTGGGGGAACAAATAAGTTCAAAGAGATGGTCTAGTCACAGCAGTATTTCAGAGGCGCATATCTGAAATATATACATCTACTCAGCAACCAAATACCAGACGAAACAAGTATGTTTTGAGCCCTCACAGAAAAGCCATGAGAGAGGGAGTAGTTCTCAATTCCCCTGAAATGGAATTGCATAGCTGTGGTGCCACTATGGCTTGTCTCTGCCACAAGGTGCCACAAGTCTTGTCTCTGAGCTGCCACCCCTCTTGCTTGGGACAGAGGCGGCACTTGTAGAAAGCCCCCTAAGATGACCTAAGAAGGCGGGCTGGAATGTATGGAAAGAGGTGGGCTTTCAGATAGCCTGGACCCTTATCATGGAGGGCCTTAAAGGTTAAAACAAGCACCTTGAATTAAGACTGGAAGCCAATGGGCAGCCAATGTAGCTGCTGAAGTAGTGGTTCAGCAGAGTTATATTATCTAGCCCCTGTAACCACACAAGGTGCTTCATTCTGCTCTAATTGTAGTTTCCATAATGTTTTAGAGGGTAGACCCATGTAGAACATGTTACAGTAGTCAAGTGTTGAAGTTACTAAATCATGGGTCACCATGGCAAGGTCATCAGAATATTCTGTGTCATCAGCATATTGGTGACACCCCACTCTAAATTCCCAAATGATCTGCCCCTGTAGTTTCATGTAGATGTTAAAAAGTGTGGTAGATAGGATAGAACTGCAGCATTTGTTTGTGCTTGTGTCTGTTTGTGTCGCTGACTGTTTCTTTTAATGCCAATAAAGGTTTTCAGACTTGACTTGAACTGCAGCATTTCTAAACTGTAAGGGCCAGGGTGCCAAACAAGTGTCTCCCAGTGGAACCAGCATAGGGCAGTGCCCCCAAGTCCCATTTTGGCTAGCCAACCCCAGGAGAATACCGTGGTTGATGGTGTAGAAAGCTGCTGGAAAATCCAGCAGGGGTGCACTATTCCTTCTAATTCTTGGCAAAGGTCATCTATCAGAATGACCATGGCTGTCTCTGTCCCAAAACTTGGCCTGAAACAGGACTGGAAGGGGTTCAGATAATCCTTCTTATCTAGGAACCCTGGAGCCAGGACACCACCACTCGCTCAATCACCTAGCCCCAGGAAAGAGATATTGGAAACTGGTCAATAATTGTTTAAATTAATGGCATCCAGAAATGGTTTTTTAAGGAGAAGGCTCACGGTTGTGGTCTTCAGGGGGTTGGATATAACTCCCTCTCATAAAGATGAATTTACAGTGGGTTCAATCCAGTCAGCCAGCCCAGCCCTTGCATCTAGCATTAGCCAAGCTGGGCAAGAGTCAAGCCAGCACAAAGATGGTCTCAATGTACAGAGGATCTTGTCCACATCCTCAAACTGTATAAGTTGAAGAGAGTCCCTAATAGTGGGGTTGGCAGATGGCTTAGGGACAGCTACCGGAACAGTTGAGTCAGAGTCCAATTCCTGACTAATACGATTGATTTTTTTTCTGCAAAGTGCCTTGCAAACTCATTCCAGCACTTGAATGAGCACTTCATCTCATTTGCTGGGGAAGCAGAGTAGAGCAGATCACGAACAACTCAAAAAGCTCCTCTGGGTGGCTTTTTTGCAGAAGCAGTGGAGGCAGAGAATGATGCCAATCATTCACCAATCAAGTTTAATTTGACTCCCTGCTTGGCATGTGTCTTAGTCCTTTTCCTAATAAAATTAAGCCTACATTCCTAAACGCATTTTCCTGGAAGTGAGCCACTTTGACTAAAGTGGGACTTGGCTTCTGGGTGCCCATGATTGTGCTGGGAATTTAAGTACATGTTAACTGAATCGTATTTCCTAATTGTGTTCATTTCTGTCTTTATGCCTTCTGTTTATTTCCTTCCCTATATTAAACTGAGAATTACTCATGGTAAGGACCTGTCTCTTGTTTTTTCTCAAAACAATGTAAAATGCCATACTTGCAACATCTAGGTATATAGGTCATGGCTTTTTCACCCCTAACATCAGTTGAGGATGAAGACTTGCAGATGTTAGACCAGTGATGTAAAATTTACAAGTACAACCTAAGGGGACCAAACTACT
Organism: Tiliqua scincoides; assembly: GCF_035046505.1. NCBI lineage: Eukaryota > Metazoa > Chordata > Lepidosauria > Squamata > Scincidae > Tiliqua > Tiliqua scincoides. The sequence continues at coordinate 48,022,592 of NC_089826.1, forward strand.
ACATTCAGATCACTTTTATATAAGAAACTTCAAACTGTAAAGTATTGGATAATGTTAGTGTATGTTCTTTTTATACTGCAACTCGGTGGTTCCCAAAGTCTGAGTAGTGAACCACTGCATTAAATGATAATACCAGCTCTTCTGAGTTGATTGACAAATTGGCCCATGTGTTCTCCATATAATGAACAAATCTTGCACACTGTTCACAGTGCCTCAGCGTGGGCTGGTCTCAGTGCCCATTTGTCTATAGTACAGGTTCCTGTTAAAATATGTGCCCCCAGTGATAAGCCATACACCATAACCAGCTAAATAAATACAAATGATCCTCCTGTTTTTTGTTATTTCAGCATGTGCCTAGGCAACTCAACAAGTTGTTCATCAATGCATTCATTAATATTTCCACCCTAGTATTTGACCCAGAAATTCTACATTGCTGAATCAGTATATTTTGCTGCTTGAAGCAGAGCACCAAATGGCACCTCATTCCCTTTCTAAGATTTCTCTTACCTATTCTTTCACACTTTTTCTTCTTTCCAATCTCTCTCCCTTCCTCCTTTTTCTTTTGGGAAACAAAAGGGAAATGCAGGGTATTGCCATTTTATTACCTGCTTCTACAGACTGTCCTTGGGGGTAGGGCATACTGGGTGGGCTGTAGATCATTTTAAGTAAGTGCAAAGTGATGCATATTGAAACAAAAAATATACCCTGATGGGATCTGAACAGTTGATGACAAACCAGGAAAGCTATGTACATTGGTGTGTTCAGTACTCATGAAAACATTGACCCAGTGTGGCAGGTATGAAGAAGGCAAACGCTCTGCTGGGGTCATTAGGAAAAGGATTGAGAATAAGACTGCTCATATTATAATACCGCATTACAAATTTGTCGTGGATTTGAAATACTATGTACAGTCTGGTCACCACACCTTAAGAAGGATATTGTGGAACTGGAAAAGCTTCAAAAGGTGGCAACCAAAATAATGAGTGGGCTGGAGCATCCTCATTAGAAGGAAAAGCTGCAATATTTGAGTCTCTTTAACTTGGGGGGGGGGCAGTTTGGAGGTACATGACTAAGATGTATAAAATTATGACTGGTGTGTAGAGAGGGGATAGAGAAGTTTTTCCTTCTTCACAACCAGGGATCATTACTGAAACCATTTGACAGACTATAGGAGGTAGTTCTTCACACAGGACATAGTTTGAGGAATTTGTAACCATAAGACGTGGTGATGGCTTTAAATGAGAATTGGAGAAATTCATTGAAGATAAGTATATTACTTGCTGTCATGGCTGTGTGCTGCCCTCCAGATTCAGTGGCACTATGCTCTGAATACAAGTTGCAGAGGAGCAGTGGTAGATGAGATGTATGCCTTTCTCTTCTGCTTGTGGGCTTAGAGCAGGGCCTTTCAGACTGGGGCGTTGCGACACCCCAGCCTGTGGACCCTGGCCTCTGCCCCCTTAAGGGGCGGGGGCAGCCCTGAGGCAGCGGTGCAATCCCCAGAATCGTGCCGCTCAAGAGGCTGCAGGGGCTTGGGTCCACTTACCTGAGCCTCCTGCAGCCTTCTGGGGGGCGTAGGGAGCCCAGCGTGACCTTCTGCAGGGCTCCCCGCAGCTTTGAAAGTGAAAGTGGAGCGATTGCACCCCACCTCTGCTAAAGCAGTCCACTTTCACTTCTGAAGCTGCGGGGAGCCCTGTAGAAGGTCGCGTAGGGCTCCCAGTACCACTGGGAGGCTGCAGGAGGCTCGGGTAAGTGGACCCAAGCCCCTGAGCTGCGCAATCCTGGGGATCGCTCTGCTGCCTTCCCCCTGCTGCCTCCCCCGCTCCCGCAATAACTTAGAGTGGCTCAAACTCTCCAAGAGAATTTGAAAACCGATGGCTTAGGGGGTTGTTGGGTCACTACTGGAAGCAGAATGCTATAGGGTCTAATCCTGCAGGATTTTTTTGTATACTGTGCTGCTTCTAAAAACTGGCCCACAATTCACTACCTGAAATTACCTTCTTCACTCTGAATCATAGTAGGGCCAGCCCTGAACTGAAGTTCACCCTGATCATATGAATCGTGATTATCATCCTTTAAAAAATTTCATACTACCTGTGCAGTTCTGAATATGGCATAAATGATGAGCTCATCCTGGTGAACTCTTTCAAATGGAACGCAAGTTAATAACTAAAACCTAGATTTAGGAGGTAATGGTGTGTTGAGTACTTTATTGATTGAAGACAATTCAGCACTATACCTTTTATATAGCATTGCTGCCTAGTTTCATTTCTGTTTACCTGGGCTATGTTAAAATGCATCCATGAACAATTCTGTTGCATCTCATTGTTTCTCACTGTCCCAGTGTTCATAATTTCCTGTATGTAGTCATTTCCTCTACATAACTTAGAAATTATTTTGGGTAGATGTATTTAGCAAGCAATGAATTTACATTATTAAATCAGTGTGCTTATCCCTGTGTCACCCCCCTCCCCAACTTTGATTCAGGATGTGGGGAAGAAAAGGGGTCATAGAAACTGTCTGTAGAATAACTGTGTTCTGGGATTATGGATTTGCCAAGTATAGCTTCTGCAGTGGGTACACATATGCATGCGTATAAAAGTTGAGAGAAGTCTCCTCAGTGAAGAAGAATTGTTTGGTGTATGATGTACTTACATTGGGGATCATTTTTATAATGGAGAAGGCATGATATAAATCCCTAAAATGCATAAGAGGCCCCTGGCCAAGAAAAGTGAACATATGAGGTTTCCACATTGTCTGTCATGGAAAGATACATGTCTCTTTATCAGAGTGTGAGCTTTTACATGAGATAATGCAGAAGTAGAACACAGATCTTGGAATGCATTGTGGACTATGCTGCCACCTCTCTTACATGTTTATAGTATATCATGCAAAACATCTCTATACTAACCTTTGATAATCCTATGCATTATCCTCAGAAGTAGTTTCCACTGAGTTCAATAGGACTTACACCCAGGTAAGTTTGAATAGAAGCCCTACTTAACACTCTAGTTTCCAGGAGTCAGTCTGTCAGGTTGTTCCGTCTATAAATCTAAAAAGCTAAGAGCAACTTTGTTGCTAAATAACAAATAATAACTTCATTGCTAAAGCCATGGATGTGCTAAGTACAGGGATTGTATATAGTTCTTTGAGTGACACTTCATTTGCATTATCTTGATTATCTGTATCACTCTGTGTGCATAGTAGTATCCTCATAATAGAACTGGACAGCTCAGACTGTGAGGGATTGGCTGGACAAAGGCCACTTAGAGCCCAATCCTATGCATGTCTATTCAGAAGTAAGTCCCACTGTGTTAAAAGTGGAAAAGTATGTATAAGATTGCAGCCTTAATGAGTTTATGACAGAGGCAAGATTTTATTTACTTAAAAGATTTATATACCACTTTTCCTATGCTCAAGGTGGTACTCAGCATAAGAATAAAAATACAACAAATTAAAAGATATGAATGAACCTATTTTAAAAAAGCTTTAAATGATACAGGAGCCAACTGAAATACAAAACAGCAACATAAAAATAAAAAAATAAAAGCTGAAGTCCTGATTCATATCCCATACTCTAAGCCACTACACCAGCTCATTACGTCTCCCAAAAGAGAGCTAAATTGCTAAAACCCGGTGCATACATAGAATATGAATGGAAGCATAGCATGACTGGAATGTCAGAATCTACTTTTATGATCCAAAACAAATGGGCAGCAAAATACTGCTTTTTCTAAACCCTAATGCCTAACTGGCTTAAGGATGCCAGTTTTATGTCCTTATATTCCCTTACTGTTTTGCTGTCACCTCAATAGTTCAGGAGGCTGCTGTGCATGATCAGTCTGGATTTGATTTTTTCATCCTTTACTTCTAATTTCAAATTTGTCTGCTGTTTTCCCCAGTATGTACGCACTTTGTGGGTGACAGTTTTGTCACATTCAGGGATAGGTGCTCGGTCACCTGAGTTTGTTATTAGCACAGGTGGGGCCACTATATCCATGGATTGTGTATCCGTAGATCTGGCTCAACGTGGGTACCCTGAACCAGGATCCACCAGGGTGTTGAGCCAGTTTTGGTCCACCTGAGTCCTCCAGAGGGCTTTCTGAAGCCTGCAAAGGCAGGGTGTGTCTGCCCACTGCCTCTGCTGCCTTCAGAACGGCCTCTGCAGGATTCTGCCCGCTGCCTTTGGGCTTCAGTAGCCCTCTACAGGGGCTTCCCTGAGTCTCAGAATGCCTTCCATGGCATGAAAACGTCACTTCTGGTTTCCCTTGGGAAACTGGAAGTAGTGTTTTTTTCAGGCAAAATGGCCATTCTGAAGTCCACAGAGGCAGTGGGTGGATGTGCACTGCCTCTTCAGGCTTCAGAAAGCCCTCCAGAGGGGACCGGAGCACAGCACAGCTCCAGTCCCCTTTGCAGGGCTTACGGGGCTGAAAATCATGGATTTGATTATCCATGATTTTCGGTATCTGTGGGCGGGGGTGTCCAAGAACAGATCCCCTGCAGATACTGAGGCCCCACCTGTATATTGATAGAAATTCAATCAGTTTTGCGCTATGTATCATTTTGTAGGAAGATAATATTCTGTGGAAGAAAATATAGCGCTTGAATTAGTGGAGTCTTTTGTCCTAGCTACTGTATTATGGAAGTTAAGGGAGCCATGATTTGGCTAAAATTGGGGAGAATCAGAGTGGGTGGGTCTTGTGGGTATCATTAAGGGCTCTTCAGTTTGAATAGTGGAAAACAAAATCTAACCTATGCAATGTATAAACAAATTTACTTTAACCAAATGCTACTTGACCTTTTATAATGCTACTTGACCTTTAGTATTTTTGTCCCCTATCTAGTCAACTTCAGTTTAGAAAGCAGTGATTTACAGAAAATTCTCACTAGACACTTCATTTCTTTAAAGTCAGCTGTTGAAGCTTAGCAGCTGCTGTGCTATTAAATCTAGTTCTGAGGAAAAAGCAGCTTTATTTGAGATGACAGGCAAATATGTTGGAATTTATTAAATGTTTTGTCTTAAAAGATTGAAATATTAAAACATTTACTTTTGGGTACCTAGTAATGACCTGAAGCTATATATTGGCGGGTTGTTGTTTTCTTTTTCATTTTCATGTGATCTGTGGCAGATTGGGTTTGGCAGACACCATAATTCCTCTGTGGTGCAGATGAAGTGACTTCATTTTTTCTTTCTTCTGTTGTAAATTGTTTTATGACTCTTATCCTTGTTTAGCTCACTTCTTATTTGGTTGTTTTTTGTTTGTTTTGCTACTTTGATGTTCCTGTTAATATTCTGTACCAATGCTAATAGCCTTATACTTTTTATGACAATTTGGCAGGGCTTGAAAATGAGACTAATAACGCTCTTTTCAAAATCATGAATACTCTTGAACTTGGTTTTAAAACAAGTCTATGGTGTGCAGATACATTTTTTCAAAATACAGTGCATTTCTATTACTCGCACATAATCAAGATCTTCTATGGAATAAATGTTGACTTCATTTATGTTTTCTGAATAATGTCTAGCATTCCAGGAAAGCTCTGTTTTACTCTCTGTCATCTTTCTAGGCCACAGAAAGTGAAGCTGGGGACATGGACCTGAGTGGGTTACCAGAGACAGCAGTGGATTCTGAGGATGATGACGATGAAGAGGATATTGAGAGGGCATCTGACCCCTTGATGAGTAGGGACATTGTTAGAGATTGCTTGGAGAAAGACCCAATAGATAGGACAGATGATGATATTGGTAAGCTGCTATGGAAGCTTGAAAAAAATAGAGAGGAAAAATAACTTTTGTGCTTGTAAGAGTATTCAGAATTTTTGAATATGTATTTTCTTTTTCAGAATTTTATTTATTTAATTAAATTGTTGCGCCATGGGGACTGACCCCTGTGCCCTGGGGACACTAAAGTTAGGCTGGTCCACAAGGGGTGGCAGTTGGAGCAAGTGGTGGAGCGCTGTTGGGTTCAACCCTGGCACAGCCAACCCAGCCCAAAGACCTCAGTAGGATTAAGGCGTAAAGGGGTTGCAGCACCCTGGTCCTTCGCCTTAGTGTCTCTGGTCTCACAAGCTAGCCGGCTTCCACACCAACCAGCAGTCTCGCCAGTACTTCCCCTCATCCAGCATCAGCCTCTTATGTGGCAGGCCAGTTCCTATAGGTCCCGTGCCTTTGGGTAATAAGGTCAGCCCCATGGCCTTGCATCCCACCTGTCTCCTGTTGTGCTTCCCAGACCTGGCTCCGCTGCCTGTTATTGTTGCAGCTGCCGCTGAGGCTGGGGCAGACTGCCTGAGCTGGTGCTGGCCCTATGTTAGCCCTTGCCCTGGGAGGCCAGCCGTTGGGGGGGGGGCAGTGCAGAGTGTAGGCTAGGCCTCCAGGGTGGCTGCCAGGGCCATTCCTGGTCGGCACATTGCCTGCCCAGCTTCCCTGGGTTCCAGGTGCTTGAGGGCACCAGCAGCAGCCCAGGCAAACATGCCTCTGGTCCCGCCCCCTCTGATGTCAGGAAGGGCAGAGCCAAGGCCTGCGCTCGGCAGGGACTCCTCCGCTCAGTCTGCCGGAGCTTGCCCCAGGTCATCTCTGGGTGAGCCCAGTGCTGCCTCACCATGGTTTGCCCAGCAGGTCCAGGCAGCCCCCAGCTGCTCAGCAGACTTGCCACTGTTGCTGTTTGTGGAGGCTGCCACCTGTTCTGCCCTCACACAGTCGCAACCAGGAATAGGGCTGCTTCTATCCATCTCCCTGTCTCTCTGTAGGATCAGGGAAGCCGGGGGACCTCAGACATAAAATACTTAATTAAAAAGCAGGATAAAGTAATTCGAAGAAATTATATATGTCTGGATCAACATATGTGTAAGAATGTAGCAAATATCTAAGAATTTAAATGTAAGTTTAAAATGAACTGCTATCTATGACTCTTATTTTACTAGCAGGAAATTCAGATATTTTTATAGCACACAACACATTGTAAAGTAATTTAAGTCTCAAGGCATGTTTTCAAAGTCTTATTTAGATATTGTTGCTTATATATGTATATTACCCAGTGGGCTTGTTCTTCTTTAGAACAACTCTTAGAATTCATGCACCAGTTACCTGCTTTTGCCAATATGACAATGTCTGTGAGAAGAGAACTCTGTGCTGTGATGGTGTTTGCAGTCGTTGAAAGGGCAGGGACCATTGTTCTAAATGATGGAGAAGAGGTGAGTAGTTTTTATCTGTGACTTCTCAGGTTTCTTGGATATATTTTTTTTCTGGTGCTCCAAAGCAATATTCGTCAAGAAAGTCAATTTTGTTCTGTGTACAAATAACCAACATAACTTGCTGAACAGAATATGCTTGATGATGTTGGATTACCATTTTTGATACTTCATTGATTCATCTTATTTGCATTAATGAAGTTGACTTTATTTCAAATTTTAATACATCATTTCAGTAAATGAAATTCAACAAAATGGAGACAGTGGTGCCTGTTTATCCACGGATTTTTCATCCATGGATCTGCCTCATTGCAGATTCCCTGGACCCACATTGAGCCAGATTGGGCTCCATCTGAACCCTCCAAAGAGGACCGATGCCTTACAGAGTGCCTTCTGAAGCCGGCAGTAAGCAGACACACACTGCCTCTTCAGGCTTCAGAAAGCCCTCCAAAAGGGATCGGTCCCCTTTGGAGGGAGAAAGGGACAGAAAATTGTGGATTTGATTATTCACGATTTTCAGTATCAGCAAGGAGTCTGAGAATTGATCCCTTGAGGATACCGAGGCCCCACCTATATAACCAGTCTGATGAAAAATGCCTGAGCTTGGCAGGAATGCATAAAGAAAAGTTTTCACCAAACTGCAACAAAAAGTAAGCAGTAACCATTTATGCCAAGCAGATGGGGCTGAGATTCTACTCCATCATGCATATAGTGGTAACCAGGAGAACTTGGTCAGTAGGATTGACTTGGCAAGCAAAATAACAATTAAACCCTTATTGATCTTCGCTAGTCAGTCCCTAAGCTTAACCTACATTGTTACATTGTTCAAGGAATCCCCAGTCATTTCACTTGCAGTTTAGTAAGCGTGTGCTTCCCTCTGAGCTTCCAACAAATGGGCAACTGACAGAGGGCAGCCTCTGCCCCTATGGACTTGGAAATTTATAATTGCTGTAGTTATGTCCAATCAGGTAATTTGATAAGTGGAAACTACCTTGACACTTCATCAGGTTGGTTACCCAATTGCTAAGTGCATTCCAATCTCAGCAGGAGCTAGCCAAGTCAGGGCCCAATCCTCTAACTTTCCAGCTCTGGTGTAGCCACAATGCAGCCCTGTGGTAAGGGAACACCTGTTCCCATACCTTAAGAAGACCCCAGTGACTGCCCCTACACCACAGGATGCAGCGTACACCCCTCTGCACAACTGCACCAGCACTGGAAAGTTGGGTAGGATTGGCCCTGTGATAGAAACAGGAGCTGAATATACATCACCATGTGCTCTCTTTCTCTGTCTCTAGTAATGAAGTTTCACAAGGACAAAGAACAGAGCCTGTTTGCAAAGAATGTCCCAGCAGCTTCCAAGCTGCTGAATGGCATAGGTCTCTGGGGAGCCAAAAGTGTCTGAAAATAAGGAAAAATGGGAAGGGGGGCCACAGGACCAAACACAAGGAATTCATCAAAGTCAGCACATCTCCCTGTCCTCCTTTCCCGGTTGCAAGCAATTATTAAAAGATAGTTTAAGTGATGCTGCATGAAAAAGTGAAGTGGCTTTGCCTTGTTTGTATGTCTCTTACACATTGTATTTCATTTTTAGCTGGACTCCTGGTCTGTTATTTTGAATGGTTCTGTGGAGGTAACATATCCAGATGGAAGAACAGAAATATTATGCATGGGAAACAGTTTTGGTGTTTCCCCTACTATGGACAAAGAATACATGAAAGGAGTAATGAGAACCAAAGTAGATGACTGCCAGGTAGAATATGAAATCTAAATGAGATGTTGCAATTCTGTAGTCTTATTGTTATATGCTAATAAATATATTTCTATAAAAATGTCAACAAATGGGGTGCTTAAAGTGGCTAACAATCACTAAAATAAGTCAGGCAATTGTTACAAATAATTTATCCACAAAAGTTAACATATCAATCACAGATTGCACAAGAGTGACATTGGAAAATTAGAATGTTTGCCAGAACAAAAACATTTTCAGCACTGTCAGAATGCTGACAACGAAAAGGCTGATCTGAAAAATGAGACAACTAAATGATGATCGGGTTAACTGAGGTCTGAAAGTAAGAGGAAACATAAAATTATTATGGTTCTTCTCAGCATCTAGCACAGTATTCACAGTCTCAAATATAGCTTTTTTGATTTGAATATTTATTGACAAATGCCATTTTCTTATGAATCTGAAGCTTAAGAATATAGAAAGTTAAGAACTGAAGTGTTACATTCCAAGATGAAAGGAAACTTGTTAATATATAAATCAGAATAGTTTGTTAAGTGAGGTGACCAGAATCTAAAATGAGGATGGTTTATGTTTCAAGTTTATTTTTTTTTATGGTATATATTTGGGAGTTATGGAGACTAGCTGCCTAAACATGGATTTTATATTTTGTGCCAGACAGTTGTACCCTGATATTTGGGTGAGGGAGGAATAGCTGTTTGCTTTAATAGTGGAAACAACCATTAAGAAGGATTTGCTTTCAAGCATTTGTAAATTTTGGGAGATAAATGTGTCTTAGTTGTTAAAGAATTATCTCCCCCCCAAAGCAGATTTTATTTATTTATTTATTTATTTTCCCCTGGGGAGAAATGTGGGAAAGGAAGGAGAGTATTTATTAAAATTCATTAGAAGTGCTTCATGATGAAAAATAGATTGAGTTTTTTTGTAAATAAATAAAATATAATTACTTGTAAATAAAAATATTTCTTTTTAGATCTTTTTTTAAATGTCTCATAAACCTAGGTGAGTCCCAATAAGAGTTTCATTTAACAAAGTGGGTTCAGATGCTGAAAAGTTTGATGTCAGACTATCAGACAGGGAAGTAGAAAAGGCAGATAGTTATAGTATATGCAGTTTCTAAGGCAGTTGTTAATTCATATTGAATCAATTAATCTTGCACTTTCCTAAGGCAAGAACTGTATCATACCAACTTATTCATTTACTTGCTATAGCAAAAATTATAGTAAGGCACATGTGGTTATTCACATTGTTAAAAAATATTTTGCTGTTACAGTAGACAAATTGTATTGCTGATAATGGCTTTTCTGATGTTCAGCAGTTTTAAAATTTGAAGTTTATGGTGAAATGTCTGGTATTCCACTTAGAGTTTATAATATGCTGTATTTGAATTCAGAACAAGATTTCAAAAGTGTATGTACCCTAAATGTACCAGAAAGTAATACGTTAGGGTTTGATGTTATGACTTCTGTTAAGTACAGCTCCATTTACAGTAAAGACAGAACTGTCCCAAATTAAGAGGGCTGAAATGGGAATTTTAACAACAAAATCTAAAAGGTTAAAATCCACAGTCTCTCTTTAATATATCTCCAAAATGTGTTTTTCTAGTTTGTGTGTATAGCCCAGCAAGATTACTGCCGCATCCTCAACCAAGTGGAAAAAAACATGCAGAAGGTAGAAGAAGAAGGAGAGATTGTTATGGTAAAAGAGCATAGGGAATTGGATCGTACTGGCACAAGAAAGGGTCACATTGTTATCAAGGTATATTTGCTATATAATGGTGTTAATGATGATTTTTATATGTTTTTTGGTTTTAGATCTACATTTTAATGTTGTACAGATCTTACCCTGTTTTTCAGATTCAAAATGAGAATTATGAGAGTGGAAAAATTACAGTTTTGCTTGCAGTTTACCAAGAATAAACTTCATGTTCATTGTATTCTGTGATGGAATAACACATTTATTTGAGCATATATTAAATCTTAATCTTGGTGGAACAAAAAGATGATGCAAGTTGAATTCATTCATGTACATTAATAATTGAACATTTGCATATTATAGGGAACGCCAGAAAGGTTAACAATGCATTTGGTGGAAGAGCATTCTGTGGTGGATCCAACGTTTATAGAGGATTTCCTGTTGACCTACAGGACCTTCCTTTCCAGCCCAATGGAAGTGGGGAAGAAATTATTGGAGTGGTTCAATGATCCTAGCCTCAGGGATAAGGTTGCATTACTAATTATCTTCTAAACACGTTTGCATTAATATACACTAATTAGGGCCTAAAACAAATTACATACTGTTAGTTTATGTGGTCAAAAAGGAGTAAACAGTCTGAGGGCTACTTCAAATGTTATATTTCATCTATGGAGAAAGCATATCTGTGTAGATCAGGGGTCTCCAAACCCCAGCCCGGGGGCCAGATGTGGCCTATGGCAAGCCTCTATTTGGCCCATGACAAGCCTCTGGTCCCCTGTAATCCTCTGGCCCACTTGACTGAATGTGGCTGGAGCTCTACTCTGGTCGTGTCTAGAAAGTGTTCTATGGGCCAGGGAGGCCATGCCTCAGAACGCCTTCTAAAGGCCTAAAAACATCACTTCCTGGTTTTCCCCAAAAAACAGAAGTGACGTTTTTGGGCCCTCTGAAGGCCTCAGGCTTTCTGTAGATCCAGAAGGTCTCCACAGCCCTAAGAACATGTTCCAGGTGTTTCCTGAGATGTGCTGGTTCTAAGTTATTTAATCCAGTAAATGTAAGTAAACAGCTTGTGGGATAGGGGAATGAGAGTCCAACATGCTTTGTATGCTTTGTTTCTGTAGTGTGTGTTGGTGCTTGGAGAAATCCTGGAACTTAGAGCCCATTCATTCATTTATTCATTCATCTAAGTTCCGTCTCTAATGTATTTATTTAAATTTTATATTTAAAATTTATTTATTTTTCCAACCTTTGACACTGTGCCAGGTATTTGATGCAGTCCCCTGGCCAAAAAGTTTGGAGACCCCTGGTATAGACAGAAAAGAATGTATATAGCTTTGTATATGATCATATTTGAGTGTGCCTGACTTCATCTGAAATTGAAAATCAGTTAAAAGCAATTGTATCTTCTGTGGTTTGGCGAGTCAGATCTTTCACATCTGACATTCACAATTGACTCTTTTTGGGCAGTCTTTTAAAATTAGGAGCAGATTTCTTTTTCAATTAAAAGGTTTTGACTGGGAAGATAGTTTAGTTTGAACATCTTAATGTTAGGAATAGCTTCCAGGACAGTAAACCAATTTCATGAACTCAGAAGACCAAAGAAATTGATTACACCTGAGTTTGAAAACAATAAAAAGAATGTAATATCTGTAGTGATTCTTTTTCTCTTTCTCTGGTGCCCTTTTGTATACTCAAAACAAAAGCATTTTGATGTATTTTGTAGAAAAAAGAACAGACACATTTTGAGAGACATTTTTCAGTCTTGTAGTTAGCATGTTTCATTTTACTGAAAAAGTAAAAATGGTTCTTATGATGTATAATACTTTCCAGATAAATAGCAATATCTAGTAAGAAGAAATCAAAAGGGAACTCGACAAAATTTCCAGTGAAAAGAGAGAGGTGACGTCTAGATGTCTTGCAATAGCCCCTAGCTGCTACTCTAATTACAGCAACAGGATAAATTATATAAAATGCAGAAATATCACAAATTATAGTCAAAGAGTTCAGCTTTTCTTGGTCAGAATGTTGTGCATAATCTTCATTTTTCTTTTCTTTTAACATCAGATGCACATATTCCAGACTTTGCAATACTGAACCTAGTATTCTGCGCTCAGCTCCCTTCACTGTAGTTTAAGAAAATGATGTGTACATTTTGTATACTATTTCCTAAGTTCTGAGGAATCTAAGTTGAGAAGCCTTAGTTAAGGGTAGGTTTGTGACTTCCAGTTATTACAGATGGGGCATCAGTATCTGCAAGGGATCCGTTTTTGGACCTCCCTATGGATACTGAAAGCCGCAGATGATAAAATCTGCAGTTTTGTTCCCTTCAAAGACTGCAGAGGCTGTGTTTGTCTGCCCACAGCCTCTGCGGGTTTCAGAATGGCCTTTATGGCTGAAAAAAGCTATTTCCGGTGATGTTTTTATGCCGTATAAGGCTTATTAGGCTCAGGCCTTCAGAATGCCTTATGAGAAATAAAAGCATCAGTTCTGGTATCCCTTCAGAAACCAGAACTAGCTTTTTTTTGGTCTTTTCGGCCATTCTGAAGCCCGCAAGGCCACAGGCAGATGCGCACAGCCTCTGTGGGCTTCAGAAAACCCTCCAGGTGTGACCACAAAGGACTTCAGAAAGCTACCCTGCTTGGTTCAGCACACATTATATGTAAATACATTTTGACATCCTAGACCCCTGGGTGGGGCCCAACTAGTAATTAACACCAGCTAAAGAACCAGCAGCTGTGATATGCAGGAAATAGTAATAATAAAGCAGTTCACTGTTTATCAGCTGTTGCATCAAAAGCAGATGTTCTGCTTCCAACCTGGGTGCCCTTTCCCCCAGACTGGCAATTGCTGGTTTTTGCTTCAGTAGTATGTGTTGGCAATTCTAAATTATGTGAAATAAGAGAAAGCAGTCTACTGACTGGTAGTCAATCAGTGTCAAAAGGATGAAGGAAGTTAAGTTTTTAAAATCACTGTATTCTCTAGGAAAATCATTTTCCCAGACCTTTCTAAAAGTCCTTTTCACTGTTAATAAGTAATCTTTTCAAGTTGATAGCCCTTTGTCTTTGGAAAGCTTAAGAAAGAGGATGCTAAGAGATTTAAGATATTGAACAATGTAAGCTGTGGTCCTTTGAGAAATTCTGATGCTTTAGAAAGAAAGTACAGAGGAATTTCTGTTATATAAGATGGTTTCTGTATTCAGTATATATCTTTCTTTATTCAGTTCTTTCGCCCTTTCCTGCCTTTATTATCATAGCATATTTACAATGTTAAGATCTTATTATTGTATTTTTATTTTTTAATAAAGTTTTAAAAAAAGAGCAAGGAAAATGAGGTTTATTTTTGAATTGCTACTATTTCAAAACGGTATTCTTCTGAAAGAGCCGTAAGGCCACATCTCATTTACAAGTCTAGCAATTTGAAAAGAAACATAAGCCAAGAATTTTTAAATATGTATAAAGTTGTATGTTAAAATCTACTTTTTAACCAAATTGGTAGTTGACTAGAAAATAGTTAAATGCCATTTGATCAGATCTTGAAGTATATGTATATATATATTTAAAATATTTTGAAAGTTAGATTTTTAAAAAACATTTTTTTTCCACATAAATATATGTTTCATAATCTTATATTATTTTGTTCAGGTTACACGGGTAGTATTGTTGTGGGTGAACAATCACTTCAATGATTTTGAGGGAGATCCTGCAATGACTCGCTTTCTAGAAGAATTTGAGAATAATTTGGAAAGAGAGGTAAGAATAACAGGCAGGAGGAAAGGCTTGTGAGGCTATATTGGGGCTAATTTACGTGCATCTCTAATAGCTCTTTCCTCCTCCCTTCCACAGAAAATGGGTGGACATCTGAGGCTATTAAATATTGCTTGTGCTGCTAAAGCTAAACGAAGATTGATAACAATAACAAAGCCATCTCGGGAAGCTCCTTTGCCTTTCTTATTGTTGGGAGGATCGGAAAAAGGATTTGGAATCTTTGTTGACAGTGTAGATTCAGGTAGCAGAGCCACTGAAGCAGGCTTGAAACGTGGTGATCAGGTATGTAATTTATCTTTCTATAGGTTGTCCTTCAAATGCATGAAATAATAAAAAAGCTAAATGAACAAGTTGTCGTTTTGTTTTCTAATAGAAATTCCTGTTCGTTCTGAATTGCAAGCATCCTCTTATTTCCCTTTCTAGATATTGGAGGTGAATGGCCAAAATTTTGAAAATATTCAGCTATCAAAAGCCATGGAAATTCTTCGAAATAATACCCATTTATCCATCACTGTGAAAACCAACTTATTTGGTAAGTATCAAAATGTACCTCAAGCAGTGGCGGACCTCGCCAGCCCCACGCCCCGGGGCAAAGGTCCGCGATGCACCCCTGCAGACTGTTACCACCCCCACATGGAAATCCATCCCCCCACACACACACACACCTGAGGCTCACAGAGTCTCACATGACCTGGCTGTGTCGGGGAAGCCTCTCTGAGGTTCTTCAATGCTATAAACTGTGATTCCGGGAAACTGGAAGCACAATTTCCAATCCCATCAGGAGCCTCAGAAAGGCTTACATGGTGTCCTACAGCCTTGCGCCTGGGGCATTTGCCCCATAGAACCCAGTGGGAGGTCAGAAACTGACTTCAACGTAACTTTGATGCTAGTGCCCTGGTTTTCAAACTGTTGTGGAGGAACTAGGAGTTTCTTCATCAGAAAGTTGGTAAAGGTGGTCAGGGGGCATAAATGAAATTTATGTCTACCATTAACAGTCTCTTTCTGCAATGCATGAGTATGTTGTAGAGTGCTCCATTTTATGTAACGACAGCTGTTGTGACATTACACTACAAACTATTGTTGTATGTTGATGCATTCCAAAATGCATCTCTGCAACATTCAGGAGGGTGACACTGTGACACAATTCCTTTAGGGTAGGAAGTGAGAAATTTACTATTTGACTTAATTTACTTATGAATATATTTGCTAGAGTGGTTAGAAGGTATTTTTATTTCAGAAGATAAATTTTCGTATTTGAAATGTCATCCATTTTACTTGATAGCTTATGCAGGATGTGTATGATGTGTATTACTTTTCTGTATGCTTTGCTTTTGTGTGCAGTTTTTAAGGAACTCCTGACAAGGTTGTCTGAGGAAAAGAGAAATGGTGCTCCCCATTTGCCTAAAATTGGTGATATTAAGAAAGCAAGCCGTTACTCCATCCCAGATCTTGCAGTCGATGTGGAACAGGTGATAGGATTGGAAAAAGTTACCAAGAAAAGCAAAGCCAACACTGTTGGTGGACGAAACAAGCTGAAGAAGATATTAGACAAAACTCGGATCAGTATCTTGCCTCAGAAACCATACAAGTGAGTGTGACATACAACTCTGTTGTGTTTTTCTCTTTGACTCATCATTAGCTTAAGATATGTGACTAATGCATTTTTCAGCTTTGACAGCTGAACACAAACAAAAAGCACAGGAATAAATGGCAGTGGGGGAGTGAAGGAGGAAACCTAAAATATCTATAGAAGGAATGGAATCAGAATAGAATGCTGTTTGATCCTTCCTTAATGGTATTGCTGAGATGGAAGAAAAACAAATAATATCTGATGTTAAGCATTGCTTGTATGTATTATTGCACTAAAGAGGACTGATTAAACAAAGTCCCCTGGATCACTCCTATGACACTGGTTCTCATCCTGTGGTCCGCAAAACCCTGAGAAGTGGTCTGTGAGGTGTCAGAAGAAATGATTGTCTTCTATCACTTCCAGCATCTCACCAAGCGAGTCCTCTCCCATGGACCACTGAAGTGTCAGCTGTGACTGGGCAGTCCATTCTCTGCCCTTTCTGGTAGTCCATGAGGAAGTTCTAACTTGGGAATGACTTCCCCACGGACCACCAGAGAGGGCAGAGAATGGACAGCCCGCAGCTGGCATCAAAAACGGCACACACATCTTCACTAGAAAGAATAAATCTCTAATAAATCTTCTCTAATTACAAATTTTAACCTTTTTTGTGTGGGGGAGTTGCATGTGGTCCACAACAATTCCACTTTTTTCCTCAGTGGTCCATGGCCTCCTAAAGGTTGGGAAACACTGTCCTATAAGGAAAGGTTGAAGGAACTGGGTGTGTTTAGATTGGAGAAGACATTGCTAAGAGTTAACATAGCTATCTACAAATAGCTGTCACATGGAAGATGGAATGGATTTGTTTTTGGATTCTATGGATGATAATACCAGGAAAAATCAATTTAAATTACAGCAAGGGAGATTTCAGTTAAATCTTAGGAAGAATTGTTCAGCAGTAGTCTGCCTTGGAGGGTTTTAAGCCAAGGCTATATAGCCAACTATCAGAGATGTTTTGGATTGTCTGCGTCACCAGGGATTAGATTCAGTTTTCTTATGGAGTCTCCCTGATTCTTTGCTTCTATTCTTTTTGTAAGTTACAAGAGGGATGAATGATCCAACCTCACAAGTTCTGCCAGTTTGGATTCCCCTACTCCAATATTTTATTTATTGGAGTATTTATGCTCTACTTTCCGTAACCCTAATGGGTAACTCAAAGCAACTTACTGAGTAAAAATTTAAAAAATACAAAACAATATAAAAAATGCAAAATGTATAAATGTTACAATATTTAAAACAAAAACACCAGTTCTGAAAACAATTAGCATATTAAAATAACTAAACTAAGAAGATGAGAATAAAAACTCAACCAGCAGCAGTCAATAAACTGATGTGAAGCCAGGAACCAATTATCTTGAAATGTGACTTAGATCATACGACTGTGCAAACCCAAAGCTTAACCCACCTTCATTCAGAACAAAGTAGTTACAAAACCTAGGGTCACTAGACTGAGGATGAAATATGCTTGTGTAACCAACCTGGCTCTTCTAACGATTTTATCAAAGATTTGGCATTAATCTACAGTTGAATAGTGACTCTGACTATTTCAAAGTAACTGCGGAAAAAGAGGGTGGCATGGAGCTCAGGCTCCTTTGTTACAAAGAACCAGTGAAAGAGGAAATTCTGGGCTACAACTGAGGGAGAAGGTTGGGGCATGCATACCTGAACAGGGACAGGGAGTTGCTCTTGCTTTTCATGATGCCCTGATATTAGGAATTTTAAGGCAGCCAGAATGGTACTTGCAGCAGACAGGCCAATCTTTTTGCTGCTGGAGAGTTCTAGGCATAAAACCCACTAAAAAGACACGAAAGTGGGGACCTGGCAGATGACCAGTCTAAACTCTTGTATTTGGGTGAGAACATCTTAACCAACCTTTCAGAAGCTGTATTATGTCAAAACAATACATGGTTCTAATCTCTAAACATATATAGGTTATTGCAGTGAAATTATGGTTGGAAAAAAATACACATTTTTATTCAGCACAGCTTTATCATATAGGTCTTTAACCTTGTCTTTTCAACAAAGTTGTGTGTTTTCCCCTGTGTTGTGTTGTATTTGCCACACAAATTATATGATACACTTTTATCTTTATCTGTCAGTTATGCTAAATATGTTTTCATATCAACTTTCCCATTTTTCCCCCTTTGTGCATTTTGCTGGGTTTGGGGCAGGGAACTGTTTAGATAAGCACTAGAAAAAAAATAAACTGGGTGTGTTTGTATATAGATAGATGTAAGTATGTGTGTGTGTTTGCTTGTAAGGTTCTTTTGACAGTTGCTTATAAACTTTTGGGATACACACACGAACAATTCTGGATGCTTAGTATGGGTTTAGGTAGATTTTAGTTTTTCTCTTTGCCCTCACAGCAACTGTTACCCTGCACATGCCCAATCTCGTCTGATCTCGGAAATTAAGCAGCGTCAGGCCTGGTTAATACTTGGATGGGAGACCACCTGGGAATACTGGGTGCTGTAGGCTTATACCATAGTCTTTCGAGACTGAAGGTTACCAACCAACCAACCAACCACAAAGTACCTTTCCATTGCATGTGGACTACTGCTTCATTTTATAGTGTGGATGGGCTTGCCATATAAAGGTTACATATGAAATAGCTCTCTAGATTGTGTCTGTAGACATCTAATTCTGCACTATTGTCTTCATTGTGTTCCTGTGTATAGAATGTGGTTCCCTTCTATTTCCTCAAAAATGTAGTCTGGTGTATTCTAATAGTTCAGCAGCATTTCATTGTCACTGTTGACTTCAGATGTCCTAATTTTGTAATCTGGGGACAAATTTCAGTCTTAAGTATCTGATTTGGTCAGAATGTTATGTGATCTCAAAGCATTAAAAAAAATATATGTTTTATCATTCATGCGGGAATGATGTCTGAACTAATTTTTATGTGGTGGTAACACTGCAGTACACAATGACAACACGTTTCAAGTGCCTGAAATCTATTTGCTTTTTTCTGCAACATGCAGTCTCTTTCCTGATTCCTGTGCCCATGTTGAATGAATATTGTGCTGAACCAGTGTGGGAACTAGGAAAGACTGACTGAAGTGGCAACTAGGATATTATCATCTTACTGTTTAGGAATCAGATTTTTGTGGGTTTTTGTTTTACCATCTTTTACTGATAACTTGGAGAGATTTTTAAAATATAGTAGTCAAGACTTTTACTATATTATATATCTGATTTTTCAATCAAGCTTCATGAGAAATGTTCAAGAAATTGAACTGGATTAAGTTCAAGAGACTATCCACTTGATTAATTTTGAAACATACACGCACAGTAATACTGTGCAGTCATTTGTCAGGGCATAAGATTGCTGTACCTATGTGATTCTGTAGAAGGAATTTTGGTGAAAGTCTGGACTATAATTTCTACTTGATGTATGATCAATTTTCATGATAAAACTAATAACCCTGTGAAGAATGGCTAAATATCCTATTCACTGAAGGTTCTTTTCCTTGTGCTAGAAAGATCCTAGCAGCAGTTACTCAGTAACCTTGTAATATACTTGCTGATCGAAATAGGACCCTAAGCTTGTTCTCTCAAACTCCTGCAATAACTTGGAAGTTCAATCTCTGGGGAGAGATGGTGCAAAAGAAAAAAACGCATAAGCATTTCTTTTCTTGAAAATGTGAACTCTAAAATTATTTAACAGACATATACACATTTCTGTATCTTCTGGGTGCATTAAGAATTCCTGAGCTTTACAGTGTCATCAATACTTGGCTATAGTAATGGCAGTTCAGCTGTTATCTTACTAGTAAACATGCCTTCCGTTAAACCTTTCTGTTGCTAAGTTTGCCAAAGCAACGCTTATATTTATAAAACCTCTAAATTGTGTGAATATTGATAGGGGCTGAAGGTATGCAAAATCACTTCACATGATTTTTTTGGAGGGGTGGGGGGCATAGAATACAAGTTGATCTAGGTAATGTAAGTTTATTAATCATTGTGTTTGTCTGTGCTCACATATTTCACACCAATATAGTGACATTGGAATTGGCCAGTCTCAGGATGATAGTATTGTAGGGTTGAGGCAAACCAAGCACATTCCTCCTGCTCTTCCAGTCAGCGGAACACTATCTTCAAGCAACCCTGACTTACTTCAGTCACATCATCGCATCTTAGACTTCAACACAACCCCAGGTGAGCATCAGTTCTCACTGTCACCTGTAGAATTGTTTTTTATATCGTAGCCAGGTTCCCATATCTGTGGTGGTTCTTTTCTGGGGGTCCCTGTGGATACAGAAACCACAGATATGGGGGGCACCTGTATACTGTAAATAGAAGTCCCTGCACACACACACACACACACACACACACTGCACCTGTTTCATTACGTTTGTTTTTTACCTGTAGCAATGGCAGCATAGTTGTTTTTACTTAAACTGAAGAATGTGATGTGAAGGCTCCTGCCTGCACCCTACAGGGAGACTACAAGGAGCCTGCTTCTAGTTAACATTTGTTAGTCTCTCTCTTGTGTACAGGCAGGAGCCTGCATGTCACATTTTTCAGTTTAAGCAGGAGTTTTTCAGTTTAAGCAAAAACACTCATACTGCTGTTGCTATGGGTGAAAAACAAAGCAGGTGAGGGGGGGGGTCTCCCTGGATCTGCAGAAAATTGAAATTGCAAATGCTGGATCTGTTGATATGGGGGCCTGCCTGTACAAACTCAAAAAAATGTAATGTGAAATACAGGCATCAGTACAGAATGATGTGCTTCAATTGCTGGTTTTCTCTATGGTGGAAATATTTTTCTGTTTACTATTGGGCCTCTCTCTTGCACACGTGCACACACCGTTATCAACCTATGTGGATCTCAGGACAAAATGCACAGTTAGAAGTGACCTTTGGTTTTATTTTGCTAACACTTATTGATGTTCCCAGAGTTGGAATGTGTCCATATTAAGATGTACTAACTGTGTTTCTTGTCTTTAGAGGGTATGCACATAGTCTAACACAGCCATTTTCAACCACTGTGCCGTGGCACACTGGTGTGCTGCGAATGGTCTCCAGGTGTGCCGTGGGAATTTGGGAGAGAGTCATTTATCAATAGGACCATTGGGTGTGTGAGCCCTCATAAACAGCACAGCGTGCCTTGTCAATTGTCAAAAAGCTGATGGTGTACCTTGACCATTTTAGTGTCTTGCCAGTGTGCCGCAAGATGAAAACGGTTGAAAATCACTGGTTAACATATGTACTGTAGTAAGTTTGTACCTTCTTTACTATCACAGTCACAATGTAAATAGGTTTGTATGACATTACTGTTGTGTTAGAATTATAGGAAGAATGGAAGGAGTCTTAGTAGGCTGAAGTGGCGTAGCTGAAATAGAGGGCAAGCTATATATGAAAACTATGTGCCCAGTGTATGACAGATTTTTTTTTTATGGTAATCATGCATGATGAGGCAAGTAGGATAGCTATGGAAATACAGATGCAACAAGGCTTGGATATTTAGGAACAGTTTTACTGGATAAGTATCACTTCAGTTAGCATTAGCAGAAGAATATAACTTGGTCAGTAGAACCTGGGTAGCACGTCAAAGTATAGGCATTGCCGCCTATTCCCGGGGTTCTGTTCTAGAACCTCCCATGGTTAAATGAAACTGCGGATATGAGCAAATACCACCCCCACTGTCTGCTCTCCTTGCCTCCGGAGGGTCATCCGAACCCAGCAGAGGCCACACACGTCTGTCTGTGACCTCTGCCGGGCTCAGACTGACTCAGACAGTGAAAAACATGTGACATCAGATTTTCAAAAAAACCAGATGTGACGTTTTCCCTCTAAGACTTGGTCTGAGCCCGACAGAGGCCACAGATGGAGGCCACACACAGGAGTGGCTGCGGACCTGATCCGCTAAGTGAACCTGCATACGGGGGTTCTCCCTGCACGTCAGAAAACACTGAGTTAAGAGAGATACAAGGAGAAAAAGGCAGTAGATGAACCACTATATAATGAAGGGTATGGAAAATTTGTCTGAAAAGAAATGTTCAGAGAGCAGAGAAGGTTAATTTTAAAGGCTTGCAAACAACAGGCAAGGCAATAGGCAAACAGAGGGACCTATCTTGTGTAATAGATATTCACTGTATTTTAGTATAAATTTTATTGACATTTTTTCTTCAGTGGAGTTTGTTTTTGGACTAGCTTCTTATACTCTGTTTATTTTAACATTAAAGTATAAAGCTCCCTTGAGGGCTGTAAAGAAAGTTGGGCTGTAATCTCAAGCCACAGTGTATACTTTAAACTTCAGAAAGTGATTCGTTTAATTTGTTTTGTTGTTGCTTTGGACCATGTTAAAGATGGAGATGGGGGAGGCATTCAAGAAATGGAATGTACTAGAGCAGAAAGAAAGCAGCTTGTCAGAGTTGCTGTTCCATATAGCTTGGAGGAGTAGGGTAGAGCTTTGGAAGGATCATAAAAATGTACTTGCAGTGTTTGGTGCATTTAAGTAGGCAGGGGGTATTCATAACAAAATAAAGCATGGTGTTTATAATAATTTTTCCTGTGAAATTATGCTGTAAATTGAAAGTGCTAATAAAGGTTTTGGTGTCAAAACTTTGGTCATTTCAGTGTTTTGCCAGATTTGGAATTTTAAATCTGAAAGTAGAAGTCTAACACCATGCCTACTCAGAAGTAGGTCCGATTGTGTTCAGTGGGGCTTACTCCCAGGAAAATATGTCTAGGATTGCAGTCTTACAGTACATTCTGATGGCCACCTTGATTTTCACTCAGGTGTTCCCTGTAACCTTCAAGTTGTAACTTGGTAAGGTATGTTATAGATATCATGTTTTCCTTTAGTCCAGTTTGCTGCAAAGTGAGAATCTATCAAGTGAGAATTGCTGTACAAATCAAATGAAGACTGATTAATTAATACATAAGTATGTGCACACAAACTAGCAAGTGCAACCATATACATTATGTACCCACTGTTCTCTTGCATGGAATTATGTAACCACAGTCTTGCATGAAAGCCACTTGGAGGAAGGAAGCACCCAGCAGATTCAAATATAATCTCATTTGCATATGGTTTTTAATATTATAGCACAGTGGGGGTAAGGAGAATTGTGATCTATACTGAAGTTAGGAAAAAGGTGATGCGAAATTAGAGTTGTTGGGTAATGCGTGCATATCTTTTTTTTCCTTTGTCTCTCAGCCTCATCTACCTTACAGGGTTGCTGTGAGGACAAAAGGGAGGAATTATATATACCATCCTGAGCTACTTTAAGGAAGTGTTGTATAAAAATGTGAAAAAAATAAATATTCAGTGGAATTGAGAGGAAATGTTGAAGGGGGGAAGAAATGAAAGAACCGAAGCAAACAAATGGTAGAAGTAGAATTTGGTGTAGCCCCTTGTTGTGTGATGGAAGCTGGAGAATTGAAGTTGATCATGAAATAGCGTTGGTTTATTACTACAGAAAACTACAGGGAGATGTAGGAGGAGAGTACTGGAACATTTTTGTCATCTCAGCCAATTGTTTTCATTCTTCATTTACAGCATAGAATAGGCTAGTATAGACTACAATAGAAAAGATGCTAACTTCTGTTTAGTGAAGAGCATGAGCAAGGGGAAGGAGGGTTGGTTTTTATATGAGTGGGTTAAATGACCACAAGTTTGTATATCTAGTCTGGACTACTTGTATTTAGGAAATTATTTCTATGACTGCAATTTTGATTTGGGAATTAAAATCAAAACACCCCTCACATCAGTCAGTTAAAGCTAAATTCTGACTGATGCTTAGTGTATCTAACTTTGATGGTGCTGATCACTTGTTAAGATTGAAATTTAGCTCCTCTTTCTGTCTTGCCCTCCTTTCTGCACTACCTGGGACTGAGTGCATCCAGGTTTCAGGAGCTTCTTGAGAAACTTAAGGAAATGAGGGTGTGTAACTTCAGATTGGCATGCAATAGATCAGAAATCTTTGAATAAGGGCCAGCCTGTTTATCCCTTTTCTGCCTTGCTTGGACAGTTGTTCCCATCATAGACAGAGAAAATGGGACATTCCCAAAAAGGAGGGTGGATAGCATTCATATGGAAACATATTCTCAGAAAAAAAAGTCACAGAAGAAAAATAAGTAGGGTGTCTGCTCATTTTGCTTTGTTGGTGACTGACAATATAATTTGTTTTGCTCCATTACATAACTACAACAAGAATTTTGTATCCACAGTAATAAGGATTATGTTTTTCTTTCAGACTTGCCAGACCAGGTCCTGAGGGTTTTCAAGGCAGATCAGCAAAGCCGCTACATTATGATTAGTAAAGACACAACTGCAAAGGAAGTAGTAATGCAGGCTATCAGAGAATTTGCTCTGACCACCACCCCAGATTCTTATTCTTTATGTGAAGTCTCAGTCACTCCAGAGGGTGTAATTAAGCAAAGGAGACTTCCAGATCAGCTCTCCAAACTTGCTGATAGAATACAGCTCAGTGGAAGGTCAGAGAACATTTCAAGTTATTAATAAAGCTATGTGTTAATTATGTCAAAATGTAAGAAGCTAACTGCCATTCCTTTAATTTCTGCAAAATATTATTTCCTCAGGTATTATCTGAAGAACAATATGGAGACAGAAACATTGTGTTCAGATGAAGATGCTCAGGAATTGCTAAGAGAGAGTCAAATTTCCCTACTGCAGCTCAGTACTGTCGAGGTGGCTACCCAGCTCTCGATGCGTAACTTTGAACTGTTCCGTAACATTGAACCTACAGAGTACATAGATGACTTGTTTAAACTGAAATCTAAAAGTAACTGTAGCAACTTGAAAAAGTTTGAAGAAGTAATAAACCAAGAAACCTTTTGGGTAGCATCTGAGATTCTCCGAGAAACCAACCAGCTGAAAAGGATGAAGATAATTAAGCACTTCATTAAGATAGCATTGCACTGCAGGGAATGCAAGAACTTCAACTCCATGTTTGCAATAATAAGGTAAACAAGACAAGAATTCTTTTTCCTACAATTTTACATAGGGTTTATGAGGAATCACAGGCAAATTGATTCTTCATAATGAAAGGTTACTATTAGATTATATTAAATTATATTTTTAATTACCAGAAGAATGTTACAGCTGTTATCCCATGAACTAAACTGTTGTCTGGTATGGATTGAATCCTAACTCAGAGGGAG
This sequence comes from Tiliqua scincoides, assembly GCF_035046505.1. Classification (NCBI taxonomy): domain Eukaryota; kingdom Metazoa; phylum Chordata; class Lepidosauria; order Squamata; family Scincidae; genus Tiliqua; species Tiliqua scincoides. The sequence goes on from NC_089826.1 coordinate 48,047,735, forward strand.
CAAGAGCAAATATAAAGGGTGACTTCTTTAAATATCAGAAATAGCTTTTTTGAAGAATAATTGTAAGCTTGTTATTACCAATGTCCTATTTATAAGTATCTTAAAACACTGGAAGAGCTAGATTGTGAACTGGATTTCAGTTGGAAACTAGGACTAGGAGGAGATTCTTTGACTTGCTTCCACTTAATGTATAGTATGGCCGAGTAAATATAGGAAAGGCTAGGTTTTGCCCTGTTGGATCAGTTTCATTCTGTATCACGAATCCAAAGAATATTCTACATACAGAATCCCAGTTATTATCAGCCAGTATGAGAATCTGTTTAGCTAAATGAGTAGTCTTGGTGGTTGTGTAACTTGTGATTAAATTGAGATTCTCAAAAAAATTAACTATGGATTTGAATAGTCCCATCAGTATTTTTTTTTCTTTCCCCAAACTTTCTTTTTGGAAGGATGGTTGTTGAGCAAATTGTTGCTTCATGGCTTTATGCACATCCGGATGAAGGGTGGGTCTGATAATGGTTGGGTGAGGCTAGATTCCTCCTTTTTTTTTACCTCCTTTGTTGTTCTGAGATCATATTTAAGGATCATATTTAATGACAAAAACTGCACTTTTTGTTTCTATTTGAGCAAGTAGTTGTCATGATATGCCGAGTAGGTGACATTGAGCAACTTTGTGTCATGTCACAAGACTTTCTTGTGGGCTTCCACAGGATCATTGTGGGGTTCTCTGTCTAATAACTCATCTAACATGGGCAACATATTGCAGAGCTTTTGAGTTTTGAGCCATGGGATTATTTTTCATTAGTTGTGTCATACTACAGTGTCGATGTCCATACAGTGTTTCAACATGGACACCATTAGAATTTGGTAAATCTTACTAGTGCTAAATCAAGGGAAGCCCAGATACAATGCAGTGATAGATTAGGAACAGTACACGGGAGTTTTTGACCAGCTTCATTAAGTGAAAAGAGCTGTATCATTTCTTCCTAATTTGATATTGACAACGATAGTCATGTCTTCCTGACCTCTAGGCTAAATTACTGTAATTTAGTAAGTCTGCTCACATACTTGATGGATGGTCTCATTTTTGCCCAAAGATAATCAACAATCTTTTAGAATATAAGTTAGATCACCAGTGCCCTAAGCAAAAACCTTTAATGAGAGGAGAAACTCTGTTACGAAGGTCTGTAGGGTTGGGACATATCATTCAAGAGTAGAAATTGATTTGACAGGTGAAGGCCTCCTTAATAATTTGTTAGCAGTTGTAAAACAATTTTAAGATCACTTTGTTCAGGCTTTTTAGGTCATTACTGATGGCACAACTGGATGTCATATATCTAGGATTTGGTCAACAGAGAGCTTTTACGATCAATATCACCAGTGCATCCAAATGAGTATAGCTAGTCCAGTGTAATCTCTGGTAGTAACGGAAGTTACTGCTTTACTCAAGTGGTCCTTTTGCTAGTACACTCATACAATTTTATAACTGCAGTTTCTAAATAAACTTTAACTGTACCACTCATAACAATACTACCTAATAATACTACATAACAATATTACCATCTGGCAGTAACAAATGATAATCATGGCCACATTTTTGAACTAAGAATGACCCTTGTTTATAAAAGTGTCTGTTTGCCCAAACAGTATTTTGGAAGCAATGTCTCAGTGTCTGAGCGAAAGTGTGAAGTGTTATGTCATAATCCTGATCATCACTCTTCAGCTCAAAAGTATAATTTGAAGATTGTACAGTTTTATGACATTCACTCTTTGAAAGCATTGTTTTTATTTAAGTGTGTCTGAGTTTATCACTTGCATTACATTATTGGATTATCACTGGATTCACAAATGTATATATCATGTTTGAAATGCTGTGTAAAAGCATTTTGTTTTGAACAGGGATCTCAAAACCCTTTTCTTTCTTTAGTGGTTTGAACTTAGCTCCAGTTGCAAGACTTCGTACCACTTGGGAAAAACTGCCAAGCAAGTATGAAAAATTGTTTCAAGATCTTCAAGATTTATTTGATCCCTCTAGGAACATGGCAAAATACCGCAATGTTTTGAATAGCCAAAACCTACAGCCTCCCATTATTCCATTGTTCCCTGTAATCAAAAAGGACCTTACGTTTCTTCATGAAGGTAAATTTAGAAAAAAAAAAAAATCTTTAAAGTGCTTATCCCATATTCGGTTGGATGGTGGTGACAGTTATTTTTGCTAATGACAGCATACCATACATATTTGCCTATTCAGGTTGTCTCATTCAGGAGGGTTCCTGGATGGCAAAAAATGCAGTAAAGCAAATCCATTTAAAAAACAATGTCCCTGTGCTAGGGACATTTAAAAACGGCCTTGCTGACCTTTGTGATGTAAGAAAGAGTAATTAAGCAGACAGTCCATCAATCAGTCTCTCTCCAGATGCTTAGAAAGCTTTCACTCCTTTCCCCTCCTTTTATCCAGAGCAAAGTGATTATCTTTCATGTGCTCAGGTGTAAGTGAGGGATTGGTTGCCTTGAAGAGAGAATGATGAATTGTCAGCAGGCTGCCATCTACTATTAAGGAGGTTATTGTTAAACAACTGTTTTCTTTTAATTTAAAGGGCCCTTCTCATCACATTGAGATAGAAAAATCCATATAACAGTAAGAAAAGCAGTTTTTTAAACTGTGATTTTAAAGGGATGATTTTTCCTTTTCTCTAGGGATCCGAACATTCCTTCTCATTTGCAGTAGCCGTTCGAGTTCAATCAAATCCTTGTATAAAAAATCAGTGTATAACAAGGTTGAACCTGTAATTCTTTTTGTCAATGCAGGAAATGATTCCAAAGTGGAAGGTTTGGTTAATTTTGAGAAACTGCGAATGATTGCAAAAGAGATTCGCCATGTGGGCCGAATGGCTTCTGTTAATATGGATCCTGCTTTAATGTTCAGAACAAGGTGAGTTGTGACCAACAGAAACATATTTGATAAGTCTTCCAACTATGTGGTTGTTTACTGAAATTATATTGGGATATTTCTCCAGCAGCTGGCTGCATATCATTTGACAATAATCGGATATTTATGGCAGTGGAAAGCAATTATATTGTGTATAGTCAGAAGTATATGAGAAGGGAAGAATAGGCTGAAATTGAAAGGAATCATGAAAAAAGTGTTTTTGCCTGATGTTGCTTGATTCTGTCTATTCATGCTCCAACCTATGCTTTTCTGCAGTGCAGGGAATTGTAGACATATAGGAGAAGAAAGCTCCCTTATGTGAGCTTATTTCCACTCAAATCAATGTCCAACCATTATTTCACGTTTGAGTTCTTAAATTAGTCCAGTTAAGTCACATGTTCTTTTATTCTACATTATTTTCTGTTGTGATAAGTTAATTATCACAATTATAAAATGTTACGTATTATCTGGCTAGTTAATTGTGTATTTCTTTTAGTAACCCGTCAATGCCCCATCTGGTTGAGGTTCCATAGCTCAAAGTGGCAAATTCTTACCTTCCACTGCTTAAAATGTGCCCCCCCCTTTTTTAAACTGGGGGGGGGGAGATCAGACTTATAAATTACTGGTTTTATTCTTTCTTTCTTAATGTTATAAATAAATACATGCATTTTGCAATTTTAAGTGAGCTTTTGTACCTAAATTATATTCCATTGGTGCAGTGCATAAGTAGTATTTCTCGAATGAACAAACTGTTTTAAGGACAGTGTGTTATATGGAGGTTAGGGATGTATAAACAAAGAATATAGGAATAGTATTCACTGCAGATTTATTGCACCCACATATTACTTTATGTAAGGTATAGGTAAGCAATTGTGAATTTAGCTTAATAGTCTAAATATTTGTTACTGATATTGTATTATATCGCTTTAGTGCCTGAGATAAGGCTGTTGTGGGCTTTCTGGTGCTGCTTGTCCTGAAGTCTGATTCTTTTCTTCTGAGCTTATAATCTTTCTCCGTCTCTTCCTTAAATCCATGCTTCAATATTCATGGCTCTCACTTGCAGGAAGAAGAAGTGGAGGAGTTTGGGGTAAGTGGTCAGAGAGAACACATACAGTCAGCCATTCTTTAACCATCTGCATTGATTCCTACCTGCTTCACTTAATTTTTCTGATGCTCTCGCATTCCCCCCCCCTTTGTTAACCCTTTTGAACTTGCATCAAACTTAATCCAGGACTACTTTTGCTTGAGGTCATAAGTCCAAGAGCTGTGAAACTTTACAGAAACGCAAGTGATAAGACTTCTTAGTATGCTCTAGCAGCACCTATGTTGCCTCATACATTGTTTCAGAGGGAACAGTAATCCAAAATAAATGGTGGTTCAGATAAAATCACATGTGCCACATAAATTAACAGAATAATCCAAATCCATATATTTTATGAATTTATTGACTATGTTTTTTCAGCTCAACTAACTAAATTTTCTTTCTACAAACAAGTCTTCATTTTTGCCGTTAACAAATTAGAAGCAAAATCGCTCCCATACATAAATATTTTCAAATTTGCATGCCATCTCCTCATTAACTACTAGAACCTTTTGTTTAACATAAGATTTTTTTTTAGCTGGGGAAAATGGGGAGAATGAAAATAGTGTTTTTGGTTTTGTTTCTGCCCTCAGGTTTTGAGGGTACCTGGTATTACATTTTAGTAAGCTTTTTTCACTGTTACTGATTAGGGACACCACCAGTATCCTGGAATTTTGGAAATTTGCTGGAATTTTGGAAATTAACATGTAGCTCAGTGAGAAAAGTGCATGCTTTACATGCCGTTGGTTCCAGATTCAATCGCTGACATCCTCTGTTAGGGATGGGAAAGAGCCATGTCTGAAATCCTGGAGAGCCATTGCCAATCGTCATAGATAATACTGAGCTAGATGGATGATAACCATTTTTCTAATTGCACAGAGCAGGTCTCAGGTACTTGTATTAAAAAATTTATGCTGACCATTAGAGAGTGCTGTTGATTGTTATCTTTCTCTCTGTTGTAGCTGTTTGACTTGAATGAGGCATGTAAGCTTTGACTGTAGACTGATATCCATGCAGACTTTTGCATGTTTCAGGTTCACTGAGGGATGTGGTGATGAGCTAAGTTACTCGTTTGTCATCTTGTCTTTCTTCATCACAGATCTCTCAGCCAAGGCAGTACAAACACAGCAGTGCTTGATGTTGCACAAACAGGTGGACACAAAAAGCGGGTCCGTCGCAGCTCCTTCCTCAATGCCAAAAAGCTATATGAAGATGCCCAAATGGCTCGGAAAGTCAAGCAGTATCTCTCAAATTTGGATCTAGAAATGGATGAAGAAAGCCTCCAGGCTCTCTCTCTGCAATGTGAACCAGCTAGCAATACATGTGAGCAAATTTCTTTTAAAAAATTGTAGAAAGAAAAGTGCCTAAACCAACAGTATTTGCTTATGTTCCTTTTATTTCTATACTGCTTGATTATAGAAATTTTGTTCTAACTAAGCATTTCAAAGCTTTATAAATTCTTAAAGCAGACTGACACAAACAGTTGTTCTAGTGGGAATTACTGCATTCTTTGTTTTCTCCTCTGACTTGGCTCCGTATTTCCCATCACAGGATGGAAGAATGACCCAGTATGGAAACTGCTGCCGCCAAACTTGTTGAGATGGTTCTCACCTTAATTTATTGAAACATAATTGACAGTATTAGAATATCTTATCATTAGCAACATGTTAAGGGCATTTTTAGAAGCTTAAATTGGGATAAGAGCTGTCTGCTGATTCTCATAGAACTTCAGTGTACCAAAATTAACACTGCACCAAAATTAACGATGCTGGTGACCTTGCTAGAAACTTTGGGAAGCTTTTCCTAGTTGTTTAATTTGTGTTTCTTTGTTGGTAATATATTTTAAATTCCTTCAAACCTGAATTGTTGTCGTTAGAGCTGAATGGCAATGATAAAGCTATTCTTAAATTTTTTTCCAGTGCATAGAACCAAATTTATTTTGAGCCAAACTATCATTTTTTTCCCTTTAGTAACTGATGGGAACCCTGCTCTTTTTCTTGACATGAGGATACACAAAGATGATTCCTGCCTCCTTTCCCGAGACAGGTTGCACCCATTAGGCCAACTAGGCTGCCTCCTAGGGTACAGACCTCAGGGAGGTGTAGTACTGACCTTTGAGGGTCAAAGTTTTATATACATAGATTAGTTTTTTTTATCCATGTAAAAAATGCAACTGACAATATTTTTTAGTTTTAAGTTGCATACTACAACAGTGCTATGGAATACAATTAATTATAAAGCCTGACAAAAAAATCTATTTCAGTTAGCCTTGCCTAGTATGGAAAATAGCCATCACTGGCTCTGATTGCACCATATCCAAATGTTTAGTAATGTCAAGGGCGTAGACTGGTCATGACACCTATACAGTGAAAGGTAAAAAATGCATGAAGTTACATGTCACTCTTCTGAATAAATATGACAAACTGAACATAAAACTGTTTTCTCATGTAATAAATAGTGTTTCATATAGAAATGCTTTCTGTCAGGTAAAAAAAAATGTTTTTTTCTGTAGCCAACCAGTTTGTTTTGGTGTGTTCATCTACAAGTTTATCATTGTCTTCACCCTTTGTGCTCTGAGAGCCTGTATCCATTGTCTTCAAATAGGGGAGATTAACGGCCCAATCCTACTGCTGGGCAGCACCAGTCTCCTGCAAGCTGCCCTACCAATGGCTGTTGCAAATGTTATGTTGTTGGGGGAGGAAAGGTGCCAGTGGGGAGGCCAGCGCCAGTTGATGCTGGGCCTCCATGCTGGTCAAACTACTTGGACCTATTGACATTGAGTTCCAAGCTGTGCAGAGACGTTCTGGGGCATTTGGAGAATGGTGGAGAGTGTTTCTGAATGGGGGGAGGGCTAGGGAACAGCAGCATAGCCACCACAACCTATCTCCCCTCCCAGGCCTCAGAGCCCTATATGGGTCTCCTTGGTTCTTCACCAGCTGGTTCTTCACCAGCTGGTTCTTCACCAGCTGTGACCAGCTAATGTTCCCTTACCCCAAGGAGACCTTTGGCTGCTTCCCTGGCCTCACGGGATACAGCAGCGGCTGTTTTGGCACTGCTGTACCAGAAGGCAGCAACCTGCATAGGGTTGGGCTGTAAACCACCTTCCAACCTAATACTGTTGGTAATCTCCTTGTCCCTTCCACTTTTATTGCCTTGAAGGCACTAAAGCTGCTATCCTAGGCACACTTACTTGAGATTTGAGACCACTGAGTTCAGTGGGACTTCTGAGGTAACACGCATTGGACTGGATTACACTTGGTCATAAACTAAAATCATGGCAGATCAGATAAGATTGATTTGTTAGTCTTATAGTTCCTCTGCCCCAGGGGTTTAGGACTGATATATTATCATTGGGAAGTGTCTTCCTAATGAACAGTGTGTGCATGTTGTGAACAAAATCATTTTATGCCAATGTAAATTTCACTTTATAATGCAGGTGGCACTTTCCTTCTAGCTGATTAGTCTTTCTAGCCAAAAATTACTTATCTCCATGTGTGCAGAAGTACTGGATTTAGCATATAAAACTTTAGCACCTGTTTACTCAAACAGCTCCACATTCCTGGGAGTAGTCCAAGACTGTAGACCGCCAGCCTCCCAATTGCTATAGTTTGTTTCTGGATTAAAGCTGAGTGAAAGAACTAATGAAATCTGTGCTTGAAAGGGTAATTTAGAACTGGAAAGGAGTATTACTTTTTTCTCTGTTTAGGTAAATAATGAATGCTTCTATATGTGTGGTCTGTGCATAATTCAGAACAAAATAATTTTAAAAAAATCAAGGAGTTTTGACATAGTCTTACTGGCAGTAATTTTAATGCTTTTAATATTCTGCTTTTCTCAAGTACCCAAGACTCCAGGGGACAAACGGTCAGGAAAGCCCGAAACCTCACCAGTGTCGCATAGGTCAGGGATCCAACAGAAGGTGCAACAGCAGCAGCACAAAGCAAACCAAGCATTGCAGGTCCCTGCTGTATCTTTATACCCCTCTCGTAAGAAAGTACCTGTGAAGGACCTCCCACCATTTGGTAAGTGACATGAGCAATTCTGCTTGGTTTAAAAAAAAAACAGAACTTAACATTGTTAAACAAATGCACAAGACATATTGTTTAAAAACATTATTTTTGCTTTTGGTCAGCTGAGGTTAATACAGGTGGAGCCTCGTTATTCGTAAGGGTTCCATTCCTGGAGCCCGTGCAAATACCAAATTTCGTGTGGAACCAAGTCACACAAAATTTGGGCAACACCCACCTCCAGACATGACTAGAGCTGTTCTGAGGCCCGTGAAGACAGCGCAAAGTCTCCAAGAGCCTCAAAATGGCCTCCGGAGGTCCTAGTAGGGCACTTCCAGTTTTTGGGCGAAAACGCCCTTGCCTCTGGAGGCTCTTCTGAGACCCATGGAGATCGTGCCCAGCCTCCGGAGGTCCTAGATAACCGAAAACTGGAAGTGCCTTTCTAGGACCTATAGAGGCCTTTCCAAGGTTTGTGCAGGCCGCGCATAGTCTGCACGGGCCTCAGAAAGGCCCCTGAAAGCCTCGGAGGCCACTTCTCTGGAGGCGACTGGAGCTGTGCTTATGAGTCCTGTGGAGGCCATGTGCAGCCTCCACAGGCCTCTGTATGGCCTCTGGAAGTCTAGAGAGGTACTTCCACTTTTTGCCTGAAAACCAGAAGTGCCTCTTTAGGACCTCTGGAGGCCATTGTGAGACTTGTGGAGGCTGCACACGACCTCACAGGATTCAGACGAGCCTCTGGAGGGCAAAGATGGGGCCAAGCCTGGTTGCACACAGGTCCTGGGAACCCGCGTTGAGTCAGATTTGCGGTTAAAAATATCGCAAAAAAAGAGGCTCCATCTGTATGTAAAAGAGTTTATCTTGAGCAAAGTATAGGCACTACAACATCCTTGTTACTGTCATACATTGACTATGTGTGTGTTTTAAAATGGCTAACTTAGGCCATTAAACTGGATATGAGAACCTGAGTTTGATTGGGGCATTCCCCATCCTTATACCTTAACACAGCAATTTTCAAACAGGGAGTTTGAGAACCGAGATAAGTCTTTGCAGGGGCAGGAGGGATGATGACAATGTGATTGCCAGGATCAGGTTGCCACCATGGACATAGGGGCCTTAAAAACTTCAGTCTGTGCTGGCTGCCAGGGCTATGCGATTGCAATCCAGAATTGGGTCACAATCTCATAGTTTCAGTGTTCAGAGTTGCGGTGGGTTCTACAGAGGTTCTGCAAGGCTCCCCACACATACCCTGCCCCAGGAAGCCAGCACAGACTGAGTTAAGTTAAAAAAATGTCCCTTTGTCCCCAGCAGCAGCAAGATCCTGGCAATCACATAGTCATCATTTCCTCTGCCCTTTAAGGGGTTAGAGATAGTGCTTCTTGGGCTGATGGGTTGCGATCCACCAGTTTGAGAACCACTGCCTTAACATAATTCACTTCTGAAAGTGAAACTTCTGTGTATGTTGTGTTTTATTGTAGTTCAGTTCAGTAAGACCTTTATTGGCATAAAATACAGAGAAAGAACAGAACAAGACAGGAATGTACAAAGACAACACAACATAAGCAAAAACATCAGTCACTGCCCAGAGTGTTGTGTTTTATCATGGGTTGTACATTTCCCTCCTCTTTTGCCACACTGTTTTCTAAAGTTTAGATGATGTTTGAAATACAACGCAGAAACATTGTGACACAGAATTTTCTGTATTAAGTCAGTTTTTTCCAAGTATTCTTATATTCCAGTCATTGACAGTTCTTATCTTTTCACATGGTTAGGATCTTTAAAACTAGTTTCTTAAGTCTCATGGTCCAACGAAGATTAAGGTTGCACTGAATTTTTTACTATAAAGGTGCACTGCTTGGGGGGATCATAAATGTTCACTATTTTCTCTCCTCCTCACCACTGCCTCGCAGCAAAACAAACGAACAAAAAAAAAATCCTTTTCCCATTTTGCTCCAGTTTGCACCTCTGAACAGCTGTTCTGGCATCATTCAAAACAAAATGTCAGTGTTTTCCCTACTTGCTATATGATCCCAGTCAGTCAGTCAGTGTCACATGGCCAGCATGACAAACATCATGAGAAAATGTAGTTAATTTCATAGAGGGCAGGTAAAACACCATTACATTGCTTTCACTTTGAGGGAAGAAGGGGAAAATAATGATGCCCATTGCCAAGGCATTCTGGCTGATTTTGTATGTCTTTCCACTAGTGGCGTAGCTAAGGGGGTGCAAGGCGTAGCAGTTACACCAGACATCAAGCTTTAAGGGGGCAACAAACAGAGCTTGACACTAGTGAACAAAATTGTGAAAATCGTGGTATGTATGAATAATACCATCATGTTATATATAATTGTGATTTAATGTAGAATGCAGTGAAGCAAATTACTTTGGAATATCTGCATTCTATCAAGAGTTATGGCCAATTAACCAGAAAATGAAAACACAACTGCCTTATGGAACAAAAAGTGAATTTACTTAACTCAAAACTGACCTATGAGACCGATTGATCTGAGACCCAATGACATGTTATTATGTTATTGACATGTTGCAGTGTTGTGCAATTATCACGATACAGCATGAAACCAGTAAGTCAGCTAACATATCCATGTACCATAATACAGTTACCCCTGCTAACTGGATAAAAAGCACTTTTTCAGGTGGTGCTCCTGTTATATTTAGCAGGGGCAGAATAACAGACTGTCTTCACCCCAGCACAGTCTCTCCAACCTATCAGGGGCTTTTTATTTTTTATTTATTTACTTAATTAAATTTGATTTTGTCTTCAAATCTTCTTTGACCCCAGGTAGCAGATAGAGACCTTAGCTATGCCACTGATTGGGGGGAGGCAGCAGAACAGGTGGGTGACAAGCTGCTGGGGCGAGGAGGTGGGTTCTTCCCAATTTTCATCTTTTTAAAAAGCCCTGACGTGATGTTACTTCTGGTTCTGACATCACTTCCAGGGCAACATTTTGAGCTTGGTACACGATCATTAGCTACGCCACTGCTTGCCACATTGTACTGGTGAAGAAGAAAATGACCAAGAGAGCACTGCAAGGCAGGTGCCTTGATCCCTAAGGATACAGATGTACATCTATCACTTCCTGGATCAAAAAGTTTAGCTTAAATCTGAATGCAGATCTTGGGCACAGTTGTGGTCCATCTCTGTTGCATTTCTTACAATCCAGGTACACAGACACATTCTGAGGTTGAGTTCATTCTTCATGAGACTTAAGAATTTCAAAAATCATGTGAAAGGACATCTTATTAACAGCAGTGTGGTGTGAATTAACTATATAAACTCATAGATGTAAGTTACAGTTACACCTGTATTGGTGTTTCTATGTTAGGTAATTTTTAGTAATAATTTTACTTCTAAGTGCGGATGTTCATAAATCAGATGTCTGTAACTCAGAGTTCCATATGTCTAAGATTCCAAACACAACCTTATTTTTAAGTGAATATAAAGCAAGAAGTGAAACATTATTTTGCTATTACCACTTTTTACCTAGACAAAACTTATCTTTTGGTTTTAGCATTTATATTTTTTAATTCAGAATTGGAATCAGTTTTTTTTATGCAATAATGACAACAGTATCGGACTGGTGAAATTGGTTTAAAATCCTGTCCCAGTCCTGAAGCTCACTGTGTGACATTGGTTAGTCATTCTCAACAAGACAAATTGGTAGTAGAAAATCATGTACATGTCCCTGAGTGCCTTGGAAAGATGATGGGATAAAAATGTAGCAATAGTGATCTCAGTAGATAGCGATTTTCACCCTTTTTATCTCACAGCACTCTAAAGGCACTAAAAGGCACACTAAAAGGCACACCATCCGTCTTTTGACAATTGACAATGCACACCATGCTGCTGGTGGGGGATGTACATTCCTCAATGGCCCTAGTAATAAATGATATTTATTTAATAAATTCCCCAAGCTCCCACAGCACACCTGTGGGCCACTTGCAACAGACCAGTGTGCTGCAGACCACTGGTTGAAAATTGCTGCAGTAGATAGTGGAATAACTGTTTTTAACATTCCTTCCTTTGAATATACTGGAAAAGATTTGTGTGTATTTGAGATTTACTGCAAACAGTCTTTTTATATTTTTGTTTTGTGAAGGAATAAACTCTCCACAAGCTTTAAAGAAAATTCTTTCACTCTCTGAAGAAGGAAGTTTAGACCGTCACAAGAAACAAGCTGAGGACACCATTTCAAATGCATCTTCACAGCTATCTTCTCCTCCCACCTCACCACAAAGCTCCCCAAGGAAAGGTATACAAGTGTGTTAAAACATCTCTCTCTCTCTCTCTCTCTCTCTCTCTCTCTCTCTCTCGGTTGAGTTTGGTGCAGCTGCTGCAGGGAGACTGTCATATATTCAGAGAGACAGGAGAACTGCCTTAATAACAGTTTGATTAAGGCAGATATCATCACTGTTTGCTAAACCTCGTGAAGCCATAGCTTCATATTATGATTAACCTTGGTAAGATATCCATATCTTCAACTTAATCTAAGCCTTAATCTGCCTACATACCTTTTCAGTTGTGTCAACCACATAGAAACTTCAAGAAAGAGAGAGAGACTCATTTTTTTACTCAGTATTTTTTACTCATATTGAAGACATCTAAAATGATTGGGAACCAAATTACTTGTTACATATACGTGCATAATGATACTCTTGCCTTCTGTTTTGTTTTTTTCTTAAAACGGGAAAACCCACTTTGAAAGACAATGTTAAAAGTGGAAAAATTTCAAGGAAAGGGCTGCTTAATCTTTTTGAAAATCCACTTATTCTGTGCTTAAAATCCATTCCAGTGGGGTGGTCTTCCTACAGGGTTTCAGACACATTTTCAGCACCCTGCCCTCCCACCACCACTCTACTCTCATTGACTTTTCCTGTTCTTTTAAAGAAGGGAGTTATTTGAGATATCATTACAAATGTTTGACTGTAACGTGATTTGACCCTGAAAATGCATAATTCTTTTAGGTTGCCCTGAGCATAAACAATGGATGAGATTACCTGTGAATTATTTTTTAAAAATGATTCAATTGGATATTATTTTAGTGATGTAGAATTCATTGCATGTACAGAAAACTGCCAATAAGTTGTGGGAAGCTGTGCAGTGAATCATACAAATAGAAAGTAGCAAATAATGTTTTAGAAATAGCAGAGTAGAAATTGCTCATCATTTTTGCCAGAAGAGCGTAAAATGTGACTATTCATTATATTTATAGTTTGCCTTAGAGCAGATGTCTCCAAATTGGAAACCACTTTGTCCCAAAAAAGCCCCTTCATCCTGAGTGGCACTTATCATTCTGCCACAATGGTAATGGTAACTGTGTTTCTTTCAAGCTGATTTGGGCACAGGGATGCAGAATGGTAAGCACTGTTCATGGGGGGCTGGGGGGCTTTCTCCAAACCCCAGATCCAGGCCGGGATTTGAAGAGCCCTGCTTTAGAACCAAATATGCAGAGCAAATATTTTTGTGCTCTCAGATGACCATATCATTTATTATTATAAAATGTATGTCCTATGTTTCCATTATGAAATAATGTCCAAGGCGACTAACAATAAAGCCAAATCAAATAGCAAATGAAAAAGTTAGCAGCATTTAATAAAAATAAATAAAAACACACAACAGGAATAAAAATGCAGCCATCGTATAGGTTAAAAACTTGGCAGAACAGAAATTTGTTGACCCATCATTCACAAAGGAAACTGGTGAAGCACAGCGGCTAAGAGATTCAGGGCCCAATTCTATGGGCTGCAGCACAAGCGCTCCTTTGGCGGCGCTGGCCTGTCACAGAAAGTACCATAAGGCACTTTTGCGCCAGAGGTACCAACACACCACCAGCAGTGTTGGTCAGTGCGTGGCTGCAGCACCAGAATGGTGAGGACTCCTGGCAGTAAGTTCTAATGCTGGCCAATGGCCTTTTGGGGGCAGGGGGAGGGCGGAAGAGGGGAGTTGTGAGCCCCGGAGGGTGGCTGAGATGACGGCAGGCTCTGCTGCCATATCCTGACCCCCCTCCTGGCCCACAAAACTTGACATGGGTTTCCTTGATTCTCAGATTCAAAGAGACCCATTGGGGCTGCCTGGCCACTACACAGGGGTAAGGGTGCTACTTCCCTGCCCCATCGAATACAGTGGTTGCCATTTCAGTGCTGTTGTAGCCTTGGGCACTAGGGAAGCATAGGATTGAACTGCCCAGGCCCAGTTCTATCCAGTTTTCCAAGGCAGTGCCAATGGGGCATGCACTGCATCCTCTGCATTCTGTGGTGGAGAGGGGCAGTCATCGAGGCCTCCTCAGTGTTTGTCACATTTCTTTCAAGGTCCTGAACTAAAATAATATTCATCTGCAATCACATGAAGAAAGTACCATACAAAATGTGTGTACCAGTACATAGTATACCAGTAATGTTATGCATTATTTTCTCAACTTTTATTTCTATAGTTGGTTGGGATACACTGAGTAGAACATGTTTGGACCAGCATAGTACCAATGACATTGCAAAACAACATAATCTGTTGATTTAGCTTGTTCCCCCAAGTTATAATCTTGGAAATACTATGACACTATAAGGGTGCAAAGCTCACCCATTTTTCAGCACCGGCATAAGGGCAGTGCAGCTCTGAGGTAAGAGAACAAACATTCCCTTACTTTGAGGAGGCCTCTGTGAGTGCCACAGAGTGCCACTCCTACAACTGCAGGATGTAGCACACATCCCATTGGCACAGCTATGCCAGTGCTGGAATGTTGGTTAGGATTTGGGCCTAAATGTCTTAAGTCTAGAGGTGTTTGAAAACTGTTATTTATTTTAAACAGAAATCAGCCCAATGTGTTCAGTAGGGCTTAGGAATAATCCTTACCGGAAACAAACACCTCTACTTATGTCACTTTACTTGTCCTCACAATAGCATGTTAAAAGCAGAAAATAATCTTATACAGGAACCCACCTAGTTTGGACTTTTATACCAATGATAAAAGATTTGCTATGGGCAATTTTCTGATGGAATAAAATTTACACTCTTTCCTGCATAGGTTATTCTCTGGCTCCCAGTGGCACTGTGGATAACTTCTCAGATTCTGGTCACAGTGAAATTTCTTCCAGATCTAGCATTGTCAGCAATTCTTCGTTTGACTCCATGCCCGTGTCACTACATGATGAAAGGAGACAGAGGCACTCTGTCAGCATTGTGGAGACTAATCTTGGTGTGGGAAGGATTGACAGAAGAGCCATGATTGAACCAGATCAGTACAGCCTCGGGTAGGAATTTTATGTCTGTGCTTTTCAAACATAACACCTAATCTAGCTGAATTTTTTCTCTCTTGAAAGCAGAATTAATTCTGGTTGATAATGATGTGCATTTCGCTACACAGTCTCACTTCAGTGTTAAAAAGCAAATCTTTGTGCTCCTAACTGCAATATGTAGATAATGCTTTCATAATGGTTTCAAAATCTAATAGTTGTGATACTTTAATGTATAGCCTATTAATATATGAAAATAGCAAAGTAGGGGTTGTAGACTCAGCCCTGCCTGGCTGGGAGCTGGGCCTGTTAAATTGATTTGGAGAGTTTTTACTGGGCATTAAAAATTAATTGGTTGTACTATAAGGCTCTTTTCAAATCAAGATTCAATCTCCACACCACCAACCTTGCTATGACCCTGCTATCACCATTGTCACTTTGTCTTTTTCCACAAACTTTTTAAGGTAGTGGGTGTCTGAGAGGAATTGTGGCAACCATTGGTCCTTGAGTTTCAGGCCTAGATATACTGCACAGCAGCTTGCAGTTTCACTAGGGAAATGTCAGATTGAGCTTGTGTTCAACAGGTGGGCATGGCACAGCTCACTTAACTCTTTTTCCATAAAACAAATGGGAAAGGTGGGGAGGGGGTGTTCCTGATTTTCTTCCCAGTTTCATATTTATCTCTCTGGAAAGTAACATGTAACAGGACTTTAGACAGAGTGTGTTCCAGTTAGTTTAGGAAGCGTTATCTGAATTTCATCAGATGTCTGTTTAGCAACTACTGAAGTATGTTATTGGCCCACAGATATCTTTAGAGTTACCTGGTACGTATTTGAGCGAGCCACCACTTTGTAAAAATGCTGCACAGTAAAAAATGCTACAAAGTTTGTATGCATGTATTATTACTACTACAGTTTTTTGGGGAAGTAGTTGCTTCACCTTTTGTGCTAAAATAATGAATGTTACAGTTCCTTTGATATGCTGGTTGCCACTTATCTTTGTATTCCTGTGTCGTTTTAGCTCCTATGCACCACTGTCAGAAAACAGAGGCTTGTATGCTGGGGCAACCATGCTTTCTTCTCCCAGTACAGAGGAGCTGTCACAGGATCAGGGAGACCGAGCATCTCTTGATGCAGCAGATAGTGGCCGTGGCAGTTGGACTTCTTGCTCAAGTGGCTCTCATGACAACATACAAACAATACAGCACCAGCGAAGTTGGGAGAGTCTTCCTTTTGGACATGCTCATTTCGATAGTTCAGGAGATGGGGCAGGACTGTGGGCCTCAGGCAGCCACATGGACCCGATGATGTTCTTCGATCATGGCACAAAGTATGGCAGGCAGAGTCAAGGTAGGGAGGGCCTTGATCAAGCACAGTCCAGAGCAAGCTGGGCATCCTCCACAGGCTACTGGGGAGAGGACTCTGAAGGTGATACAGGTACCATAAAACGGAGGGGTGGGAAGGATGTATCAATTGAAGCTGAAACCAGTAGCATAACATCTATAACAGCAGAGGATTCAAAGCCAGTTCCCATGCCAGCTCATATAGCTGTGTCAACAAGTAATACAAAGGGTCTTATTGGTAAGTTTAACTTTGTTTACCACAAAGTATCCTACATATTTGTTATAAATCTGAATTTATTTTACAAGTTTTTTCTTTATTTTTTAAAGCAAAACATATATTCCATTCATCGTCTTTTTCTCATGTTTTGCTTTTTCAGTAAAGATTTTTGTGATGTAAAGTTTCCTATTGTAGATATTCCATGTCCCCTCCCCTTTTTGCTGTTTTTTTTAGTCAAATTGCTTCTTGAA
Organism: Tiliqua scincoides; assembly: GCF_035046505.1. Taxonomy (NCBI): domain Eukaryota; kingdom Metazoa; phylum Chordata; class Lepidosauria; order Squamata; family Scincidae; genus Tiliqua; species Tiliqua scincoides. The sequence goes on from NC_089826.1 coordinate 48,064,804, forward strand.
CATATCTTAGCAATGACCAGGCTTTAGTCATATAGTACTGTAAATTCCAGCTGTTTTTCCCCCCAGGTTGTTAAGACATTTAAGCCACTGTCTTCAGACATGAAAAAGAAACAGATATATGCTTCATTTTTTGTAACAGGAATACTTTTTGCTCATATTGATCTGTTGGGACTATACTGAGGGAATTAGGCAAACCATGACTCTATTAGAATATGATCTCATGCAAGCACTATATACTATAGTAATGCACATGTGATTTCACTTGTAATTGATTCTTCAAAAAACTTTAGTGTGCAAGCTGGGTTAGTGGCATTTGCATTTTCTTCTGTTTTTCCTTAGAAGATGAAAGAAGCATCATATTCATATTGTCTGTGCTGCACACTGTCTTTTATCAGACTTGTTTTTATACAGATATAAGCTAGAGATTCTTTTTCAAGATGTCAACGTGCCCTGCATGCATAATTTAAATCTTATCACAAGCTGCTTTCTATAATTGACTCAGGTGTTATTTGAGTTATCTAGTTTATTTTTTCTCTTTTGTAACTTTGCTGGTATGTTTGTATGCATGTATTTATGCATGCATAGATGCATATGCATGACACACATATATGTGGGGAGCATAATCCAGCTAAAATTAAGTGCCGTAGATACTTGCCTATAGGGCGAGAAATTTCTGCCATTAAATCAAGCTTAGATCATCACCTCACCTTATCTCCAAGGTCACTCAGGAGTCAGGACTTGTCAAGTAATTTTGGAAAAGTTGCTTTTCAAGTGGCACTGGAGAAGCAATGCAGACATAGAGGGGTGTTAATCTCCAAGGCAACCCCAGGCAAGCTACAGCCAAAGTTAACCTTTTCACTGCTCCTGAGACTTCCATTTAAATCAAGCAAGCCTTGTTCCATTTTGCAAATGCTAGGCAGAGGTCTGTTTTTTAAACACCACAATATAATCCTAGTTTCCGTTTGAAACAAAGTTCCAGGCTACAATTCAGTGCACCATTACTTAAGAATAACTCCCATGAAAAGCAATGGGTCTACTTCTGAGTAAATAGGGTTGCAACTATGTGCAACTGCACTTATAGTAATTCCTTGTTGCTTGTTTCTCTGCTGTGAATTGAATTACACACTCCGAGTATGTGTTATAAGTCGTATGTTATATGTAGAGCCTCTGGTTTAAGACACCAGGCACCTTAAAGAAGGATTTGATTAATGGTTCTGCAGTGGTTCCCAATGTTTTTATTACCTGCATACCCCTTGGCAGTCAATTCCATAAATTTTACCCCTCATATTAGCAAAATGTTTTTATTTAATGTGAATAATATAAGCCCTCATCTCCTCTCTATGATAACCCAGACTTCATGTATTCATCATAGTATTCTCCCTTTTTATCTGTTTGAGGAACTGAAGACTGTGTCTTTGCAATCTTGCACCAGAAGTGTCCTGAGAAATTCTTGGCGATTGATCACTTTCATTGATTCTTGGTGACTGATCACGTTTCAGCTTTTTTACTATGCTGGTTTTCAATCACTGAGTCATATATAAATTGATTACCAAAAACTAGCCAGTGGTAGGGCTTTCACAGCCAACTAGCTACTTCCTGCCTTGCTGGCCCTGCAAGGCATTCTGGAGCACTATCTGCCTTTTTCTGCCATTATTCAATTATTTTTCAAGTACCCCTAAAGGTCCTGTCAAGTGCCTCTGGGGGTACATGTACCCCAGGTTCGAAACCATTGTTCTGCTGGTATGTTGTTTACAATGCACTTACTCTGATAGTGTTTACAAAAAGGTTGTAAAGACCTAAATTGAAAAAGTTAAAGAATAAAAGTATATCTTATGATCTTTTACTATATTTTTAATAAATTAGAGACTGTAAATTAGAGTCTCTAGTAAAATTAGAGTAAAATTATATTTTACTATATTTTTAATAAATTAGAGACTGTAAATTAGAGACAGTTCTTAAGTAACAATTATTGGTAGGTTATTTTTCAGGATCTGGCCTCAGGTAAAATCAGACAAAACTATAGTCAGACAGCCCCCTAAGTTTAACTCCCAACTTATCCGAGGGTCACATAAAATTCCATGATTTTTGGCTCAAAAACCTTCCATCGACTTATGTGTGAGATTGACTTATAGACGGGTATCTGCGGTGCTTTGGGATCCCATTGGCTTATATTTGAACACATGCTTTACTTTACTACTAGAAACAATGAAATGTTCTAAACTTTTGGCTGAATTTTGTCAGTGTTGTGTGTGTGTGATGCCAAGTTGTTCTAATGTATTGTATAACTCCAGTGATTAGAATTAATAGAGCCAAGTAGAGGCTCCATATTGTTTGTAACAAAAATGTGTAAATTATTAGCAGGGCTGATGACGCACTATTTTACTGCAGCTCGAAAAGAGGGTCGCTATCGTGAACCACCACCAACTCCACCTGGTTATATAGGAATACCCATTGCTGACTTTACAGAAGGAGTTTCTCATCCAACCCGAAAACCTCCAGATTACAACGTCGCACTTCAAAGATCTAGGATGGTGGCACGGTCAAGTGAAGCAGCTGGGGCTTCACCTTCACAGCAGCAGTCACAGGGTCATTCATCTAGCAGACCTGCTAATAAACCTCAGTGGCACAAACCAAATGAGTCAGAACCACATCTTGCTCACTATCAGTCTCAAGGGTTTTCCACAGAGGAGGATGGTAAACACCTTATCACATTTTCAAAATGCTAAGTAAAGGATTCATATTGCATTCAGATGAGGTGGTACAGGTCCCAGAAAGGGTATATACCTGTTGTCATACTCTGAGTTCATAAGTACGCCTGTTTTGCTGTCTTAATGGTTTCTGGCAAAATAATGGCTAGAAAGATGGAGGTTTCTATGGCCTGTATGCCAAGTCTTTGTTTGCAACCCAGACTTCAGGCTGAAACATACCATGCCAAGAAAATTGATGTTATTTCAATCAAACTACACCTGTCAAGGCCCATTGAACTATTAACAACCTTTGAAGGATGTGATGTGTTTTTAGAAGTTCAAAAATTTCACCACCCATTTGGATGCTTGTTTTTATGTGATATAGTTAGATGGTCTTCCATGGGCTGAATGCTTAAGACATTTCTTTATCGTAAAGTTGTATAGAGGATGTTAAATGCACTACTGTTACGGCAGGATGTTTTAAAATCTTCACTTATTCTGAAGCTCATCAAAGCATTGTAGATTATGACAATCGAGCCAAGTACAGGGATACATAATATTTGCATGAAATGTGTTAAATTTATCTTCCTTGACTTAATATTAAACTGAGTAAGGTTCTAAATTTACACAAGCTGATTTGCTTAAAATTGACATAGGCAGAAGAGTTTTTCAAGTTAAAGAACTTGTTTTATTCCAAGGGGAAAAAACAGGAAAAATTATTAAAGAATATAAGCGTTATATTTAATGGAAATGTGAAAATGCCACATGTACATTCATTTGCTACCTAGTTTTTAAGAGTTGAAATTTATTTCCCTCCTGTTGTATTTGCAGAAGATGAACAAGTCTCTGCCGTCTAAGAACTGGGCCTTTCTGGATCCTGGGTGAGCCAACTTAAAGGAGAGCACAAGACGATGTCCCTAGTGTAGGAGCCTTGGAACTCTAATTAAAGGATGGTGGACCTGTTTGCCTCCTTCCCTGCCTTAAAGCAGCATGGGGCTTCTTCTTCCCCTTCCTCCCCCACTCTTTTTCCCTTGCATGTGAAATACTGTGAAGAAATCGCCCTGGCACTTTTCAAACTGTGTTGCTTGAAATGCACAGTACAGCGTTCTCCCAGCTACCACTGTTGCTGTCTGCCACATCACACAGTAGCATTCCAGATTCCAAGATCAATGTATCAAGATGATTAACTCTGACTGCACTTCCCTGATGCCTGGAAGCATTTTTAAAAATCTTCCTCAGATCTTAATTGTGATCCTAGCACTTCACCGCGTTTGGGATAATGAGATCAACTCGTTGACAAGCTACATTTGGCCTTTAACCTTCTAAAAGAGAAACACATTGAAATCCTTCAAGTACACAGTGCTTGTTTGCTTGTTTACAATGCCTTTGTTGCTACTCTAAATGTTGTGTTCAGAGGGGATAATGTTACACATAATTACAGTATTATTTTGTGCTTTTTAAGAACAGTTGTCAGCCTGGACTACTCTTAAAGAAGATATAGTGTGGCTAATCAAAGAGCATGGTCATATAGGGAGGATTCAACCTTTCATTGACCTTTGAGCTTCATTTTTAGTGTTCCATTCAAAGCACAGTTGACAGATTTTATGATTGCTGGTATTGTTGATTTGCATCTATAATAATGCAGGGCTGCTGAGTTCTGCAAGTAATCAACAGAGATAAAAAAAGAAACATTTTATATCCCTGCCCTGTGCCTTGAGGACTACAGGATGGTGAATGGAGTGAAAACATTTGTCCAACTCAGATGACCAATGGCAACCTCACCTTTTCCTAAAAATCTTTTTCTCCCCAAACCTCCCCCCCCCCATTCTACCATAATGGTTGTCATCACAGAGAAAGCATCAGGATAATGGTTAATTGCTAGTAAAGACAAATCAGGAAACTGCAGCTAATACTAGCTGTTAATATGTATTGATCTAAAAATTTTGTTTTTCTTTTGGCTTGACATTTGGAAATAAAAAGCCTTTCAATAACAATAATTAGTATAGATCAACCAACCCAAAATTTTGCAGTACAAAAATATTTACAAATATTGGTGGCTTGTAGGGAACACTGCATGTGTCAAAGAGGCCAATGAATTGAAATCACCTGCTCACAGCTGCTGTTAACCCTTGAATGACTGAAATGACATGACTCCTTGTCCCACCACACACACACACACACACACCCCTACACCTCCCTTTCTATTTTTGTGTTGGTTTTGCACAGACTCCGGAAAAGTGAAGGCTGCCAATCCGAGTAGTACTCAAATGTGAGGAACTGCTGGTCTTGGATTTTTTTTTTCATTGAACTCAGCTGATCATATTGATCAGTAGATAAACGTAAATAGCTTCAACTTTTAAAGATCAAATTGCAGTGTTTTTTCACTGTATTGAACAATGTCAGTGCTTTATTTAATTCTCTTTCTCCTGTAATCATGGCTTTTTGTCTATTTGCTTATATATCACATTGTCAATTATGCATTTGTAATTTTACATGTAATTTGCATTTGCCAGTTTCATTATATAGGCTATGGACCTCATGTGCATATAGCAAGACAGAAGAAATCTAGCTCTATCACAAGTTGCACAAATGTTATATAGGCATTAAGTAATTGTAGACCATAGGACTGCTAATCTCAGTTCACTCTGTGATGTCAAGTGCAGAATGTACAACTAACTGGTGATTTCCTCATACTTTTGATACTACTTGTACCTGTATGTCTTTTAGAAAGACATTGGTGGAGTCTGTATCCCTTTTGTATTTTTAATACAATAATTGTACATATTGGTTATATATTTTTGTTGAAAATGGTAGAAATGTACTATGTTTATGCTTCTATCCAGTTTGTATGAAGCTGGAATATAAATAAATATAACATTAATGAACTTTGCATTGTTTTGTGCTATATTGCATGTTTGATTAGGATAAATTTAATGGAGAACTACATGCAGAGAAGTAGCTTTACTTCCTGTTCTTGTTGCCACTGTTGCGGGCTGTCTGTTTATAGCATACATCAGATTATAGCAATAGTGACACCAGCAAATCTTGAACAGTATACAGTAAAATGTCACCAACTCTTAGGAGTTGTAAAACTCTGTCTATACTGACAGCCAAGTTAATGTTTATTAAGTGAAGCTGATAAATTAAGACTCCAGCGTCTTGACATTGTGCTTGCTAGAAAAGTAACTCAAGAAGAAAGCAGTCTTTAACCTTTCTGTTGACTTTCTTTAAACCATCATTAAATAGCATTACTATTTTAATACAGAATTTCAAGGAATGTATAGTCATTGTTAAAATATAAGAGACAAAGCAACTCAGGAGTCTAGTTTTCACTAAAATAATCCTGTTTTTGGGCTGTACTACTTCAGATTCTAAGAAGTCTTGTGTACCCTAACCTTCCTTCCAAAAAATCCCTCAACCTAAAAACTTGGTGTCTGAGACAAGAGTTTTAGCTTAGTCTTCTCATGCTGATTTTCTGTGTGAGGAGTATTTAGTCATGTGGATCACCAATTACAATCTGACATAGTAAAGCAAAGGTACAGGGTCATCATTTAAAAATTAAGAGAATCTTGTAGCTTCTGTGCTGCTGATTACCTTGCTAAGTACAGATTCCAGAAAAACATGCCCAGGCTGTAGAGCACTCAGCATGTAGTGTGCAACTAGGTGAAGTGTACTGTTGAGAGGGAAAGTACTGAAACTGCCTTAGACTACTTTCTGTATAGGGGTGAAGAGTTCTCAGCTTCCAAGACTGGCCTAACATACCATCCTCAAACTATCAAAAAGTGAAGTTGAAAGGTTGAACTGATTTGATGTATTGGAGACTCCACCACCCATTCTTGTAGAACAGCAGCATGAGCAATAAACCAAAATGATTATCAAAAGCAAGTAAATGTTTTCCTTATGCAATATCATAAAAAGGATAGGAATCAACTCAAAGTACTCATTTTTCATCAGCCTGGTCCCAAGTAAAAGCTCTACATGTATTTTTAAACTATTCTATGTATGGTGCAAATCTCTTTTATTAACCTCTTCTGCATATATTATATATTAATGCACAATCAAAAAATCAAAGCTTTTTTCTGGCTCTGAAAATAATGTGCCTTATCAAGGTTAACATTTACCCTGTTTCTATATATACCTGCACTTCTAAGGCTGGATCCTCTAATAAATTTTAAAAGAATTGTGCATTTGGTGAAGGTCACTTTCTCTTAGCTGTGAAATATGCCTTCCTAAATGAAGTGTGCCAGAATGCTAGCTAGTGAATTGAATCAATACACACTTTGCAGGCAGCCAAAAAAAGGTGTGTGCTTGACAGAAAAACGCCGTGCTTGTAACTGCAGTGACTGCTTATTTTATCTTAAGGGCACTGTCGAGCATTTACTTAGAATTTTTTTTTTTTTACATAGAGAAGTTCAATCCTGAGTTGCTGATGGTCCAGCTTTGACAATCTGAAGCCTTTTCCCATACCTTAGGGTTATTAATTACTCATACCAAGGAAATTCTGCAACCCAGGATGGTGTTCCTTGAAACTGCTGTGAAGGAAACTGTGCAACTCAGAATAACTTACATGTTGTTTCCAGGTGACCTCCCATTCAGGCTGCTTACTGGGCATCATGTCAAACGTGCACATTTAAATTTCAAAACCTTTTTCATCAGTGTTCTGAGATGTCCTTTGTGTATGTTTTGAGGATTTGGGGTGGGGGAGAAGATGGGCTGGGTGAATATGAAGGAAGTAAAAGTGACTGGGAAGAAAATAGAAGGTAGTTCCCTCCAGAAGGTGGGAGGGGGGGAGAGTGATATTTTCTAACAATATCTTATGTCCCCCTTCTGGAGCAGCTCCTTCTAGGAAGAGGAATGTGAGCATACCTTATTCGCAGCAAACAAATTATATGGATTTATCTGTCCACTTGTAGTCCTTTGAGTCTGCCCAAATAATCTCTCTTTTCTATTACAAAGAAAAAGAAATTTCAATCGTATAAATGGTAATAATCCCTATCTAGTGAGGATGCAGTAACAGGTACCTGTTTTTGCTTGCTGATATGTTCATCTTGCTTTCCTCTCCTGGAAAGACTCACATCCACATCTTGTTAATGTTACATTGCTTTCTGTGCTCTCCAATTATGATTTCAGCTTGAAGTGCAACTGAAGGACCCTGTAAAAATCTCAACTTCATGGGAGCCATTTCTGCCCAACGTTGCATATACAAAACAGGGATCAAATGTATATAACTGTGAGCTGGGCAGAAATGGGTTAAGGGCTCCCACAGCTTGTTAAGTTGTGACCCATGGCTTGTTAACATCTGAACGATACAACTACAAGGCCAGAGACTTCTGATCCTGGTCACCAGACTGGCATCTGATTGGCGGGGGGAGCTGATTCTTAATGTAGATAGAGACACTTAATGTAGTAATAAAACAAAACAAATCTGCACTGTAAGATCAGCCTGTACACCAATAGGCAAGTTACTTGGAATGGAGTTTTTTTGGGAGGGAGGGAGAGGAATGGATTGCTCCTATAGGATAGAGGCATTCTCCTGGGCCCCAGATACCTGTCAGTTTCCTCTCAGCTAAAGAAGGAAACTATTCATATGGATACCTGCCCGTCCCAAAGTAGTCTTAAGATAGATGTACAGGTTAGTCTCCAGTCCCTCGTATTATAAAAACAAAGCAACGAATGGCTTTCTATTTTTTTCTCCTGTTCTCACTTAAGCATTCACCATGGAAATTTGGAACGGTGTCTGAATTTGCCAGTTTCCATGGCAATCAGCATGTGATTGCAATGATGCAGGGCCAAATGACTCCTTGGAATAAAGCCAAAAGGATGCAGCTTTTCTAAAATGTTTGCATACGCTCCATCTGCTATAAGATCATGGGTAATTGCTGTGTGTGCTTGTATTGTTCCTTATATAGTGTCCAAACTTGTCTTTTTGTGGCATGCTCTCCTATGAATATTTGAGGCTTGTTGGCGCAATAAAATCCCGTTGTACCTCTCAAGGTGATTTGAAGGTCGCCTATTTAACAGCCTATTAAAATGTACTGCAATCACAAAGGCTACTTCTGATTGTTGTGTTGCAAAGTTTTGAGATGGCATCTGCAAGTCATTTTGTGCTTGAAGCAATACGGCCAGCAGGTCTTTCCCTTTGCTCTTTTTCAAATCCTTGGGCATCAACATTCCAGAATCATTTGGGGGTTAATATGGGAAGATGACCAAACCATGACCCTATCAGGTTTCACTGCTGTTCCTTTGCTTGGCTGCCAATGTTCTTACTAAGAACAGGCTGAAATTGCTCTATGTGTAGACCCAATGCAACCTTCAAGTGTTTCTTCCCATTCTACATTACTCATGTTTGTTGTCTACCACTTATGTGCCTCACTATCATTGTCTTCCATCATGGTCTCAGAGCATTGAGCTGCACAATTTAGAGTAAGCAGCTGTAGCTGTGGTCAGTAGACGGGTGGATGGCCATGTATGCCATATTGAGCTTCATGATGGAAGAAAGGTGGAATATACTGTACATGTAATAAATATTAGGTCATAATTGTGCTTAAGTTACTCCTTACAAACAGCACTGTCAAAGTTGCCCTTGCACCCATGTAGCAGCTGATCCACATGGTGAACCATGCATTGGTCCAGTGGTGTCGCTAGGGGGTGCGGGGGTTGTGGGCCACACTGGGTGACGTGCTGGGGAGTGGCATGCCGGGGGGTGAGGCGCTAAAACTACCATTAGGAACTACCATGTCATGCCATACACCGTTGGATGCAGACTGTCCAGCAGAGTGCAGTGCAAAATACAGAATTGAAATAGCTCCTTTCATTCAAAAGTTATGGCCAAAAAACTGGAAGGAGAAAATGCATGGAGCCGTATTGCGTGCTTACTTGTGAGTAGGTGTACTTGCCATAGTCCATCGGAAAGGGCAGGCTGAGAGGAATCCAACGACACCCGAATGGTCCTGATCCAATGAATGTAGCCCCAAAAATACACCCAAGGAGGTGCCTCCCTCCCAGCTGCATCTATTGAGCCTGAAATGAAGCCACATGGCTGTGTTTACTCATGAGTAGGCAAACTTGCCTTAGTCCGCCGGAAAGGGCAGGCTGAGAGGACTCCAAGGACGTCAGAATGGTCCTCATCCAATGAATGCAGCCCCCAAAAACACCCAAGGAGGTTCTTCCCTCCCAGCTGTGAGTCTATGGAGTCCTATGGAAAGCAAACTCAGCCACATGGTCGCATTTACTCAAAGGCCACTAGAAGGGTTCCGATCTGATGGAGCTGGAGTGCACCAAATGCTCCAGAAGGCAGCCTTCCCCCCCCCCCACTAAGAAGGACAATATCTTGATATGCCTGCAAGAGAAGAACTTTAAACTGGGCACTGGGAGGGCTGAAGAGCTCACTGATTCTTTTGGGGGGTGTTATTGCAGGCAGACTACAGAGTAAGCTCCATTGACCACTATGGGACTTACTTCAGAGTAGACATGCTTAGGCTTGGGCTCACAGGCTGCAATCCTACCCACATTTCCTGAGAGTAAGCCCCATTGACCACAATAGGACTTCAGAGTAGATTCACATGGTGGAACAGGACTGGCTCTCCCTTAATTATTTCTTTCATTTTAATTTAATTATAATTATTTTAATTTGCTTGATGATGTCACTTCTGGCCATGACATCACTTCCAATGGGTCCTGGACAGATTGTCATTCTAAAAAGTGGGCCCCAGTGCTAGGTTTGAGAACTGCTGCAATAAGGTGTTAGTAAGTTGATACGGGGCGTGTGTGAGACTCTACAAGTTTTCAAAATTGGAATTTGGAGAAATAATACCATCATGTTATATATCAATGCGTAATTAAATGTAAAATGCAATGAAACAAACCACATTGAAATATCTGTGTTCTAACAAACAGTACAGCCAAAAAACCAGTGGGAGCAGGGCGATGGTACATCACCACGCCCACCACCTGGGGTGTTGCCCCGCCCACTGCATGGGGTGACGCCACTGCATTGGTCTGCCATCTTGCCCCACCACCACACATGATTTAAGAAAAAGAGTGGAGGCAGCATGGATGGAGGTAGTCTACATGCTTACTGTACGTGCCATGTTGAAAAGCGTTCATTCCATGAGTTTGGTTGAAGTGGGTCCCTTGTAGCAAATTACTTGTATTGCTTGTCCTGTCTTTATCATCTTAACATACTAGAATCAATGGCAGATGACCTAATGATATGACAATGTATATCAAATATCTGTGCATCAACTCTGAGCCAGTAATGACTCACGTTCAAAACCTTCTGCTTACTCCACCACAAGATAAAAAGACAGTTACTTCAACTAAAAACAATATGTAGCAGCATCACCAGTAAATAATGTTTTTATAAGGGTACTTAAAGTGATCAAACTCACTCTTTCCCATCCAGAAAGATTCTCGAGTGTATGGTAGTTACTCTCAGCAGCCACTGCTCAGTCTGGTGTAATGATTAGAATCTTGGACTAGGATTGTTGCAAGGCCAATCAGCAGCTCAGAACGACTCGATACACAGGGATGAAGGTTCACAGGCTTTTATTGAATTGTATACAATTGGTCCACGGGACTCATGACCAAAGCATGGACCCCATCTGAAAACTGGTCCTTAACCTTTATACCACACAATCCTTTGTCTGAAAATCTAGACTTCTCATTCGCTGAAAGTTTGACATCATAAATGGGGCTAACTCTTAATAGGATATAGATAAAATACTATTTACAGACAAGATGGAAAATAGGTGGGCAACAAGTGAGCAAAACCATTGATTGGCTCTTATTTACATACAGGTGGGATTTCATCTTAAAACTTTGCCAAAATTACACAGTTTCCAAAAGTTTCCAAAACCAGTAGGGTTCGCTGTAACATTATTTCATCCAGCACTGACCCTCACATTTATCAATCTAACTAGGGACTTTTTTGAGAAAATAGTATGAAAACCTTTCATTAAAGAGAACACACAAACACTTAAACACAAGTGTGAAGACTTTGATTTGGCAGAACTGTTGGCCCATTTATTGACATATATTCCTTTCAAACCCTTCCTAATTAGGATGGCCTTACTTGTGCCTTTCATCTTATCTCTTCTGCATCTCTTCTCCTGGTTTTAGTAAAACTCCGTGGGCCCTCTGCAAACCAAAATCTTTTAAACTTTCTTTTAACAGTTTACTATATGTCTTAATAATCATAACTATTGTGACTAGTTACTTTGAGTACATTGGTATTGAGGGCTCTATAGTGGTATATACAAGTGACCTCATTTCTTTAATAGCTGGCTAAGGCTTCAGCCAGCTTCTTGTGACTTTTATATATTTTAACTTAAAACAAGCCAAAACTTTCTCTGCATATGTGATTTCTTTTTAAGAAATCCTTCTCCCATTTACCTTTAAACAAGTTCTCATACATTACATGTCAGGCAAACTGCTTTTTCCCTGCAACAACCCCCTTTAACACTCATTTCTCCATTTCAGTTGCAACTCAAAGGCTGAACGTTCTTGCTTATCTAATTAAGTGTTCTAAACTCGTCTCTGCAGGTGTCTGTCAAGAACATCCCTGCCAACTAAGATAAAGAGTTTAACATTGCAGATATCCTTGTCCAGTTTTCTTACAGCTTTTCTAAAATCAAGCATTTTGGTTCTTTAAGACTTTCTTCTAATCACTACCATATGTCTCATATGTCCCCATATATGTTGGTTACACTTTAAGGACAAAGACTATATATTCTATGTTCTCATATATGTTTTTCCTTTTGAAAACCTGGAAGAACAAACAAGTGAGCCTTGGCAGCAAGCATGGCGATAGCCTTGGCCAGACCTGTGCGTCTGCCAAGGAGTCTTATCTTCCTTGTTGCCTTAGTTGCTACTCCCGCTGTAAACTCTAAAGTGTGTAACTTCTGTGAAACTAGCAAACAGCTTCTAAAAATAATTTTCTTCAAGCAGCTTGTCCTTGTTCTTTGTATTTCTATGCTTTTAGCCAGACTTTTAACCTTTTACACAAATGGTATCTCTTTACCATGGTGTATATGCTATAGTATTAAAATGACTTCATGATCTAGGGCCAAAGGTCACCGTGCCTCAGGATCAAGGGGAAACCTGGATTCAATTTCTCAACCAACTAGGAAGGGCATAGATTGCCTTAGTCTAGTTACTATATCAGCCTTCTCTCTGATGAACAGAGAGAAAACCATGTACATGTACTTGGATGAAGGACAAGTCAAAAAATGTAATATGCAGTAATCTTCAGCTTCAATCATTGGTTGTATTCCTTGTACCATGACACCAAGCAATAATATCGGTCTTAATAGAGGCCTTTATCACCTAGCACAGTGGTTCTTAGACTATTTAGCACAGGGACCCACTTTTTAGAATGACAATCTGTTGGGACCTGCCAGGAATTAACCAGGAAGTGATGTCATGACCAGAAGTGACATCATCAAGCAGGAAAAATTTTAACACCCTCCCAATACAACCAATTAATTAAGTAAATTAAAAGTCTGCAATAAGTATAAGTTCAAAAATTCATTTAACATAAAGGAGAACCCTCCCAAGAAGTTGCTGATCTGATTAAAAAAATTCCCCAAACATCCCAAAGGATGCAATCCTATCCACGCTTATCCAGGAATAAGCCCCATTGACTGTCATTGTTGAAAGCATATACCGTATTTGTTGCTCCATAAGACACACCTGACCATAAGACGCACCTAGTTTTTAGAGGAGGAAAACAGGAAAAAAATATTCTGAACCAAATAGTGTAATAAAATATTTAATAAACTATAACAGAACAACATTTGAACCATGTAAAGTGAACAGCAGTCAACAGTGGCATTAAGAACCATTATCACTGTCATTAACAAATGGAGAGACTTAAAGGTTTGAGTCCTCTATTTTTCTGGACACCCCAAGAACTCATCATCGCTAGAGTCAGAATTTATGAAGCTCACAAAAGCAGGTGCACACAAATAGGGGATCACATTATCTTTCTGCTACAATGATGTTCTGCCAAATCCCAATCCACTGGGCCTTGTGCCTGCTTAAGGCTGATCAGTCCCCCTTGTGCAACTCACCAGTGCAGCACGCAAAAGTGAGTCCAGTTCCAGTCCACAGATGCCAAGTAAATCAGTCCCATCAATCAGAGTTGCCAAATCAGAGTCCAGAACCAATAAGCCAAATTACAGTCCAAGGTCAGTCACAATCCACAGTCAGATTCCAAATTCAATAAACCCAGTCAGTGTCCTTTCCAACCTACACTCCTTCAAAACCCACAAACCCTTTCTGCCTCAGGTACTCCTTATATCCCTGAGGGCCCTATTGCCTTCCAGTGGCTGCAGCTGTGCAGCACACTCTGCTGAATGCCCAGGCCTTACCCTTAAAGGGGCCACTGCTGACACCACAGCCTAGAAAAGAGACGCTTGAGGGGGGACATGATTGAGACATACAAAATTATGCAGGGGATGGACAGAGTGGATAGGGAGATGCTCTTTACACTCTCACATAATACCAGAACCAGGGGACATCCACTAAAATTGAGTGTTGGGCGGGTTAGGACAGACAAAAGAAAATATTTCTTTACTCAGCGCGTGGTCAGTCTGTGGAACTCCTTGCCACAGGATGTGGTGCTGGCGTCTAGCCTAGATGCCTTTAAAAGGGGATTGGACGAGTTTCTGGAGGAAAAATCCATTATGGGGTACAAGCCATGATGTGTATGCGCAACCTCCTGATTTTAGGAATGGGTTAAGTCAGAATGCCAGATGTAGGGGAGAGCACCAGGACGAGGTCTCTTGTTATCTGGTGTGCTCCCTGGGGCATTTGGTGGGCCGCTGTGAGATACAGGAAGCTGGACTAGATGGGCCTATGGCCTGATCCAGTGGGGCTGTTCTTATGTTCTTATGTTCTTATCTACCTCCTCGCCAGTTCTTCCGTGATTCCAATATAAATGAACAAGTGGAAAGTTCAACCACAACTTGAATTCTCAAGACACAACAAACCTCTGGATTTATGGTGAGAACCGAGCCTTACCTGGGGCTTGTGCAATAAGCAAACACTGGCATTCTGACCAAGGAGACAGTTTTTTCTTTGTGATGGGGGGGGGGGGGGGCTTACATTCAGATGCTGGATGAGGTGAGTGAAAGTGCTCCTCCCCTGCTGTGTGAATGTGTGTGTGTGTGTGGGGGGGGGCAGAGCATCTGTGTGTGTAAGAGAAGGGGGCAGCCTGTGTGTTTGAGAGAGGGGGGAAAGTGTTTGTGTTGCAGAGAAGTTGTGATGCTGGGGGGGGGGAAGAGAGGCTGTGATGCTCCAGGCTTGGGGGGGGAAGAGAGAGAGGCTTTCCTGGGAGTAAGCCCCCCTGACTCTAATGGGACTTACTTCAGAGTAGGCATGCACAGGATTGGGCAGTGAAACTGCCTCGCCACCCACGCTTTCCTGGGAGTGAGCCCCAGTGACTCTGTGACTTACTTCTGAGTAGACAAGCGGGCTTGGGCAGACTGCAATCCACCCACGCTTTCCTGGGAGTGAGCCCCAGTGACTCTGACTTACTTCTGAGTAGACAAGCGGGCTTGGGCAGACTGCAATCCACCCACGCTTTCCTGGGAGTGAGCCCCAGTGACTCTGACTTACTTCTGAGTAGACAAGCGGGCTTGGGCAGACTGCAATCCACCCACGCTTTCCTGGGAGTGAGCCCCAGTGACTCTGAGACTTACTTCTGAGTAGCCTCTGACTGCCCTGGGAAGCAGAGCAGAGCGAGCGAGTGGGCAGGGGGCGGGGCCAGGGCTGGGGCGGAGTCTTTTTTTTTTTTTTTTTTGCAGTATTCGCTCCATAAGACACACACACTTTTCCCCCCACTTTTTTGGGGGGAAAAAGTGCGTCTTATGGAGCGAAAAATACGGTACATAGTACCCTGTTAGAAGCACAGATCTATAACATTTCCCCAAAAGCAGTCACATACCATGTTAGCATCAAGTCTAATATACTAAAAATTAAAATATTGAAATGAATGGGGACCACCTGAAATGGGCTCATGACCCTCTTAGTGGGTCCCGACCCACAATTTGAGAAAAACTAGCAATATGGAGTCCACCAATTGATTAGAAAAGAATATGAACTGATTGGTCTACTACAGGTTATCTTGTTACAAAGGCATGCTTATGTCTAAAAACCAAAACTGGAAATCCAGATCAGCAGTGGCCGTGACACTAATGTGCTTCCAAACCTATGACCACACATTTGGAGAAGCAGACCAGTGAATTGATCATCATCCTCATAGAAGTTTCAATTGTAAAAACAGTATTTAGGTTATGGATAACTTTTATTTTGATTATGCTGCCGCATGGTTAGAACGATACAGAAGTTTCTTCTCTGTGTTGTATTTATTTAAAGCTAGAACAGTGTTCTATATTTAAAAGCACAGCTTTTTGATGTTTAATGACAGGATTAGTCTGTGGAATCAGCACACTTTGCCATCTGCTTATCCATATTTTAATGTTGTTTCTCAAGGTGGAACATGTTCATGTGGTGAGATGTGTAATCAATACGCAATTTTGCAACCTGCCGCTTTATGGCTTTCTTGAACATCAGCCTCTTGGGCGCATGATGTATGGTTGACCCGTTTGTATCTCAGAGAAAAAATGAGGACACGGACAAGATTGAATAGACCCATGATTATGCATTTACTGGAAACTGTTGGACTTTTCTATTTAAGGTATGTTTAAGTGGACAAAGCAAAGCTGAGGAATCAAGTTACCTCTATGATTATATTTTACTTGTTGATTAGTTGGTGGTGTGTTTAAGAGCGTAACTTGTGTCATCCACATTCTAGCCTTCCGCATGGGGCAAGCTAGACAACTGAGTGGCTGAGTAACTGGGATTCAATATTATCTATTATTATCTTTACTCAGCGTGTGGTTGGTCTGTGGAACTCTTTGCCACAGGATGTGGTGATGGTGACTGGCCTGGACGCCTTTAAAAGGGGATTGGACAAGTTTCTGGAGGAAAAATCCATCACGGGTTACAAGCCATGATGTGTATGTGCAACCTCCTGATTTTAGAAATGGGCTATGTCAGAATGCCAGATGCAAGGGAGGGCACCAGGATGCAGGTCTCTTGTTATCTGGTGTGCTCCTTGGGGCATTTGGTGGGTCGCTGTGAGATACAGGAAGCTGGACTAGATGGGCCTATGGCCTGATCCAGTGGGGCTGTTCTTATGTTCTTATTCAAAGGCTTAGCATTGGTGCTACGGCCAGTTCCGCTTCAGAGATGGCAACGAGTTGCAACCTGGAATAGCTTAATGCCCCCACTGCACGAGGGTCATTTTGTCACAAGCCCTACATAATAGGAAAGTGTCCATGATCCATATTACAAGCCCATCATAATTTCTGTACTCTCCAAATGAATTTCCTTGCTAAGACCATGACATCTTCAGAACTGGCTGTGCCTCACCATAGTCACTTGGTCACGCAAGTGGAGTTAATAGTTGCCAGTGTATTACCTACCTCAACCAGTAAACACAAAAACCACCCATTGTAGTGGAACTAGTGGAAAGACTATTAAATTGGTCAGATTGGATCAAGTTCCCTGTGACCACACTGGGGCACACAAGTTTGAGGTAGGGAATTCGTAGAGGACCAGGGACAGGTGGCGCAGGAGTGGCAAGTGCCACTTGAGTTCTTCTAAAAGTGACAAACTTACAACCCATGCACTCTAACAGCAGCTGCAGTGGTGCCACTTTTGAAGAACTCGAGTGGGGCAGTTCTGCCTCACCTGCCGCCCTCACACCGCACGTCCCTGATTCCTATACTTAAGAAGAAGGGAAGGCACAAGTGCCACTGTTGTATAGAGAGCATTCATATGCAACCCCTTCAACTAATTATAGTTTGTTCTCCTGCAGCAACAAACAGGATGTGGAGCGCAGAGTTGCAAGGACTTAACCATATTATCTCTTTGCAAGCAAGAGATCACAGTGACAGGCTGAATCACCAGCAGACCAGCTGGTTTTGCAAATAGCACGGGTCTATTCTCTTCTGAGTAACCAGCTGCCTGCTCCGTGTATTGTTAACTTGTCTGGATTTTCCTCCCCTCCTTTTGGGGGGAGGAGGAGTGTTTATAATGTACGGAATGGGAATGAGGGCGCCGTTTTCTAGGATGGAGAAGCAAGCTTGTCGTATCAAGAGGCAAGACAACTAAATATGATGCTTGTCTTACTAGATTGCAAAGTCTTCAATAATGGGAAATTCTGTATCCAAACTGCTGATACCCACTCTGAGAGTTTGGAATCGGGCAGGAAGGAATAGAAGTGAATTCATTCTCCCACTCACCAATCCGAGTGTTGGTGAAGGAGTAGGAGGGTCTTAAACTGCTGCCACTTCCCACTTTCCACAAATGTTTTCACCAGGCAATGTCTGGACAAAATGTGGCTCTAACCTTTCTAGGATCTGTCTCAGAATAAGAGGCGCTAAGTCTGAATAGAGAAAATTGCTGCAGGAATGAGGAGTTCAGGTTATTTTCAACTTGGGCCTGGAAGTGAAACATACTTAGAGGGTTGTAGTGGTCACGGTGGAGATGCATTCAAGTACACATATGTCCTTGGTAAGTTTCTGTTATGAAATCCTAGGATTTTACAAGATAGTATACAAAATGCAACTTAACCTGCTCCCCCACGACAGGAATATTGCATAGATATCAACTAGAAACAAAGCAGTATCTGAAATACATACAAAAGGAGACCTCTTGTGTTTGTTCTGAAGTACTGTAGTTCTATCAGGGAGCATCTTAAACTAATTTATCATTTACCCAACATGGTGGCAATTTTCCGTTCTGCATAATGATGGCATTCAGTTGCTCCTTTGCCACATCTACATCTAAGGACTGCTTCTCACCTGATGGCCAGAGTTTGGGTGCTGAGTCCCAAGTGCAAAATTGCATGTGCATTTCAACATGTATAAAGGGAGCGCACAGGCCACAGAAGTTACTTTTTCCTTCCTCTCCCTATCCACTGGATAAGTGAAGTGTGCCCCTTCACCCCACAAAATTATGTGGAAGGGGTTATATGACAGTTGTGCTGTTTCTCCATGCATTGGAGTTCCTGTACATTTTTCCAAATATTAAATACTGCCCTCCACTGCTCTCATAGCAACCATACCATTAGAGAATAAAGACTCCTTGTCACAAAAGTTTAGTCCTGGTTTTTCCCAACTCTCTTCTAGCAGCTCTCATAATTTGAATGAATACTAGTATCACCATCTTTCAGTTTCTCTTGCTACAGACAGGCATATCACTTTACAAATCTACCCCAATGGCTTCTTGTTCAAGAGCATAGTGCAGATGAGAAAACTATTTTCAACACCAGAGTTTAAAAGGCTTGTGGACACAGTGTTTTCCCTACATGATATCCCCTCCAGATTTTCGTACAAACCCCTTTTCTCTACAACAGCTCTGTTCAGATTCTTGTTCCCACTCCCTTTAATCAGTCTTGGGAGGACAACTTTTCATTTCACAGAAGAAAACCAATCCAGGTGTTTGTGCGGACTTTCTTTGCCTAGCTAGAACACCCTTCAGGTCTGGGGAAGACACAGTTGGTGCAAAGTCCAGAGCTTTCACTTTGTTTTCCTCTCCAGAAGGAGAAATCTAGCTCACTTGGTAATTTTCTGTTGAGGTCTTTCTTAAGTAAGCTTCAAATCTGGTCATCAACTAGTTTTCTTGGAAGGCCACCTTGTCAAGGGGGAAAGAAAGGAATGTAGGTTCAAGATCCCCTCTCAAAATGGCCTGCTGCCAAATTTACTTGCAAAAGATACTGCTTCTCAACACCCCCCATTTCCCCCGGGGATTAGCAATTGAGAGGGGTTCAAGGCACCATCCATGGAGCTAGATTTAGCCCAGGCATTGCCAGTTGCTTGTCACCTCTTAGTGTACAGGTTCAATTGCAACCTTGTTTATTTAATTTAACTTAAACTAAACTGACCAAGTCCAAATACTTACCAAGTATTAGTTTTCGGGTAAATATTAGGGAAAAAAAAAAGATTGAACCTGGTAATCACCAGTGTCCTGTCCAAAAGGAGTTTTTTTCTTTAGAAAATTGATAACTCTGATACGCCCCATGAAAGCATCAAGGCAGGCATCAAGTAGTGATTTTTTGGTTTGTTTCTTTGCAGTAGAAATAGGGTCCTCACTTTGTTCGCATGCTGAGTGTTCTCCACCAACCATGAACATTGTTTTGGCATTTTGTCATGGCTTAATGAAAAGTAATGAAAGCAGAAAAGTTAGATTTGCTTCACTTCTGCCAGGATTTACTGCTTGCTGCCTTTTCTTTTTCCTGCCTTCTTGGTGGTTCACTGTCTCCCTAACGTGGCCATTTGCAGCTACTGCAGGCTTGGCTCAAATTCTTGTGAGAAAAATTTTAACAAGATGAGACAAGCCAACTAAATCCCTGGTTAACTGGGGGGAAAGATGCCATAACTACTGTGATATGTATTGCTGCGCTTTTTGGAAATTAAGATTAGCAACATTGAAAACATATATCTATATTTTTTCCCCTGCTTGTAAATCTTGTAAAGCCTGTCTGAAAGAATATGAAAAAAGTTTATCATACTCTTCAATGCCCCGATGATCATCAGGGTTGTGAAACATAAGGCCCATGGGCCAAATGTGGACTCTGGAAGCAATTTCTCAGCCTCCCCCCTCATTTTAATTGGGTTCTCCCAGTTTGATAATTGGGGTCTCTCATATCCTGAAAATATGAACAAGATTTGCACATTTTCTCTTCTGTCATTCACAGCTAATACATTTCTACATAGGAATAAAGTGCTTATTTCTGGCCATCGTCTGCTTAATGATGTCACTTCCGGCCCGCAGCAGGCACCAGGAATGCCAACGTTGGCCCTCTGTATGAAACGGGTTTGACATCCCTGATCTAGATTTTGTTAGGTAATCTATATATGGTAACAGATTTAAGGAAATGCAACTTTTGATATAATTAACTATGCTTTCTTCTAAATTTCCTGGCTGAGATGAGACTGGTGGATGCATTGTTTTATGATGTTTCCTACCTTCCTTTAGAGGACAGGTCCAAGAAGGTGGCACTGGAGCATTCTTGTTCAATGCCATGGCACTTGGCCTGTGGATTTCTACAGCAGGATTCTATCTTATCCAACATGTTGTTGTACATGAAACTGATGGGAGAAATTGTCCAGAAATTTGGGGTGTGGTATCTTCATGATATTCTCTGCTACCTGGCAGAGACCACCTTTTACAGTGATTGCTGTCTTAGGTTGAGCAGGGGAAAGGCAACAAACCTTACTCATACCAGTTCCGCATCGCTTACAGTGTGGTTGTTTCCAGTGTTTCTGCTGTTTTTCTTTTTAGATTGCTTTTGAGCCCCTTTGGGATAGGTAATGATCTGTTTTATTTCTTTGCTAGGTAAACCACTTTCATAATTTTTTTTTTTTTGAAAAGTGGTACATAAATATTCCAAATAATATCTAACTCTCTCCTTTCCATCAGCATTGTTTTGAAAGCATGGATGCGAGTTACAACCTGAGAGTTGATCCAGACAAAACAGACATGCTTTGTTCATGAGGATTGTTGTTCAGCCTCTTTTGAGCAGAGTAGCACTCCCCTCGGAGAACCAGATTTATAACTTAGGAGTGTTCCTGGACCTTCATAGTGCAGGCTGGTACACCTGTTCTACTTGTCTGTAAGGAATGTAGGCCTGACAGTGGTTTGTACCATGCATCAAGACTGGATTATAAGGGTGTGCACTGAAAAAGAAACTTGGTTTTCTGTCCCTGTTTTCTGTGGAATGTTTTTGTTCATGCCTTTGTTTTGACCTTTTCCAGCCAATTCAAATGATTGTATTTGCAGGCACACCACGACCCCTCCAAGAAACTTTCTGCCAAATTTTAGTCATATAGCCCCCACTAGACCCGTTTTTTCAGGATTTTGAATAGCGCATATACACAATCTAGCTCCTATCTAAGCTAATGGAAAATAAAAATAAAATTGAAATTTAAAATCTACCAGCAAAGTGTACAAACCTGCTCCGATTAAGCCCAACCCCATTTACTTTGGGGCTACAGAGTAGCCCTAGGCTTCTAGCTTTACATATTATGTCATGGAATATATGTAATGCATTGTAGCAACAGTGACCTCAGTGAGGTTGGACACTGGAGGACACATAGCTATCGTAATCACATATATAGTATCTCAAGATCCAGGATTTTGCCATTGTAGTCCCTAGGTTAGCTCTCACAAAGGCAAACCAGAATTTCCATCCTCAGGTAAGAACTGTGACTGCAATATTTTTCTGTTGCTATGGGTCATAAATGTGAAAGGGGCAAAAGCATCATTATCATTGCTTTCTTCCCCTATTAATCCTAGGTGTCTTCCTCTATTGGCTGGATGAGTCTACCTTGCCCAGCCTCATAATAAGCCAATGCAATAGAGAGAACACATGCCCTTTGAAGGTCCAGCAGTGGTTCAAATAACATTCAGATTTTTGGACACTGTGATGCAGGAGTGAGAATAAAACAGCCAGTGTTGTTATGCCATTGTGCAAATCAATGGTAAGGACACATCTGGAGTATTGTGTCCACACAGTCGCCACACAATGGCGTACCTAGGGGGGTCACAGGGGAAAATGCCCTGGGCACTGCGCCTATGGGGGGCAGTGCCTCCAGTCTCCTCCCCCACCCACTGCCCTTTTATCTTTTTTTCTTTTTAAAGAGAAAGAAGCCAGCAACTCTGCCAGCTTGTTTCGCTTTTAAAAAAGGAGGGGGCAATGTGCAATTGCACCTGGAGTGGCTGCGGGTTGTGACTATTCCAGCTGTGATTCTGGGCTGTTCTGGGCCTTCCCCCTCCTCCTTTTTAGGAAAAGATGAATGATGCAGTCTAGAGCGGCAGTGTACCCACACAACTCCTGGCATGCTGCCACTCTAGGCCACCTCTTTCCTCTTTTCCTCTCCTCCTTTATAGGAGGAGAGAGGGGCGGCCCAGAACAACTTGCAGCCACTCCAGGTGCGATTCCGCACTCCATATTTTGTCTCTGGAGGAGATGAAAGACACAGCCCAGAGCAGCATCGTGCCGGGAGTGGCAGCCACTCCTGAGGCAATATCATGCCTCTCTGCGCTGCATCCTTGGAGGAGATGAAAGAAGCATCAGCCACCTGGAGCTTCGGACCATCTTCTTAGCCCTGAAGTCCTTCTCACCTGAAGTCAAGGTACATGCTAGTTTATACAGGCAACATCTCAGCCAGGGCTTCCTCAGGGCTTACATCCTCAGGGCTTACATCAACCGCCAGGTTGTTGCCTCTGCAGGCCCTTTTCACCTACCACTCAGATCAGACCTTCTGCTTCAGGGTCCCATCTTTCACCCGCACCTGCAAATGCTCTACTTAGCTGCCTGGAGGTTGAGTGGTCCCAACTCACCAGATTAGGCTACTCAGAGCCTGTACTCAGGACCTTACTGGCTGGTAGAAGGGCTTCCACAACAGGGTTTACAGTTATACCTGGAGGATGCTAGTGGATTGGTGTCCACAGTGCAAGATTCATCCAGAAAAAATCAGGGCACGCAAGTTTGTGGGCTTCCTTCAGTCAGGCCTGGACAAGGAACTTAGTACTGCAACTCTTAAAAGACAGACATCAGCCATTGCCTCTGTGTTAGGATATCCCCAGGGGACTCGTTTAATTTCTCATCCTCATGTTAAGAAGTTTCTCAAGGGAGTGGCTCTACTTAATTCTCCTCCTGTGGTCAGGACCCCCACTTGGGATTTGCCCCTTGTCCTTAAGGCCTTGACTAGATTGCCTTTTGAACCTATGGCCACTTGCCCCCTTGCCACTGTCAGATGAGTTTCAGAGCTAGCTGCCTTCTGCTAGCTGCCTAAAAATAATTCTAAGGAATTATGTCATTTTCATGAAGATAGAGTAGTTCTTTTAACTGATCCCTCTTTTTCTCCAATAGTGAATTTGGTTTTCTGACTTTCTGCCTCACCTGCCAGCCTGAGAGGAAGAAACCACCTACTTGTGGAGGACTGACCCTGCCATGGAGTCCACCGAGAACGGGAATTCACAGGTAAGTTAAAATCTTCTGTCTTTCTATCCTAACCCCAGTCATCCAAAAGAAAAGTTATGGCACACATTAGACGTGTGTTGGGCTATTAGTTTTTATTTAGACAGAACATCCTCCTTTAGAAAGACCAAGGCCTTATTCGTTTCCTACAAAACTAGGAAACAGGGATTCAGAGTTTCACCCCCTACCATCTCCAGGTGGTTGAGAGAGGCAATCATCGAAGCCTACAATGCTTGTGGGGTCGTCTCCCCCGCCCCCGGTATTATGGCTCATTCTCTAAGGGGAGCTGCCACCAGTGTTGCATTTAAGTCTTCCCCTTCCCTAGAGCAGGTATGCAAGGCTGCTACTGGAGTATGCCATATACCTTTATAAAGCCCTAGAAAATTGCTGGAGATGCCACCTTCTCCAGGTGAGTGCTTCAGAGTGTGGTTTCTCATACTTCAGGCAGCTCCCAACCTTGAGGGGCACAGCTTGGGTACCTCCCACTTGTGGAGGACTGACGCTGCCATGAAGAGCACTCTGGAGAACAGGGATATTTGAGCTTACCTGTGAATTCTGCTTCTTGGTAGACTCTATGGCAGGGTCAGTCCATCCACCCTCACAGCATGACATATGGAGAAAATAAAAGAACAGGGGGGGGGGGTGGAGGAGGAGGAGGAGGGGAGAGAGAGAGAGAGAGAGAGAGAGAGAGAGAGAGAGAGAGAGAGAGGATCCTTCATAACCACCTAGCTGACCAGTTAGGTTCATTACTATAGTTTCAGGCCCTTCAGGGTCCGTTGAGTGCTTCAAGAACTTTGTTGTGCACCTTCTTGTTTCTACAGGTTAGGTTTTGCAGTCTTTGATGCCATCTTTTCTTTGGTGTACTTTGTTCACAGAGTTTCTCCTTCCCTGGAGTCCCTTCTTCATTCTCAACAATGGAGGTGAATGGAAAGGGCACAGACCAAGAGGGGTTTTTCTTCAAGGCTTTCATAGCCTGGGAAAGCAGAGGAAGCCTCTCCTGTCAGGAAGACTTTCTGCTTGACCCGCCTTCCTGAGAGGGAGAAGCCACCTGCTTGTGGAGGACTGACCATGTCATGGAGTCCACTAAGAAGGGGAATTCAGAGGTAAGCTAAAATCTCCCTGTTTTCTTCATAGTCTTAACTTCCTTGCATATCCCTATTTAAAACACACTTGAGTTTTTTACAGAAAGAGTGGTACATAAATGCAGTGGCGTCACTAGGGTTCGCGTCACCCGGTGCATGATGCCAGCGCGTCATCCCCCGTGCAGTGGGCGGGGCAACACCCCAAGTGGTGGGCGTGGTGATGTATCATCACTCCGCCCCCACTGGTTTTTGGGCTGTACTTTTTGATAGAACAAAGATAGAACACATTCTGCATGAAATTACGCATTGATTGATCTATAACATGATGGTATTATTCTTCCAAATTATGATTTTAGTGATTTTGGTCACTAGTGGTGTCACACACACACCAAGGGTGTCAACTTACTAACACCTTATTGCAGCAGTTCTCAAACTTTTAGCACTGGGATCCACTTTTCACAATGACAATCTGTGCAAGACCCACCAGAAGTGATGTCATGGTGGAAGTGACATCATCAGGCAAATTAAAATAAATAAGTATAAATAATTAAAGTAAAACAAATAATTAAATAAGCAGAAGCCAGCCCTGTTCCACCAAGTGAATTTCCTCCATAGCCTGCTTGCAGAAATACCCCCCCCCTCCAAAACCAGTAAGGTTTTCAGCCCTACCCAGTGCCCAGTTCAATTTAAGAACTTCTGTTTAAACCAGATCACTGTCAGGATCCACCTGGCTTTGCAAGTCTCAAGAAAGTTCACCTTATCAGCTGAAGCCTCTGTTTTGATCCTTTTTAGTGGGGGGCAGTAGGCTGCCTCCTGGAGCACTTGTTTACCTCCAGGTGCATAGGATCAGGACCATTCTGGTAGCCTTGCACTCTCCTTCACCTGATCTTCCACACCAGCCAAGGCACATTTGCTTACTCATGAGTAAATCCGACTGTGAGGGCTTAGTTTTGCTTTCCATAGGGCTCAATACATTCATCTGCTTGGAGGGAGGGACTTCCATATCAGGTGTTTTTGGGGGCTGCATTCATTGGATCAGGACCATTCTGGTGTTGTTGGATTCCTCTCAGCCTGCCCTTTCCAACGGACTAAGGCAAGTTTTCCTACTCGCGAGTAAACGCACAATACGCTCACTTTCACTTTCCATAGGGATCCATGCATTTTTTCTTCTCCAGTTTTTTGACCATAACTTTTGATAGAAAGGAGATATTTCAATCTGGTGTATTGCACTGCATTCCGCTCGAAATTCCACATCCAACAGTATATAATATGATGGGGTTACACCTAAGCACTACAATTTTAGCATGTCACCCCCCATGCGCGTCACCCGGTGCGGACCACACCCCTCCGCACCCCTCAGTGATGCCACTGCATTATTGAAATCTTTAAACTTTTGATTTTCTGTAAAATATGTTCCTGCACTCAGAGCCATAACAAACTGTCCTGGTGCCCAGAGAGTGATGCCACAACATTGCATGATGCCATGACTTCACTTCTGGGTTCTCCCTGGAGGAGGGGGTCATCATTGTGGCTGCCTCATGCACTCCCGTTCCTTCATGGAGCCTGGGAGTCTCCACAGGAGAAGGAAAGGGAAGCATGAAGCTGCCAGCACCTCCTCCTCCAGGGAGAACTCAGAAGAGACCACCTTGGTCCTCTTCCAGATTCTCCCCAGAGGACAGAACATCCTTTACTTTGTTTCCCATTTGATCTTGAATGGGGCACTTGAAGAACGGGGCACTTGAAGTGGTCACAATGAGCACCCCCTCTTCCAGAGAGAACTGGAATGCAGTGAACATACCCCATTCCTTCTCCTGGGGAGGCTCTCAGGAATGGGATGCTCCACCTGCACCTGCTTCATAACTTGAGCAAAGCCTGTGGGCTGTCAGGCAGAGTGTCTGGGGCAGATGCCCCTCAGGCTCTACCCTAGTTACAGCTCTATCTGCAGTGACCACCTAGTGGCAAAGAAAAGCTGAGGTAATTTTCTGAACATGCTCAGACTTCCACGCTCAGACTTCTTACAACCTTTACTCCAAGATGGGTACCAGGTTCAGCTTGTATGAACAGAACAAAACATATTTATTGCTGTTTTAGCACTTTCTTTCTCTCCCCCTTCTCCTATTGTACAGCTTATATTTTTAAAGTGCCCCCCCCTTTTATTCAACCCAGTACCAGAGAAAATGTTTCACTCAAAATATTCTACATAGGAAACACATGCAAAATTTTGTGGTTGGTGGATGAATTTTCTGGAATGGTGGACAAATTTTCCTGCCCTCCCCTCTCCACTCCGAAGAGGGACACTGTAAGAGGAAATGGGGGAAATGGGTAGAAACGGACTCACAGATCTTGAGCAGCAAGCTTTTAAGTTCTCAACTGATCTTCATCAGGTTGGACATTAAGCAAACAAGTGTGTGGGGAGACGGGTATGTAGTTATAGCCTCTCTAGCACTCTTCAAATGGAGTTTAAAATGGTTACGAACTGCGGACTTTGAGATTAAAACAACCCCACATCTTCATCTTATGACTGAATTCCTTTAGGGCGCAATCCTAACCAACTTTCCAGCACTGACATAGCTGTGCCAACGTGGCTTGCACTGTATCCTGCAGTGGGGAAGCAGTCAAGAGGACCTCCTCTGGATAAGGGCATGTTTGTTACCTTACATTGGGGCTGCATTGCAGCTAGGTCATTGCTGGAAAGTTGGTTAGGATTGTGCCCTTATTAAGTATGCAATGTATGAAGAACAATCTCCATAGTCTTTCTTTTGTCTGTCTTGAATGTGCAGTGAATCGCTCAGGATTTGTTCTTATGGGAGGAAGAGAAAAAATTATCTCCCTGCCATATGTCCCTAACCCATGACATTTTTTTTCTTTTGAAACTAAAAAATATTTTCGCCTTCCTGATAAACACCTTCAGCCCATTCATCATTTTGGTTGCCCTTTTCTGCACCATTTCCTGGCCTCATTATCAACCTTTTCCAGACACGAACCAAAGGTGAGTCCGATATTTCAAATGCTGCTGCACCACTGATTTACACGGTTTCACGTACTCGTCACTTTCCCAACTGCTGAGAATTTGCAGGGGCATTACACTTCCCAGATCCTCATTTCCTTTGGATGAGAGATCATGAGGTCTTTGCAAGTTTTAGTTTGTTTACAAATATACATGTTGAGAATCAGGTGCAAGCAAGCAACTTGGATGCTTTAATAAATCTGTAACAGGTTCTATCAGATCCCCAGAGGAAGGCCCTGCACTTTTTCAATTTCTCAGTGGTTTCAGCTCTCTGCTTCTCCATATGGAGTTTCTAAATGGAGTTTATTTCTCCTGCTAAAAATAATACCCCAAGGACTGGACTTCATTTAGGAACTTAATGTTCAAATTCTTTTATTAATAAATTACAAGGAACCATATAAGAACATAAGAAGAGCCCTGCTGGGTTAGTCCAGCTTCCTGTATCTCACAGCAGCCCACCACATGCCTCAGGGAGCACACAAGACCACAAGATACTTGCATCTTGCTGCCATACCCCTGCACCTGACATCCTCGCACCCCCCAGCAAAGACACCAGACTGCACTTGGGTTTAACTTGGGCCATTTTATTAAACACCAGTGATCGGTTTTTAACACATGAAACCTACTGAACACCCATCCTTCCCTTGCTAGTTTAGGGTAGGCAAAAAAACTGCCATCCACGGCCAATTTGAATGACAGAAAAAAAATTCCTACCTAGTCCTCATGGTGTCCTCAAAATTCCTACCTAGTCCCAGCTAATCTCAGACTGTACATGCCCATCATGGCTGGTAACCTGCGATGGAATTTTCTTCCAGAAATCTGTCTGATCCCCTTTCAAAGGCATCTAGACCAGACACCATCACCACGTCCTGCAGCAAGGAGTTCCGCCGACTAATTACACATTGGGTAAAGAAATATTTTCTTTTGTCTCTTCTAACTCTCCCGACACTCAACTTTAGTGGATGTTCCCTAGTTCTGGTGTTGTGTGAAAGGGAAAAGAGCTTCCCTCTATCTACTCTATCCATCTCCTGCATAATTTTATATGTCTCAAAATACATTTGGCATGGCCTATAAAGACAAATGGGTATTGCTAAAGATGAAAATTCAACTATTCTGTGATGCTCACACACTCTTTGTGTGGTGTTTTGGAAGTCAGCACATCAAATCTGATTCCTTTGGCATAAGTGCCCAAGTGTTCAGGCACATGTATCTGTCCTTCACTCTACATGCTTATTATAGGAAGCCTCACGGTAATACCAGAACATCTCTGCTTGATTGAAGACTGGCTCTATCTTAAAATAAATTCTGTGAGGTAGCTACAGTTTCCTTCGGATTCAAATTTTGAAGATCTGTACCTCCTTATGCTCCCTGGAGCTGAGATTTAGTACATCTGCAAAAAGCTTGGTCCAAATCTCACATCATCTGGAGCCATTGTTTGGTTCTGTGCAACATCCCCAGCCTCAGGCATGTGTCTGTCTGTTCCCCCCCCCCAACCCCCAGGTTGTACTCCCAAACCCTGGCTTAAATTATCTGTACAGATCTGTCACCCGCTGTAGCATTCATAGAGATATCACATACCTTTACCCATCCCTCCACCTGCAACCTACAAGTAGAATGGTAAAAATCTGATGAGGAACTTTGAAAAAATTATGCTACTATTTATATTATCCCCATCTCTTACCAATACATTCCCCCCCCCCCAATCTTAGCTGTTATCTTAACAGAACCAATGCTTTGTTGTTTTTCAGAGTGGCAGGACATTTTTAAAAAATGCTTTAAAGCCTTTCTTTACAGTGTGTGGGCTGTAGATTACATTGTGTTGTGGCTAGATGGCAATGTATCTTAAGCAAAGAGTTTGCTTCAAGCTATGGATTTATGCCAGTCAGGAGTTCGTTGCAACTGCTGCTTTCCTGTAGAATAAATATCCATGCCTAATAAGGTTTTGCCTTGATTCTCTATGGGGTGGGGGAGCGAGGAACGTAAAAGCAGGGAGACAGTAATTCATTTGTTACATCTGTGGGGGAAGTGCTCCAACAAATGCTATCAGACAGGAACCCAATCATAATCTGTTTAGTTTCTTCTGAGCTGTATCTCTGCCATCTGTTGCTTCTGCTGCTTCACCCCAGCAGGAAGTGTGAGTAACGCTAGTGAATTGCATGGTACGTATCTTTAGAGTCATCAGGTATGGCTTGTGTGAGGCATGATGTGAGATGGATACTTTGTGATGCCATGCAGACAGCAGCATGACACCCACATAAGCAATCATGCCTGACATTGTGGAAGGAGCCCTGCAGCTTGATTGTACGTTGGCGTGGAGTGAGTGTACAACAGATAGGACAGCTGTATAACTTAAACATGACCCCACCCTTGGAATTGTATTCATGCAGATGCACTGTTTATCCTCCTGTTTATTGGCGATTGTAAGAGAATGACGTGTTTTAATCCATGTGCTTTTAAGAGTATGAACAAACATGAATGCGTGAACATGAACCAGAATGGTAGTTCTTATGTTCTTATGTATTTCAAAAGAGGCTTGCTGGAGCAGACCATCCACAGTGGCCAACCAGATACCCCCAGGAAGTTCTCAAGCAGGGTGTGAAGGTTGCAGTTATTTCCCATCATTGCTCCCCTAATATTAAACTGAGGGCCCAATCCTCTCCAACTTTCCAGCACTGATGCAGCCATGCCAACGGGGCATTTGCTGCATCCTACAGTCATGGGGGTAACCTTGAGGGGTTTCCTCAAGGTACAGGAACACCTTATCTTGGTGCTGCATTGTGGCTACATTGGCACTGGGAAGTTGGATAGGATTGGTCCTGAAAGCCTTAACTCCTCTTCGTACATTACATATTGTCACTGTACTTCTAAGACTTAGGCCCAAAGCTTAACTAACTTTTTGGCACTGGCATAGCTTTGCCAATGGGGTATGTGCTGCATCCTGCAGTTGGGTAGCATTCATGGAAGCCTCCTCAAAGTATGGGAATGTTCCCTTACCTTGGAAATGCTTTGCCCTTATGTCAGAGCCGGAAAGTGGGTTAGGATTGTGCCCTTAGGTATATAACAAAAACTGGAAAATATGAATGTGACCAATAGCTATATGACATCTCCAGGCCCTGCCTCCTGAATCTGAGGTTTGGAGATGCCTCTGTCTTGGCAATCCTACCTGAGGACCAACTAGTACTCCCAGGTGCAGTATTTCATTGTAAGTCAGCGATGAGTACTGAAGAAAGGATAATGACTGTGCATTAGAGTACAACAAAACAAACTCAGCAAGAGACCTCAATCAGGCTAGGCTTCCTCCCACTTTCCAGCTGTGTGATTTTTCTCCTTTCCTAAAGGACACCTGGGAACTGTATTGAAATTAAAATTGTAGAGTTGGAAGGGACCTACAAGATTGAGTCCAACCCCCTGCCAGTACAGGCTGTCCATGACTACAACATCCCCAGCAGATGGCTATCCAGCCACTACTTAAAGACCTCCCAACAATGGCTAGTTACCCCCCTTTGAGGCAGACCGTTCTGTGGCCAAACGCTTTGTACCATTAGGAAGTTCTTCCTAACATTGAATGGAAATCCCCATGGCTGTCATTTAAACCCATTTGCCCTTGTCCTGCATGCATAGTTCTCTATATCTGAAGCAGGAACAGGAAAGTTGTACGTGCCACATTCTGGGCAAAACACAGCTTCTTCTTCCTTACAGGGCATATTTCTAGGAGTCCTCAGAGTCTCTGAAGTTGCTGCTGTATGCTTCCGCTTGGGTTGCCCCGTTCAACCGTCATGTAAAACTCCCCTGTTTGCAAGCTCAGGTTGCGAGCTCCCTGGTCCTTGCTGCTTTCTCCGAAGTGAAACTGTGAAGCCTTCTCCTGGCTAGTCCTGTGCATCACATCTGCAGCTCAAGCCCTACCCATGTGCTTTCCAAGACCCATGTGCTACCCATGTGCTACCAAGACCATGTGCTCTCAGCCAGACATTCACTGCAAGCACACCCTCTTAGTAGGAACTCATTTGGAAGAGAAAGCACACAAATCAGCAACACAGACACAACCACAAGCCCTCCCTTCCTGCCCAACTCCCATGTAAAAGTCCCCTATTTACAACCCTGTT
Source organism: Tiliqua scincoides (assembly GCF_035046505.1). Classification (NCBI taxonomy): domain Eukaryota; kingdom Metazoa; phylum Chordata; class Lepidosauria; order Squamata; family Scincidae; genus Tiliqua; species Tiliqua scincoides. The sequence goes on from NC_089826.1 coordinate 48,096,741, forward strand.
CACAAGTTCAGGACACGAGCACCCTGGCTGCCTTCTAGAACTTGATCAGCAACCTATATGTGATAGTAAGTATTAGGGGCCAGATATATGTGGCCAACGTTGCCAGCAGGGCAATCTCTGCCCTCCCAACTTCTCCTGGTTTTATGTCCCTGTCCTCATACCACATACACTGGAACCTGATAGGATTGCAGTACATCAAAATCAGGCTGTCCTCGTTCCTCAGCCTCTTTGCTTGCCTCTATGCCCTGCACCACCTCATCCTCCATGCAGTGGAGCAGGCAGGGAGAGGGTACCTCTTTGGAAACCATGCTGCAAGGAGAAAGCAGCTCTCTCATCTGGGTTTGAAATGCCCACATCTTTGGATTATGGCAGTGTCGAAAGCAAGTGCAAAGCTCCCTTTCAGCCAGCAGATTGCGCTCAGTCCTACCATAAGAACTTGGAAATTGCTGCTGCTTCCTCGACATATGGAAATGGCATGCACTCCCAAACACTGATTATAAATAGCCTCCCTAACACAGCATCACCGTGTACTGCCGTCTCAGCAACCTATTCACCTAATATAGGAATGTGAGCAAATGCCAAGAGTCGATTGGAAGGTTAAGACAGCCACAGTATTTGCCGGTTGCTGAAGCTTTCCTTCTAATGATTAAAATCCCTCCCTGCATGCTAGAGGGGCTGGTTTCTAAGCCTTGGGGGTCTCTCAGTGCCAGCTGGTTGCCTTATGTTCCCTGGCTCTAGGCTGGCTAGGAGTGCCACCGTCAGTGATTTGGACTGTGCGGCCGTCTGTTCGCCTCACCCACAAGGCAGGAGACAGGAACTTCCTGCTCTGTCGCCATCTGCGAGGAAGGCTCACAGTGGGGATATTTTAATGGCGCAGGCTTATGGGGCTGCCCTATTTTGCAGAAGTCTGCTATTGCTTTCCAAACTCATTAGTGCCATAAAAACCTGGGTGATGTGATTCAACAGTCTTCTTATGAGAGGGAGTGTTGCTAGCTTGAAAAATGCCACTTACTGAGGGTGGTTTTTTTTTTGGGGGGGGGGGGGAGAATTGCTGAAAGATTCTTAGGACACCTAGAAAATTCCAAAAGTGAGGGTTTTAATTTCTGTTTTTCTTTATAGGGCAGATCCCCTAAGAACTAGGAATGCAATCTGTGTGGAAAAGCTTAAAAGAGAGGGTACCCCCTCCCCGACAAGGAACACTGGAATTTTCCAAGCACGTAACCACAGACCTCTGGTTTCAACTTCCACCTGCCAAAAACAAATGAAACCCTTTTCAAATGGGTGTCTAGCTGTTAACTAGTGAGCATCAGCCAAAGTGTGATTGGATCAGAGGAGAGTTCAGTGTTTTTTAATAATAAATAATAAATAATAAAACTTTATTTTTATCCCGCCCTTCTCCCTAACGGGACCCAGGGCGGCTAACAACATATTAAAAAACAATAGAATTTAAAAAACATTAATACAAACAGATAAAAACATTTAAAAACACACTACAGGGCCATAAAAACAGTAGTCAGATTAAAAGAGTAAAAGAGCAGATCACCGAGGAATCAAGCCTGTAAAACTAAAAGATGTGTAAAAAGTTAAGAAGGCCAGAAATCAGAAGGCTTGTTTAAACAACAGTGTTTTCAGGCCTCGCCGAAAGCTCTCAAGAGAGGGAGCCATTCTCAAGTCAAGGGGAAGGGAGTTCCATAATGTTGGTGCCACTACCGAGAAGGCCCTATTTCTTGCAGCCGCCCCCCGGACCTCCTTGGGTGGCGGCACTTGCAAAAAGGCCTTCTCTGATGACCTGAGATGGCGAGCCGGATTGTACGGGAGTAGGTGGTCTCTAAGATATCCTGGCCCAGAGCAGTATAGGGCCCAGATCCAGATCCAGTTTTTAAAACTGGATCTATCCTGAGACGAACCCTGTTTCAGCACTGATGGAGATGATAGGTGAAGAGGGGGGGGGGTCTGTGTCAGCTGACTCGAAACTCTGAGACAAACTCCTGTCCTGGGTCCCTGCCCCGCCTCATGATTTGCATGTACGGTCTCCTGATGGTGCCTGGAAAGTTAATTGATCAGTGAATGGGGGCCCTTCCTTCCATGTGCAGTGGTGGTATCGCAAAAAGAGGAGTGTATATTTGCTGCCCAGTTAATTGTCTTGGCCAGATAACACTGGGGCACATGTTGGGTCCTTCAGTATCCATGGTGTCTAGGCTGTAAACCTAATTGGACAGCTGAGGAACACTTCTCCAAAACTTCCGCTCCAGCTGAGGGCAGTGGCACTGAAGGACCATTCTTACCTTCCATGGTCTAGTAAGCTTGGCAGAATTGGCAGCAGGTGGCCTTCTTAAATGAGGGTGGGATTTTATGGAGTTAAAATTGGTTTTGGAAGAGACTTGGTTTCATCAGGGTACAGGATCTGTCCTCATAATCACTATCTTGGATTATTTCACATGCAAACTGTAGTATTTTGGATCTTTTTAATTCAGGGGTTCCCAAAGTCTGTATTGCGATGCCTTAGCACAACCATTTTCAACCACTGTGCCGTGGCACACTGATGTGCCGCGAGTGGTCCACAGGTTTGCCACAAGAATTTGGGGGAAGGTCATTAATTAGTAGGGCTAATGGGGGATGTGAGCCCCCCCACCGGCAGCTTGGAGTACCTTGTCACCTGATGGTGTGCCTTGACAATTTTAGTGCCTTGTCAGTGAGCCGTGAGCTGTAAAAGGTTGAAAATTGCAGCTTTAGTAGCACACTCACAGGGGCTGCATGGGAAGTCCCTGGTGGTTCCTCCAGGTGCCACCATCTTAGATATAACAAAATATCATTAGTTCTGGGCACCACCATCTTGGATTTTGTGAGATTGCACAAGATTATGGCTCCTGGCTAAATTGGGAAGAAGAGGCGATGGGCACATCATGACTCAGGTAAGTTTGGAAACCACTGTTTTTATTAATTATCGAGCTAAGTAAATGGAGGCTTTCAATTAACTCACCAGCTTGACAGTCTGTTTGTAATACGGTAACTGAGGGCCTAATCCTATCCAGTTTTCCAGTGGCAGTGCAGCCGTGCCAGTGCGGCATGCACTGCATCCTGTGGTGGGCAGGCAGTCACAGAGGCCTCCTCAAGGTATGGGAACATTTGTGACCTTACCTTGGGGCTGCATTGCGGTTGCACCGGTGCTGAAAAATTGGCTAGGATTGGACCCTGAGAGTTCAGGATGATGGCAATAGAATAAACTTTGGCACACATAGTCAGGGTGCAATTGTACCTTTCTAGTTTGAATAGCAGCTCAGTCTCCATTCTGTTTTCAAGTGGGGGAGGAAAAAGTAGGGCTAATGGGGGATGTGAGCCCCCCACCAGCAGCTTGGAGTGCCTTGTCACTTATCAAAAACCTGATGGTGTGCCTTGACAATTTTAGTGCCTTGTCATGCAACACAATATCTCCTGTGAACATGAAGGTGTTGGATAACTCTCACAGGGGTCCCTGATCTGGATTCATACAATGGCAAAGGGAAGGATTAAAGCTTCACTCTACCCTTTCCATGGTCCCCTTCTCTATAGTCCCCTGAATCTTACCTTTTATTGGGGGGGAAAACATGCAATGGTACATGTTTTGTGTAGTTTGCTTCCAAGTCTAGCAAAACTTCACACTACAACAGATACCAGCCCATAAAGCTGACAAGGATCATTGTGGGACCAGAATGGATTGAACTGATGGATGTTGTCTGCCTTTTTCTGGAGCACTGACAGTGTGTCTGCAACCACATCTCATTAGGAGCACAGTAGCAGCTGCCCAGAACTACCTCAGTGACCCTGTACTCAGTTATCGGTCTGAGCTTGTAAAATGGTAGCAAACTCAAAATGTGTGGGTTTCCTTTCCAAGCTCTTAATGGCATGTATCTTTCTCCTGGAATGTCTCTTGTAACTTTTATTCCCCATTGTGAGCCAGACCCAGATATAGTACTGTACAGTCATTTCCTTTCCCCCTATATATAGTCCTTCCAGCTTGTGTAGCGCGAGCCTTTCAGTTCTCCTGTCCCTGGTGATCTGTAATCAGTTTACTCTGATTTTTCTGTGCTGTGACACCATAACAGAATATTAGATTACAGTGGTGTCATGTCATACATAATCACATTAAGACATGGAGAGCCTGAAGCTAGTCTCACTTTGATATTATATCCTCATTTCTTTTAAAAACCCAAATGTCATCTTTATTCCTGAGGAGACGGCTTCAATGTTTAAAACATTGTGACTGTTCTGGTAAAAATGCAAATAAAGTTTTGAAAGGGGGCCTTTATTTTGACAGAGTGTCATGTGTGGCAGATAATATGCTCTTTGGAATGATATGCAATCGATTATGTTCCTTATTGGTTAGTTTTGGTTGTCAGGTTCAAAAGAACATGGTTATCCTGTCATAATCCATGTGGATGTGCTGAGACTGCTCTAGAACTGCAAGGCCAGCACCACCATGAGATGTGACCTCAGGTGGCAGATTATGCGCATCAACCTCCCTGCTACCCTCCTCTTTGCTGACGTGCTTGTCCCCTTGCACTGCATGTACATCCCTCTCCAGCAGTGGCATAGCAAGTGGGGGATTGGGGACAGGCCACCATGGGTGCCAGGCTCGAAGAGGGTGTCACATGAGGCCCAGTGGTGGAGAGAGAAACAGCCTCCTCTGCCTTGTGTTTCAGTGGCTTTGAAATCTTGCCACCACCCCGCCATTCCTTTCTCTTAGAAGGTTCAGCGTCCTAGCAGAATGAAACTGGGCTGCAACAAGATTCCCCATCAAAGGCCTTGGACTCCTAATGTAGGCATGAGCTACAATTATTAACAAGTGGTGATGCGTGTGCATCAGGTTGGGTACTGCCACTGAGAAGCAATTAAGGTGAAAGGGGTGAATTACATTCATACTGGTGGTTTGCTGTGAGTTAGCAGTCAAGGATAGGACAGTGCCTACATGCTAACACACCAGAGTCAGCAGTGGTAGCCACTCTCCAAAGGGCATTTTCAGTGGCAGCCTCCACGTTCTGGAATCAACTTCTAGTATGATACTAGGATCCAAGATCTTTCCCCTTTAAAAAAAAAAAAAAGTTAAGATCTTTCTCTTCAGGCTGACTTTTTAATGATTAGTCTCTGTTTTAATATTGTTCTTCTATGTTGTTATCCTTACACTGATACCTTTATTTAGGAGGAGTCATCACTGGCAAAAGGTTCTTGAAGGCGCTACAGCAGCCAGTGATCTTCTAAAGCCAGGGCTCGGTCAGCCCAAACTGAGAAACTGATTCTTCAAGGGAAAGTCAACACCATCCCAAAGAGGTTCTGATCACAATCTCTTAAGACAATTGACCCATTCAGCAACAATACCTCCGTCTTGTCTTGTTTCGTTTACCACTGTATCAAGAATTGTGTGAAAATGGTGTGTAGTCCCTGTAGGTTGCTTACTGTATTTCTTCCTTGACAAAGTGTAAATGCCCTGTTTGGGGGTTCTAGGATGGATTAGTATATTACTGCTGTTTGGTACGCGTAGGCATCACTTTCATAATAGGATTTAGGTGGGATGCACTATACCCTTTTGGAAATGGATGTACATCAATAATGTTGTATCAAGCGTTCCCTTGAAATTATGCAGAGCATGTTGAATGCTGTCTACTCTACAAGACAGGAAGAACATGCATTGTTCAGCTGTGCCATATTTTTCTAGTGGGAAAGGTGAGTTATTGACTCAGGAGGGGGACTGGATTGTTCCTGAATACTCAATATGATTTATGAAATATGAATTTGACTAATTCAACTCAGGGCCATTTCTTGGTCTACTTTAATGTCCAAAAGGCAGTTTAGTCCTAGCAAATTTAGGGCCGAATCCTATGCTCAACAGGCTGCATGATACAGTGGGGCAAATGCAGCCACCACTGCATCCTGTGAGCCAGCTGGGAACCAGGCAGTGTTTTTACTTACCTACTTAAGCACTCCCTGGTCCCCAATGGGCCTATTTGGATCTACACAAGCTCTTTTGCTGGCCAGTAGGTCCAAGGGGGCATGTCAGGGCAGGGGCATGGGATCTTGATGGTAGCTACTGCTGTAGAGATAGTCCACCTGGCTTGCCTCCCACCCTACATAAGAACATAAGAACAGCCCCACTGGATCAGGCCATAGGCCCATCTAGTCCAGCTTCCTGTATCTCACAGCGGCCCACCAAATGCCCCAGGGAGCACACCAGATAACAAGAGACCTCATCCTGGTGCCCTCCCTTGCATCTGGCATTCTGACATAGCCCATTTCTAAAATCAGGAGGTTGCACATGCACATCATGGCTTGTAACCCATAATGGATTTTTCCTCCAGAAATTTGTCCAATCCCCTTTTAAAGGCGTCCAGGCCAGATGCCATCACCACATCCTGTGGCAGGGAGTTCCACAGACCAACCACACGCTGAGTAAAGAAATATTTTCTTTTGTCTGTTCTAACTCTCCCAACACTCAATTTTAGTGGATGTCCCCTGGTTCTGGTGTTATGTGAGACCCTGTTCTATTCCTGATCTTCTCCCTGCTAAATTACTCTTGTGACAGATGATCTTGAGTCCACTAGAGCCCATTCATACCCTCTGAGTATTTCTGCTGGTGCCAGCTTTCCAGAGTGGCCCACAGGATGTGATGACAGATTGTGATGGAAAAGAGACAGATGTGGTCAAATGCAGACATGTAGAATGAAAGCATCCGCCAACCAAAACATGCTTTGGTTGCATGGATTACTTAATTAGAATTAAACATGGATTATGTGCAAGCAAACTGGTGGGAGTATTCAGTCTGTGATCTTGAACATCTTGTCTTGGGCTAACCGATCTTGAATTGATGTGCGTGTGTTTTTTATCCATCTACCAGATTAAAGATAGCAAAAAGCAACTAGCTCAAATGGATATTTGTTGGTTATCTTGAGATCAATGATTTGGAAGTAGCAAATAGGCCTGTTGTGTCTGTTTAAATGGCAATACTAGATGAAATTTTGCAATTGCCTTTTTATCATCTCCCAGTTTTTATATCACAGAAGGGCTCTATATATCATGGGAAGTATTGTGATCCCATCCATTGTGGCTTGCAGCCCCAGGGTTTAATTTGAACTGACATTCACCAGAGTTCAGCTTTGGCCTTCAAAATGAAAGGACTTGCCAGTTCATTTCTGTAGAGTCAGAAAAGAGAGGGGAGCATTGATCTGCACTTATTTTACTTCAGGCTCCTTCCTCATACTTTGCTTTCTCTTGAAGCTTGACAGGAAGAGGAAAGTATGATGCTGCCCACAGGGTCTTAGTTTCTTAATGTTTTTTGTCATTGGATCAGCAAAGGTTGGAAAACATCAGATTACTGTCCCTGAATCAAGCATATGACTGTCTACCATATCTTAGTCATAAGTTACAGCAGTGGCAAAAGTCGTAGATTTATTTGCACATTTTAATTTATTGCCAGTGCCCCATCTCAAAGCTGGAGGTGTTGGAAAGCAGATTAAAACCACCCTTAAAAAAGAACAAAGCAGAATAAAATTCAAGCTGCTAAGATATATTAAATCATCTCGTTCCTAGCTGCCTGAAGCATTACCAAACTCTGGGATTCTAAATGCTGATTCCTTGATATAAATCCCTGTTGAAGCTGTTATGTACACCATGGATAATGGCATTGGGGGGGGGGACAGGGAGGATTTGGATCAGAGAAGAAGGGTTCAGTTCCTCACAGCATGGCCACAACCAAAATAACTCTGACAGCTTTTTCATGGAGAACATTACATTGGAGGATCCAACACTGACATGCAGTTTGGCCCTAAGTTACCAATGGAGTTGGAATCTCTTACCTTATAGTGAAAGAAATCTATAGTGTAGAGGTGGGTGAAAACAGTTTAATTTTTCACACATTTTGGTATTTTCAAAAGTGCTGAAAGTGCTGTAATGTGTTTTTATTCCAAGGGCAATTTATAAATTATAATTATAAATTATAATTGCTTTAAAAGTGTACTAGGTAGGTGATATAGATGGTATAGTGTCAGCAGATGCAGCCACATGTATGTAGAGATCTTAGACAATATATAGAGGTGTTAGAGAATGGTTTTTTTCAAATTTTGCAGATTTGAGCGTTTTTGTTTTGTTTTTACACTCATGAGAAGTGCAGAAAGCGGTATGTGCTTTTATTTTGTTATCACCAAAAAAACCCCACATCTCTACTTATAGGGCCTGTGTGTTCTCCATCTTGTCTAGATTTCATCTTGTCTAGATTCATCTCCTATCAGCTTACCTTCACCCAGCCTCATAGTAAGCTTTCAAGGAAACAAAGAGCTGGAACTTGTCATCACCTTTTGCTGCAAAATCAGAAGAGCCACTGTAATAGTTTGGTCAATGTCCCTGACGCCATCCTCAGTTCCATCCCCAAATGTCTGGCCATTGGAATTAAAAAATACTTGTGATGTTCACCTGAATGCTTGGTCACAACAAGCCGACGTTGTTGTTCAATGGACTGTGGACATGTTTGCACGGGTCTCTCTGGATTCGTTCATTCATGCTAAAATGGAAGTACAGGAAGTTAGGAGATGCCAGCTTGCTCGGGGCCTTTGCATAACCTCTCTCTGAATGGACTCTCTAACCTCGGTGACACCAAAATTTCTCCAGTCTGTGGGGTCGCTGCAAAGTATGACACAGTTGCCAAGTGACTTGTGGAACATGAATTTGCTGCAGTGGCCTTATCTAGAACCGCTGAGGGCTGTCCTTGTGTTGAGTCAGGCCATTGGTCCATCTAACTCAGCTTTTCCTACACTGACCGGTAGTGGCTTTTCAGGGTTTTAGACTTGGGTCTTTCTCAGTCGTATCTGGAGACATCAGGGATTGAACAAGGGACCTTCTGCACACAGAGCAGGTGCTCTACCACTGAACTACAACCATTTCCCATTTGGAACCGCTCACACTGTGTTTTTCCCCATGCTGAGATTAGGTGGTCAGTGCAGATTAATGCCTTCTCCTCCACACCCTTGAGTTACTTGAATTTGTCTCACTGGGTGTGCAGTATTTAAAATCATGACAAGCCACATGGGGAGCAAACACATGGTTAATCTTAATGGGGGAGGAAGGAGTCCTCTTTTATCAGAGATAGTTGTAGAAAGTGGCTGCTGCTACTTTTAACTGTTAATTGGCTAGAGGTTGGTTCAGAAATCGCAACCCTGTTTAGTGTGACCTCACTGGTGTGGCATCTGAGCAATTATCTTAGAGATAATGAGCCCCTTCATCCAGTGCTGAACTACAACATCTCACTTGGAATGCAAAAGATCAGCGACAATCTGCTACTCCTCAGGGGGCCTGCCATCCCCTTTGTTTTACACCTTATTTCAAAACTAACCTTTTACATTCTGAATTAATTAAGTGTGTGAGATTAAAAATTAATGAATTCATTTTTAGCAGCGCTTTCCATTCAGGAGAGGAGGGTAGGAGAGGCAAATAGGGTACAAGATGCCCGAGGCATCACTGTTGGATTTCAGTGTTCTAGGTTTTGGGGGTGGGGTGAGAAGATGACCTCATTCTATCTCGCATGAATAAATCCTCATTTTCTTGCATTTAGTAAGAAGCCTAATTAGCACCAAGTTTGAGTCTTCTGCCAAACTGTACAAAATAAATCATTGCCCATCAGCCATTCATTTATGTAATTAGGGGTGGTTTGAAAGGATAGCTCTTCCAGAAGGGCCAGAAATTCTCTATTCCATTGGTTCTCACACATTTAGCACAGGGACCCAATTTATAGAATGAGAATCTGTCAGGACCCACCAGAAGTGATGTCATGACCGGAAGTGACATCATCAAGCAGGAAAAATTTTAACAATCCTAGGTGGCAATCCTACCCACACTTACCCAGGAGTAAGTCCCATTGACTATCATTGTTAAAAGAATATACATAGTAGCTTGTTCAAAGTACAGGTCTGTAACATTTCCGCAAATGCAGTCACATACCATGGTAGCATCGTCTTATATATTAAAAATAAAATATTGAAATGAATGGAGACCCACCTGGAATGGGCTCGCAACCCGCCCAGTGGGTCCCGACCCACAGTTTGAGAAACACTGCTCTATTCCCTTTCTCCATGGTGTCCCAATCTAGCAAGCTGTGGGCAGTCTTTCCATGGAAGTTATCTTTTTTGTGGGAATCTTTGTGCTGCCCAAGTTGTCAGCAAGCTTCTGTTCATTCCCAACCATACTTGCATTGTGAGAGCCAGTAGCCAGTGAGCACAATGAAATACATACTCTGAAGATGGGAGATTGGTGGCAACCAGCAAGACTATGGTGGGAGATTGGGGATGGCAGCTGGTGGTGGGCGGAAAGATTTCATAGCATTTTTTTTTTGCTTCATCCATCTTGAAAGCCCAATTGGCTTGACCAGGCCAATTCCCTCTTAGCCGTATCTTAGCCCCCACTACATCAATTGTGCTTTGGGGGTGCTGCATTTCAGGAATGAGCCTGACTGATTTTTCTATTTGATGTTATTAATGTCTTGATGTCTACATTTGTCTGTGTGTTATGCGAAGAAAGCTTTATGAATCTGAATTTACTTTTTATGTTAATTTAGAAATGTATGTACTTCTGCATTCCTAGGAATTTCCTTGACTACACAGAAACCACTTCTGGATCCAGGAGTGGTCCTGTTTTGTTTGCAATTCAGTTGGCATTCAGCCACTGGAGTTCACTACTATTATGTATGATGCTACTTTTCCTTAAGATCCTTGGGATGGTATGTGTGGGTGACTATTGTATTTTGCGACAACCTTGTAAGGTAGGTTACACTGAAAGATACTGATTGACTCAAGGTTTCCTGGTGAGGTTTCCTGGCTATATTGGGAATTCTTATTGTCCCTGAACCAAATCCAGTGCTGTATATACCACACTTCTGTAGCCTGCTAAATTCTGAGGAATAACCAAGTCCCAACACATCCATGAACTGATATCATAAACTGATATCGTATCCATAAACTGATATCAGCAACCATTTCAAGTAAAATGAATTTAAAAGGAACCTTCTTCTGGTTCCAATAAAATGACTATTGTCTTGTCATTAGAGATGGGCTTTTTTCAGTGATAACAAAGTAAAAACATATTTCTGTACTTCACATTTTTGTAAAAAAACAAACAACCCCTCCCTAAAGATCTGCAAAATCTGTGGAAAAAAATAAAACCATTCTTTAACTACACATTCTCTAACACAGCGATTTTCAACCACTGTGCCATGGCACACTGGTGTGCAACAGATGGTCTGCAGGTGTGCTGCAGGACTTTGGGGAGGGTCATTTAAAAGTAGGGCAGTTGGGGGATTTGAACCCCCTTGAGCAGCATGGTGTGCCTTGTCAATGGTCGAAAAACTGATGGTGTGCCTTGACAATTTTAGCACCTTGTCAGTGTACCATGAGATGAAAAAGGTTGAAAATGGCTGCTCTAACACCTCTACGTGCATGTGGTTGCATCTGCTGACACTATACCACCAACATCACCCACTGAGTACTTTTATTTTATTTTAAATTATTTTAAAGCAGTAATTATAATTTATTAAAATGTGCCCTTGGAATGAAAACACAGCACTGCTTTCTGCACTATTTTGAAAAACACCAAAAACTGTGAAAAAAATAAAATCATTTTCACCCACCTCTATTATGCAGACTATGCAAACTTTCTTGCTTATGTTAATGGAGTTTTATTTGTGTCATTATGTCCCAAATCCAGAACTATCAAATGAGGCAATGTTAGTAAATTGCCAATGTTTTTGATCTATTTAATGAAGTACTTGTAAGATTGGGGGCTTTCTCAGGTGAATGAAGAACATCCCCAAACTAAAAATGAATTTATTCTTGGTTCTATAACAATGTTAACTCTGCTCTATTCTGAGTGGTACAATGGAAGGAAAGCATATTAGATGGAGAGGATAACCACTATTTGTAGACTGGTATGGAGAGGTCTTCTTTTAGAGGAAAGACTACACTAGAGTCCTTTTGGATAAGAAAAAAATGTGACTAATGGCCTGGGGCACATGACTTAGGCATGGTTGTGAGACAATGGACAGTGAGATTTTCTCTTCTTTCTTGTAATATTTGAACCAATGATTTGTAGGAGATTCGAGATGAAGGAGAGTATTTCATGAAAGGCATTTGCTTCCATGGGACATGGTAATGGCCAGTCCCTTAGAAGGCTTTAAGACTGACAAAGGGCAATGTTTATTTATGGTTCATGGCCACACCTCCACGGTCAGAGATAGTGCACCTCTGAGTATCAGTTACTAGGGGAGGTAATAGCTGAGAGAGCCTTCATGCCCTACTTTTAAACTTCATAGATGCATCTTGTTGGTCATGGTAGGAAACAGGATGTTGGATGTGATGGGTCATTTGGTCTGATTCAGCTGGTTCTTCTGATGTTCTCATATCAAGGCAGAGATGTGTTGTAGCATGGAAGTATACAGCCGTCAAAGGCATTTTCTGAGTTCTTGGAAGGCTTAGAAAAGAGGAATAGTGAGCTGTTGATCTGCTGAAAGGGGAATAAGCTTGCTTGTGCTTGGTGATACCTTCATTTTGAAATGGCTTCATGCAGTGGCATCACTAGGGTTGGTGTCACCCAATGCACCAACGGTGTCACCCCCATGGCCTTGCCCCTTCTTGTCTCGTTCTGACCCCATCCTCTCATGAGAATGGTGCCAGGTTTGCAGACCAGCCACACACTGCAGCACCTTTGGACTGGCTGGCTTGCCACGGATCAGCTGCTCGCCACCTTGCCTCCAGCCTTGTGTGGCTTGCCGAACAAGTCATTTTGGTGTCACCTCCTGGTAATGTCACCCGATGAGGTCCACACATCCCTAGTGACACCACTGGCTTCATGAGCTTGAATGGTAGAGAAGTGTTCATTTTCTATAACTGTAAAATGAATATATATTTCACCCAGTGAAGTGGATGAGGATGGGTAGGGAATGTTGTCACCAATCACTAAGGTACTCATGAGGAGCATCTACCATACAACTTTGTTCCATAGCACACTCTAGAGTAAGCACTGAAAAACCTAGTCTCTCCCCATACTTACAGGTTGTCCCCCAATTTTCTTTCATGCTCGTTCTGCTATAACGGTCTATTTACTGTTGTTATTTTTTTTAATGTCTTTGAACTGCGTTGGTCTCACACTCCTGGCTTTTTGAGTTAGCCCCTTTTTGAGTTAGCTAATCAAGCACAAGTAATTAATTTGCATCTCTTGCAACCTCAAGACATTTCATTACCACATCACATAGGTGAGAAAATAAGAAAACATTAATATGCATAGAAACATTGCGTAAGGAAGTCAGGGGGGTATTTTAAAAGAGAAAATAATTTTCTCAGTCTCCCTGAAAGTATATTTCTCCTGGGCTTGAGAACATTACAGGGTTTCAGCTGTTTAACCTTCATGAATGCAGCAGTCTGTAAAACTTCCTCTAACTGTTTCATGTAATTTATATCATGCAGGTAACTTAAACGGAGAAGGTGTTTAACCTTAAAAGTTAATGGTATCAGAGCTGTCTCAGGATGCACATTTCTGACTTCTTCTTCTTCTTTTTTTGGGTAGAGTCCTGATTATGAATGTGATAGTAGCAAGAGTATTTGTAATGCATTGGAATGGGGTGGAAATAGACTTCACTGAGCCCATCCACGGCGCAATTGGCTGGACAGTGTTTACTGATCTATCACATTTTTATACCACTTTCCTTTAAGGAGCTCAAGATGGTGCACGTGGTTCCTTTTCTCCTTTTCTCCTCTCAACAACCCTGTGAGGTAGGGTGAGGCGGAGAGAAAGTGACTGGCCCAAGATCCCCCAGGAAGCTTCATGTCTGAGTGGGGTTTTGAACCTGAATCTTCCAAGTCAAAGTCCAACTCCCAAAGCCTTGTTGGGGAGGAGGTTTCCTTCTCAGTGCTTTCTTTCCCTCTAAAAGGCTTCATTCATTCCTAAGTCAACATATCTGTGGTGACTTGCCTACCAATCCTCCAGCAGCATTGCCTTCATAAGGCCTTCCATTGTCCTGAGCCTTACAGGGATCTCTCCTCATTTTCATGCTATTTGGAAGACTCTTGCTTGGGTCTTTACAACCCAGAGATGTGCAGTGATGTCCAGGCCAGGGGAGGCAATACACACTCACTCTCTCCCCTTAAGCTCAGTCTGTGAAACACACACACTCTTTCTCCACCAAGAAAGAAAGAAAGAAAGAAAGAAAGAAAACTCAGTCTCTCTCTCTCTCTCTCCCTCTCCCCCCCCCCCTTTTAAAAGAAAAAACTCACCATTTCTTGCTAGGGAGACCTCAGTATAGGGCTCCTGAAGCAAGTAGAAAATGGCCACTCCTGGTGTTTTGGAGAGCCAGCCTCCATGCTTTTTCATGGTGTTGTTTTGTTTTTTTTTAAACAGAAGAGAAGCAACTCTTCCTGCTGCCTCCCCAGAGCTTAATGAAGCAGATGTCCTGCTGATTTTTGATTGACTAGCTAGTTGCCCTGTTTTGTTTTGTTTTCCCCTAGAAGCAAGCTATGAATATAGCCCTAACCTCTGGAGGCAAGTCTTCCTAATGCCTCCCTAGAGACCGATGACACAAGCACTGTCTTTTTTATTACTGGACAAATGGAAGCAGCTCTTCCTGTTGCTTCTCCTCTCCAGTGTTTGTGCATAGGTGTTCCTACCTGTTTTTGTCCCTTGCAAGCCACCTTAGCAACTGGGGTGATTGGCAGCTCTCCTTATTCCCTCCAGTTTGTGTGTGTGTTGCTCTAAATGAACTGAGCTGAGCAGAGAGGAGCAGATTCAGAAAGGAAAAAAATACGTTTTTAAAACTTGTTGGGATCCTTTATTTTTCTTGCTAGGTTACGGGAGGCTCTGCTTCCCTTGCCTACCCTGACTGCACATCACTGTTACAATCCCTTGTATATCCAGGTCAAAATTGTGTGTCTTTGAACCCTCACCTGCTGGACTGCACTTCCACCTGCACTCCTGAAAGCCAGTGGTATTCTCATCACCACCCTTCTGTTTGCATCTTTGAAGATTTCTGATGGCTCAGCAATAGTGGAAACAGAAGTATGTTAGCCTGACTATTGGAAGGCTTCCATTTCTATCAGGCATCATGTCCATCACGAAGCATTTGTGAGTGTAATTGCTCCTAGTGCTGACATGCCATCATTCATCCTTCAGTGACAGATGTCAGTCAGGGCTTGGGTGTTAGATGTTGAGCTCCGATGGTTACTGCAGCTTCCATTTTTATCATCATCACTGCTGCTTGACACTTGCTTTGGGTGTCGGAGTATCAGCAGTTGCTTTTTGGAAATGTTACTCTAGGTTATCTCTGTGACATTCACATTCTGGCACACAAAAAAGAGAATATCTACATGGAAGAGACCTGAATTCTGACTGTTGAAGCACACAGTAACATTGCACTTCATGACTGTCAACGGATGTTAAAAATGCACTTAAATTCTCAGTCATGGTATGGTTTCACTATCATTTAGTACAGGGCTGTCAAAACCCCGGGCAGGGGGATCCGGGGTTGGACAAACCCTTCTGCTTGGTGAGCGGACCTTATCGTTCTGCCCAGTCACCATGTGTATTCCTCCTCAATCAGGGGACAGGAATGCTTTGGGCAGTCACATCTGCCTAGACATCCTGCTGCGCAGTCTTCTGGGATGCTGGGCAGCAGATGTGACTGCTCAGAGCATGCCCGTCCCCCAATCAAGGAGGAATAAATGCAGTGACTGGATAGAATGGTATGGTGCGGTCCAAATGGGGACTGCATTTTCGGTATACAGTGGTTGCAATTTTGGCGACCGCTGATTTAGTATGAGAATAAATGCTGTGTTTTCCTGATTCTTGCCCATTCTCATTGCAGCCCACCTTTCCATTAAGTTTATCATGGCAGGCTGGAGCTGTTATCCTGGATGCTACATATGGCCTTGCTTTTTTCTTAGGAAGGAATCAACAAACCAACTCAGACTTTAACCAATGACAAAAAAAATTGCCATTTTTTTTCTTTTTTTGCCCTTTGGAGTACAGTCAGCTCTTCTTATCTGCTAGGGGTAGGTTCCTGGAAAACCTAAAGGGTACTGAATTAGGAGATACTGAATCATTGAGCATATTGGAAAAATGGGGTTAGGTGCAAGGGGACCCTTTTCTCCATACACTCTATGAACCTCTATGAACCTGTAATACAGTACTGTATTTTGTTATGTTGCATATACTGTATAACCTGTTTTAAAATTTTTATCACAGTATGTTACTATATGTTATTCACCTATATATATATATATGATTACTGGTCTAATGAGGCCTCAGAGTTCAGCAGTGGGGGAAATGGTTATTATGTTTACTTGGAAGCAAAACTCATTGTGTTAAATGAGGCTCATTCCTTAACAGTGATCAGATCAAGGTGCAGTACAGAACAGAAAACAAAATCAGAGAAGCATTGTTTGGTTGTTCCATGCTTGTCAAAAGTGCAGCACAACACAGAGAGGCAGATTTTTTTTAACTTAAGAGTAAAGTGGTGTTATCCCTCCTTAGCATAACAAAAACCAGATAACAAATAACAAAAGTCAAAGAAAATTATGTAAAAGGCATTTGCCTCAGGATATGGCTGCAGGATATGGCTGCAGATCCCAATCCTCCAGCTCTCACCTGAAACAGCACATATCCCACAGTAGAAATTGCCTCTCCAAAACTCACAGCACAGATCTTTGTAAAAATCACCCCTCTGAAGTCTCTGCAAAGAGCCTGCAAACAGCTACAGCCTCTGCAACATGGAAAACTGTATGAAGTGGAGCAATGACGATGAACCCCGAGAACTGACAAAACAGCAAGAGAAGTGAGAAAGAGCCCCAACGAGCTCCAACAAGCGATGAGAGAGAGCGCGCCCAGGGAGCAATGTGAAGGAGCAACGTGAGCAATGTGTTGAATTCTGGGCAGCAGCCTGGGGCCTCCAAGGGGCTGTTTTGCAACCAACCTCAAAGATATGAAGAGGTTGTGTGAAGTGCAAGGTGGGCCGCAAACAGCCCCTCATAGATAGGTGAATTCACGAGTCATGAATTCGCATGCAATGAGAATTTAACTACATACCAAGAATCACAAAATAAGTCTGAGTTTGGAAAGTCACAGGTGATTGTTCAACAGTGGGTGGAGGACACTTTTGGATCACAGGCTGAACAAATGAAACAATGTGCTTAACCTGCATGTTGCTGTTTTCATGAACTGTTTTCATGTTTTCATGAGGAGCTTCTGCACTGCTAGAAGAGCAGCCTTGAAAGAAAATGCACATGTGCAAGAACAGTGGAGCACAACAGACTGTTTAGTGTTCCTTCTCTACAAATTGGTGACGCAACCTGGGTGGCGCAACCCCCTTTCCCCCACACTCTCTGCTGAGGCCTCAGTGGCTGGGCCATTGTTCTGGAGAGGGCACCTTCAGTGCCCTCTCGCAAATACAAGGGTCCCCCTCAAGCCAGGACCCCATACCCGTCTTCCAGGCCAGGGGTGCCCAAACGCTAGCCCCGGGGCCACGTGGCCCTCGAGGACTCCCAATGTGGCCCTCAGGGAGCCCCCAGTCTCCAATGAGCCTCTGGCCCTCCAGAGATTTGCTGAAGCCCACACTGGCCCAACGCAATTGCTCTCAGTGTGAGGGCAACTGTTTGACCTCTTGCATGAGCTGTGGGATGAGGACTCCCTCCACTGCTTGCTGTTTCACATCTGTGATGCAGTAGTGGCAGCAAAGGAAAGGCTAGCCTTGCTTTGTGCAAGGCCTTTTAAAGGCTTTGAGCTATTGCTAATTGCTAATTAGCTATTGCTGATTAGCTATTGCTAATACCCCTGCTAATTGGGTAAGAGGCACTTTTCAAGTGGGAGCTCCTTTTTCTAGTAGGGCGAGAGTAACTGGCCCACCTCACCCCAGCACTGTCTGTTCTAGTGGCTGTCTGCTGGTATTCATTTGCATCTTTTTAGATTGTGAGCCCTTTTGGGACAGGGAGCCATTTAGTTATTTGATTTTTCTCTGTAAACCGCTTTGTGAACTTCTAGTTGAAAAGCAGTATACAAATACTGTTAATGATGATGATGATGATGATGATAATAATTGCAAGACCTTCATTCATTCATATAAGTTCATCTTTAATATATTCATTTATGTAAACTTACGTAAATTTATTCAAATTTTAAATGTGAATTAATTCTTTTTTTCCCCGGCCCCCAACACAGTGTCAGAGAGATGATGTGGCCCTCCTGCCAAAAAGTTTGGACACCCCTGTTCTAGCCACATCAATACCTGCTTGTGTTTCTGTCTTCTTTCCTTGATTGAAAAGACTATCTATATGGATACAGAACTGTAGGGACGACATGAAGAGAGCTAGGTTAGGAGGGCAGCTTTAAGACATGTAAATTCAGTGCCCCCTCCTCCTTTTTTCCTGGCTTTTGGGAGCATCTCTATAAACACAGCAGGGTTGGAAGTTTGGCATTCTGGTTTCTTCCTCTTTAGCCATGTTTATCGCAAGCATTCATGACATCTGGAAGCAGGAGTTCAAAGCTATCAATCCTTGTGGCTGCAGGTCAGAACTTTCCTTAGGCTGAGCAAGAAATTGCAGCCCGGTGGCAGGATGGAGCTAGTGCAGTGAAAAAAAATAAAATCAAAATGGTTTGCCATTATGTGTGAATGCAGCCACTTAAAACTGTGAGTCCAAAGTGCCATCTTGTGCACCTCTCATTCATTTCAACTTGACTTCTGCAGGGGGACATCCCAGTGGATTTTACCCTGTATAGAATTGTTGGAAATATGATCATACTTCTGCCTTTTAAAAATATTTTAAAAATATTTTAAAAATATTCCATTATATTTGATATCAAGACTGTAGGACTGAAAAAAAGCACAGAATTTGAAGTTTTTCTTTCCTTTAAGTGGTATAGCATTTTTGCATGTCAGTGCATTCCTGTAAGGGCAATATTTCCATTTACATGCTAATGGAGTGTTTTAAAGGTGGTATGCCAACTCATCAACAATACAAAGGGGAAGCTAATGGCTGTGTCTGGAAGGCTAACAAGAAAGGTATGGGGGGGGGGGGAGCAACCAGCCTGTGAAAGAGCTGCATTTAAATGGGTCAGTTGGAAAGGCGTAATGTGTATTTTGTCAAAAGCCCTTCATGGTGTCGTAGCTGGAGGGGGGGGGCAGAGCAGCCAGTGTGGCAAGGAGGCTCAGCGTGGCGGGCAAGTGGCCCCTCATTTTGCTCCCCCAGCTGGGAATGGCTCTGAAGGGAGGGGCTGCTTGCCCGCCATGCTGAGCCTCCCTGCCAAACTGGCTGCTGTGCCCCCCTCCAGCTACTCCACCGGCCCTTCACACAGAAGGGGGGGAAGGAAATGTAATGCTGATTGGTTGAAAACCTGAAGGAAATATTACCTGGGGTCCTCATAAATCACCCTCCTTAGTCTTTTCAGACTCAGAGCCCACCTCAACTCAATTTCCGGCTCTCTGTTATTACCACGTGCCTTGTATGTTCCTCTTGTTTTAAGGCAAACTCCCAGAGACTCTCAAATCACGGGGCTAGAACCATGTTCTGCCTGAGCTCGGTTGTGGGCTTTTGGTAGCGGTTCCCAAACTGTGCAGCACAACACCCTGTGGCATTGTGAGGCACTTGCTGGGGCACCGCAGGATGCCTGCCACCTGGGAGGGAGACTGCATCATGCCACTCTGAAAAGCGGTGGGAGGCTTGCATGGTGGAAAGAGCTCCAGTGCATGGATTTTTTTTGTGCTGGGAAAAGCCTGCCTGCCCACCCAGGCCCCCTAACACTGTTTGAAGTGGAGTTTTGGGCTTTTAAACCTGGAAGTCTGGCATTGACATCATTTCTGGGAGCCACGCACTGCATTCTCAGCATGGGGGTGTGTTGCAAGTCCCAATTGTTTAGGATACACTGGCTTTTGGTAATGTTAGTTGCTCTTTGCTTTATTTCAGTTAACAAATGCAGTAACTTAATGGTTGTCATGCCTGTGCTGCTGTGTTCTGACTGGAACGAGAATTACTCCACGTTGCATTTTTGCACAAAAGGACTGCTTTTAAATGTTTTCCTGATGCCTTCATCTTTTTTTCTGTCTACTCTCCCTCACTTTTCTTCTCTTGAAAACAGTGACAAAAAAAGAGAGACAATGGCCACAGCTCGTTCTGCTAGTGTGACCCACTGGAGATGAGTGTTTGTGACATACTTATGGGTCAAGACTTGTCAGTTGAAGACCGATGATACAAATCTATAAAAGACCCATTCTTGTTTTCCTTTGATAGCTTATCACTTCAGAGTAAGCCTTCTGAGACAGACTGCTGCGGTGACTGTCCATTAAGATTAATGTGGACTACAGAAGGTTTCAAATTAATTTTCTTAAAAGAGATGAATCTGTCTCTTCCTGTGCTGCTCACTTGAGTTTAGAAAGTAATTCTTGAAATGCCACCCTCTAGAGTAGGCTTGTCACATCCCACCAGCAAATGTCTCTAGCAATAGTGACTGCTTCAGCTCTAAGGGTTTAGATACATTTGAAATGAGGTGAGAGGTAAATTAGCTTAGATGCCAAAAACTATATCAACTATTCTCTTGTCGGTTTTGAACAAAAAAAAAGAAAATCCACAAAACCCATTTTTCATATACACTACACTACATTTTCTTATACCCAACGGTACAACAATGCCTATTCTCAAGCTCCAGCAATAAGATAAGTGGATCTTAGTGTGTGACGATAAAGTTACTGGTCATCCAGGCTTCAAGTAGGTTGAGGGATAATTTCATGCAAAGGACCTCATGCAATGATCAGATTGCCAGAAATGTTACAGTCCCATTTATTGTATGAGACAAGACACATCTCCTTTATTGTGTCAGGAGAGGAAAGTTGCAACAGTTGTAACTGTCAGAACCAGGGGTCTATGAGGGTAAATTAAGCACATATAGCACAGTGTTTCTCAACCAGTGGTACAGGTACCACCAGTGGTACTTGAGATGGTGCCTGGTGGTACTTGTGGGGCCCCTGGACCCCTGCCACATGGCAGCCAGACCAGGAGTGCAACACAACAAACCGAGGTAGGAAATTTGGATTGGAGGGCAGAGCCCCAAAGCTTGCTTTTCTGCCTTCGAAAAAGCCCTCCTGTCCACCCTGGTGTTTGTGATACTGATGTTTGTGATGTAGAATCTGGCCTCCCAAGCCAGAAGTAACTGGCAATGATGTAATCGGCAGTTACTTCCAGTGGTACTTTGAATAGGTGGACCGCGTGGAGTGGTAAAGCGAAGGACAAACGTTGAGAAACACTGATATAGTGTAAGATCCTTTCTCTGATGTTCTCCACCAACCCCTGCTAGTTTGCTGTTTTAACCAAGGGACATACCTGAGAATTCTGGTGGGTATTCATAGACTGGAAGAAGTGATGTGGCCCCTTTAGGTTTTATAAAAGAAACTGCATGCAAACATATAGATCAGCCATTTTCAACCACTGTGCCGTGGCACACTGGTATTCTGCAAGTGGTCCACAGGTGTGCCACTGGAATTTGGGGGAAGGTCATTTATTAGTAGGGCCAATGGGGATGTGAGCGCCCCCGCTGGCAGTGTGGTGTCAATTGTAAAAAACCTGATGGTTTGCCTTGACAATTTTAGTGCCTTGTCAGTGTGCCATGAGATGAAAAAGATTGAAAATCATTGATATAGATCCTAGTGATTAAAAAAAGAAAGAAAGAAAGCAGTGGAGCCTGGGGAATTAATATAGTGCTATCAATTATGGAAATGGAGAGTGTTATTGTTTTAAAATCCTCCAGTCCCAAGATTCTGTTAATCTGATTTTTCCCCCCTAAATAATATTAGGTAGTTCATTTGATCTTTGTCCAGTATTGTTGTAATATTACAGAGGAACAGAAATGTTTCAACCTGCATTTCTTTTTAACCACTGTAAAACAGAACAGAGTAGACCGCGGATCAAGTGAATATCCAGATATACTAATCTTTATAAATTATTCAGGCTCAGTGGAAAGAGATGAAAGGGAACCATTCCAGTACTTGATAAGGAGGCGACAGCCAAAATGGAACAGAAGTAAAGTTGGAGACAGTATAATTATGTGCCTGAAATACCTGCATACTTGGTTCAGACAATTACCTAAATTATGTTTTAGATCATGGGTTTTGAAACGACGGCCCGTGGGCCAAATCCAGCTTGTGGCGAATGTCCATCGGGCCCATGGAGACCCATCAGCCCATGGGGATCCTTCAAAAGGCTGAACTCAAAAAGCTCTACGGAATTCCCTGTGACCTGTGGGGCTCTGCAGAGCTCTCACAGGACATTCGGAGCAATCACAGGAGAGCCTGTGGGAGTGGGCTGCAGGGGAAGTGACTGCATAGGAGGGCTGCACATAAGGAGATCTTTACTTTCCCACCTTCCTCCATTGTTTGCACCTCTCTTTTTGGTGAATTGTGTTCTGAGAGACTTATTTCTTTTCATTTAAGTAAGCTGCTTGGGGCTGGGGGAGGTATGTTGGCAACCTTCAGTCCCGAAAGACTATGGTATCGCGCTCTGAAAGGTGGTTCTGGAACAGCGTCTAGTGTGGCTGAAAAGGCCAATTCGGGAGTGACAATCCCTTCCACACTGGGAGCAAGTGCAGTCTGTCCCTGGTCTGTCTCCCTGGCTGTGGGCCTTCTTTCTTTGCCTCTTTGCCTCAGACTGTTGGCCAAGTGTCTCTTCAAACTGGGAAAGGCCATGCTGCACAGCCTGCCTCCAAGTGGGCTGCTCAGAGGCCAGGGTTTCCCACTTGTTGAGGTCCACTCCTAAGGCCTTCAGATCTCTCTTGCAGATGTCCTTGTATCGCAGCTGTGGTCTACCTGTAGGGTGCTTTCCTTGCACGAGTTCTCCATAGAGGAGATCCTTTGGGATCCGGCCATCATCCATTCTCACAACATGACCGAGCCAATGCAGGCGTCTCTGTTTCAGCAGTGCATACATGCTAGGGATTCCAGCTCGTTCCAGGACTGTGTTGTTTGGAACTTTGTCCTACCAGGTGATGCCGAGGATGCGTCGGAGGCAGTGCATGTGGAAAGCGTTCAGTTTCTTCTCCTGTTGTGAGCGAAGAGTCCATGACTCGCTGCAGTATAGAAGTGTACTCAGGACGCAAGCTCTGTAGACCTGGATCTTGGTATGTACCGTCAGCTTCTTGTTGGACCAGACTCTCTTTGTGAGTCTGGAAAACGGGCTCTTTGTGAGTTTGTGGGGCTGGGGGAATGGGGGTCCATTTAAGTGTCTTCTTTATTTCTGTGGTGTGTGTTGGGCTTTGGAGAAATCCTGGAAATTGCCTGTGATCTGCTGGTTCTGAGATATTTACTCCTGGACATTTAAGTAAGCTGCTTGAGCTTACCTAAGGTGTGGGGAAATGGGTCCATCCTGTGGGGTGTGTTGTGGTTTGGAGAAATCCTGGAACTTTGAACCCATACACTCATTTATTCATTCATCTAAGTTTAATCTCTAATGTGTTTATTTATTTAAATTTATTTTTCTGGCCTTCACACTGTGCCAGACACATGATGCCGCCTTCCAGCCAAAATGTTTGGAGACCCTTGCTTTAGATGGTAGCAAAGTTGCTCAGAAGAGCTCTTCTTCCTTCATGGAATCATAGAATTGGAAGGAGCCTATAAGATCATCAAGTCCAACCCCCAGCCAATTTAGGGTATATGCAACTACAACATCCTCAATAGATGGCTATCTAGCTGTTGCTTAAAGATCTACAAATATGATAAATCTACCGCCTTCGAAGACAGACTGTTCCACTGCAGAACACTTTGTATCATCAGGAAGTTCTTTGTAATGTTTAATTGAAATATTCTTTGTTGTATTTTAAACCCCTTTGACTTGGTCCTACCATATGCTGCAAATGACAACAAATTCATTCCTTCTTCCCCATGACAGTCCCTCAGATTTTTGCAGATAGTCATCATGTCACCTCTTAGCTGTCTATTCTTCAAACGAAACCCTCCCAACTTCTTCAATTTGTCCTTATAGGACATGGTCTCCAACCCCTTCACCATCCTAGCTGCCCTCCTCTGGACCCACTCCTGTTTGTCAATATCCCTCTTAAACTGTGGTCACAATATTTCACAATATTTCAGGTGGGTTCTGACTAACATGAACACAGTAGTAACATTACTTCTCACCAATTTGTTACTGTATTTCTGTGGATGCAGCCTAGAATCATATTCACCTTCTTTGCTACCGCACTACACTGCTGACTCATGTTTAATGTGCCATCCACTAAAACATCTAGGTCTTTTCCACATGTACTTCTGCTCAGGCAGGTATCCCCAATCTTATAAGACAGAACCTTGAGGAACCTCACATCACTTCTGTCTAGTTCCAGAAGGATCTATTGACATGCATAAGAACATAAGAACAGCCCCACTGGACAGGCCATGATCAGACCACTTGCTGATGATCTGTCAGCCAGCCATGGATCCATCTGACAGTAGCATAATCTAACTCACATACCACCAGCCTGTCCACCAGGATGTAATTTGGAACCATGTCAAAAGACTTACTGAAATACAGCAATATTTTATCTATAGCAACCCCCCCCCCCCATCTAGTGAGCTAGGCATTCTATATAGAAGGAGATAAGGTTTGTCTGGCAAGACTTGTTTTTGAGAAAACCATGCTGGCTCTTAAGCGATCACCATCCTCTTTCTGAAATGCTTGTAGCCAGATGGCTTAATGCGGGAGTTCCCAAAATGTGGGTTGTACCCCACTGGTATGAGGTATGTTGCAGGTTGGGTCATACCACCCACACTTGCTCCCAAATAGCTTGAAATAGGAGCCATTCTGGAAGCTGAACAACTTACCAGGAGCCCCCAGAGAGCTCCTCTGGTCATGCCAGGCTGCGTACTCCTTGTATCGGCTGCTACAGACCTCAAAATGGCCCACAGAAGCTTCCGGAAGCCACTTCCAGTTTTTGAAAGCCACTTCTGGTTTGCTTTCAAAAACCAGAATTAGCTTCTGGAGGTTTGCAGGCCATTCTGAGGCCTATAGAGGCTGACAGAGTGGATCCGCAGCCCAGCGCGACCCAGAGGAGCGTTCTGGAGGCTTGCTTGGCCTCCCTCAAGCAGCACCAGGAGCATCACGACCTGCCATAGAAGACAAGGTGGGTCATGGTACTGGCAAGTTTGGGAACCACTGGCTTAATTATTTGCTCCAGCACATTCCCAGATGTCAACATCAAGCTGATGGTTGGTAGTTGCCTGGACCTTCTTTTTTTTGAAAATAGGGACCACATTCACTTGCCTCTAGTCTCCCAGCTGATCGTCAGTCCAAAATCTTGGCAGGCCTTGCTAAAACGATCCATGAGCTGCTGGAGATCTTTGGCAGAGTGGGTAGTGACAGCTGCATCGTCGGCAAAGAGGAATTCACGCAGACATTTCAGTTGAACTTTGGACTTTGCTCTCAGTCTGGAGAGGTTGAAGAGCTTTCCGTCTGATCTGGTCCGGAGATAGATGCCTTCTGTTGTGGTTCCAAAGGCATGCTTCAGCAGGACAGCGAAGAAAATCCCAAACAAGGTTGGTGCAAGAACACAGTCCTGCTTCACGCCGCTTCGGATGTCAAAGGGGTCTGGTGTGGAGCCATCAAAGACAACAGTGCCCTTCATGTCCTTGTGGAAGGAGAGCCTGGGTGGACATCCAATCTTGGGGAGAATCTTGAAGAGGCCGTCCCGGCTGACCAGGTCGAAGGCCTTCGTGAGATCTATGAAGGCTCTAAAGAGTGGCTGTCGCTGTTCCCTGCATTTCTCCTGCAGTTGTCTAAGGGAGAATACCATATCAGTGGTGGACCTGTTGGCTCGGAAGAAAACACAGGTCATGGTTCAGGATTTGGCAAAGTCATCCAGACTCCAACAAGGGTACCAGATGTTTGACCCATCTCTTTTGCGTCCAACCTTTCTGGAAAATTTAGTACAATTATCCTTGAAATTGGTCCTGATGCAACCCAGAGAGAGACTATATAGCGGGGAAAAAATTCCATCACAAAGGGTTCTGAATATGGAGAATTTTGTCTTGTGGGCACACACAAGAGCATGTAATAGAAA
The DNA here is from genome assembly GCF_035046505.1 of Tiliqua scincoides. Lineage (NCBI taxonomy): Eukaryota > Metazoa > Chordata > Lepidosauria > Squamata > Scincidae > Tiliqua > Tiliqua scincoides. The sequence continues at coordinate 48,122,817 of NC_089826.1, forward strand.
CCACTCTTATTACATGACAAATGTTATCATTTATATACAACTTCAGGGAAATGTGACACCAAAGCAAATTCTACTGCTCTGAAGAAAGTAAAATGAACAGCACTAGAGAGAGAGAGAGAGAGAGAGAGAGAGAGAGAGAGAGAGAGAGAAAAGAAATAAGTTCTTTGGAAATGAATCTATACCACTGATGGGAAAAAAAAATACATTTTTAATCTATGAGATGATGTTTTTTAATCGGTATTTAGTCAAAGAAGCTCCTGTAAGGCCACACCTGGAGTATTGTGTCCAGTTCGCCACATCTCAAAAAGGACATAGTGGAAATGGAAAAGGTGCAAAAGAGAGCGACTAAGATGATTACTGGACTGGGGCACCTTCCTTATGAGGAAAGGCTGCGGCATTTGGGCCTCTTCAGTCTAGAAAAGAGACGCCTGAGGGGGGACATGATTGAGACATACAAAATTATACATGGGAAGGATAAAGTGGATAGAGAGATGCTCTTTACACTCTCACATAACACCAGAACCAGGGAACATCCACTAAAATTGAGTGTTGGGAGGGTTAGGACAGACAAAAGAAAATATTTCTTTACTTGGCGTGTGGTTAGTCTGTGGAACTCCTTGCCACAGGATGTGGTGATGGCATCTGGCCTGGATGCCTTTAAAAGGGGATTGAACAAGTTTCTGGAGGAAAAATCCATTATGGATTACAAGCCATGATGTGGATGTGCAACCTCCTGATTTTAGAAATGGGCTATGTCAGAATGCCAATGCAAGGGAGGGCACCAGGATGCAGGTTTCTTGTTATCTGGTGTGCTCCCTGGGGCATTTGGTGGGCCGCTGTAAGATACAGGAAGCTGGACTAGATGGGCCTATGGCCTGATCCAGTGGGGTTGTTCTTATGTTTCTTATGTCTTTTATAAGCGACCTATTTGCAGAAGTTCTGATGGAGTGTTAAATAATTTTGGATTCATCGGCCCCAATCCTATCCCCCATCTATTTACACTATGCAGGGGCACCAATGGAGTGTGTACCGCATCTGGTGGTGGTGGGGGTCAACCAGACGACTGAGGAGAGGTAAAGAAAAATATTTTGTTACTTAATTCCTGGTGGCCCACCTGGCCGCCAATGGGTCTTCTTGAACCTATGCCAACTATTTAGCTGGTGTAAGTCCACGGAGCTCAGGGGCTTTGTCTGGGCTGAGAAAGAATCCAAGTGTGTACCACTGCTGCTGAGATTACCTTCTCCTGCCCTCTGCTCCCGCTTCTCCCTGCCCCAGTCCTTCCTTGAATCTCATGTCCTGCCTTGCCGTTACCTTACCTGCTCAAACATGGCCTGAGTGGGCTGAGTGTTGGTGTGCGTGCAGGGTCTCCATCCATTTGCACTGGTGGTCCCACAGTGCACAACAACTGCATGTCTTTTGTGGCACTGCGCTGGACTTATGGTGACAGATTAGAAAATTTGTCACCACAAGTGCCCAATAGGAGTGGACTTCTAGATGCATTAGACTGCAATCCTATGCACATTTACATGTCAGTAATGTCTAGGATGGGGTTGCTAATATATTTTAAACCTTGCAGGTCTAGGACCAATTTCCTCACTCCTATCTCAGCCTCACAAACAAATCCACCCAAATGACTAGAGCAAAACAACTTTTTCTCTACCTTACCTGCACAATAACTTAAAGCCCTACGTGGTTTGGGAATTCCTGCTCTCATAATATGGAAGTGCCTGAATGTTAAGATCAGGGCTGATTCCAGGTTACACCAGGCCCTAAGGACAGGATCAACCCTTTGCTAACTGAGCACAGAGTCATGTTTTCAAGTGGGGCTCCTTTTATATTTTGTGGGGCAGAGGGGAAGGCAGTTGTGATAGAGAACTCTGCGTATTCAAAACCCTCTCATTGGACAGACAGGAGCTGCCTGCTGGCAGTTTAGATGTGTGGTCGGCTCTTTCATAGACATTATCCCAAATGCACATGGGTCAGTGGGGGGTGGGATAGGGCCATTGCCCTCCTGCTCGAACCTGTAAGCATGCTCAGGTGACCTTAGTACTGCTTAGTTGTTCAAGTAGCCACAGGGTGCTACATTTCAGCCTCTGTACTTTTGGCAGGAGTGAAGACATGGCTCTTCCACTGACAATGCACCTGACCTCCCTGCATGAGCATTTTGGCTTCTTGAAGAGCTGCAGAGCAGGAGGCGTTCTAAGGTCAGGCCCTTTAACACACAATAGCCTATTCAGAGAAGGCCTCAGAGAAGAAGGCGGTTTACTGCCTCATCCATTACCTTACTGAGAGTGCCCAAGTCTTCCAATGCTGCTGCCACTTTGGCTTCACAATATATAAATAACGTCAACAGATAAAACTGCCAGGATTTCCTGAGCATGGAAGCCTTCCTGGAGGATGTTAACGTGCATGACTACTAAATCAAAGTGTTTTGTGGAATCTGTTTTTAAAGCCTTGCCTTATGCCTACGTAAAGCCTCTTTTATGAGAAGCTGATCTGTGAGATGCCACCTTTCTCCAGCGGCCTCTTAAAAATATAGAAGACGGTTGTGTGCCAAAGGTGCTCCCTCCATGGATCTTGTTACAGCTCCCTTTGTGTCCTTGGGATTCAAAATTAAATTTATTTGATCTTCACATTTTAAAATATGCTCCCTCCTGTGCGGCAGATGTAATGAGCAGCCTGCAGTCACCCAGCCTGTGTTTCCTTTCCTTAATTGCTCCCAGTATTAAATAAGAAGAGACTCCTCCAAGCTCTCTGTGTTGCTCACTGGAAACAGGATACAATACAGCATGTTCTAATGAGCCAGTGTGCACGGATAGATATTTCCTCCTCTCTCCTTAGCACCACATTTACATCCCCCTTCCAGATTGCTCAGGCTTCGTTCTCTTTATCGCCACACAACATCAAGCACTATAGCTCAGATTCATGTTGCAGAGCAAATTCTGCGCTATTAGAGGAGAAATTGTCTTCCTTGCCTCTGCGAGGAGTTTTGTTTTATTTCCCGAATGGAGGAGCTGAATGTTGAACTGCAGAACTGTTTAAGCCATAACATTTAATTTTCAACTTTTGTCCTTTACAGCCTATTAACTCCAAGGCTGTTTCTCGCCTGTTCCTCATTTTCAGGCAGGACTTGATCTCATTGTGCTCAGATGAATAAAAGGTCGCGCAGTCCAAAGCATTTCCACACATATTCTTATGCTTGCAAATTAGATCTGCTTTTCTTTTTTAGGGATCTGTCAGTGCAAGGGTGGAAAACAGGGACATGCCTGAAGTCTGTGGCTCTATCTTTCCTGACCACTTGGAAGGGGTGTTTGGTAGCAAAAGCTTGTTTCCCTTTGAAATATCAAATAGGAACATAGGAAATGGCCTTAGAGCATTGATCCATGTAGCTCAGTGCTGTTTTGAGCCTTGGCCCCCTCTGCACAAAAAGCATGGGCTGTGTCACTGAGTTTATACCTCACATTGATAAATGTCCTCCAAAGGGGAAGTGTCTTCATGCGGACAATTTCAGCATTAATACCTGGCATCTCCAGGCAAAAGGATCTCAAGTAGTGGGGTTTGGAAAACAATTAGTGGCTAGATCAGTGATTCCCAAACTGTGAGCCATGGTTCCCCGGGGAGCCAGGGGAAACCAGCCAGGGGAACTGTGGAATTCTCACCAAAAACCCACTGCCCTATACCATATACGTATAGGATTGTAGCCCTAATGGGGACCTGCAGCCAATGGCCCAGTAGGTTAAGGGAGCCAGTCAAAAAATGTTTTCCCCCATTGCAGATCTTAGAGGAATATGCAGCTTTTGCACCAGGCCATGTCTCTTGAACACAAGAAATTGCTGGACTCTGTTCCAGCTTCCACCATTAGTCCTAGAGGGCTGAAACCTCAGACTCCATCCAGATACCATAATGTTCAATTTCAAAAGCTAGCAGTACTATTTAAGGGGTAAGTTCCCATGCGAGGGACCTGTGGTTCCTCATTCATGCTACAGTACACAAATGTTTACTAAAGGGGCAATTCCATAAGGATTAGGGCAGTGGTTCTCAAACTCTCTGGGAGAGTTTGAGAGCCAGTAAGTCTTTGCAGAGATGGGGGGATGAGGCAGCAGGGCGGGGGGAGGCAGCAGTGCGATCCTGGGGATCGCGCTGCTGTCTTCCCCCTGCCTCTAGGCTGCCCCTGCCCCTTAAGGGGGCAGAGACCAGGGCCCTCAGGCTGGGGCATCGTGACGCCCCAGTTTGAATAGCACTGGATTAGGGTCATAAGAACAGTTGTATCCAGCATGGAAAAAGGGCCAATACCACAAGGACTCTTGCATTCAAAAATGTACCTTTTTGAATGTGGACTATGGCTGATGCATCCACAGCCCAAGTCATTTGAACCCTCTTCTGATGTTTCTCTGATGTCTACATAGGGGTCCCAGTTGACTATGTCTGTGCTTTAATATGCCTTTATAAGACCCTTCAGGTCTCCTCTAAAGCTTACAGGCCTTCACATACAGTGGCCTGAACTGACAGTCACGTCACTTAGGGCACAATCCAAAGCAACGTTCCTGCACTGAAGTAAGGGCAATGCAACTCTGAGGTAAGGGAACAAATATTCCCTCACCTTGAGGAGGCCTCTGTGACTGCTCCCCAACTGCAGGATGCAGCACATGCCCCATTGGCACAGCTATGACTGTGCTGGAAAGTTGGTTAGGATTTGCTCTTAGTTCTCTTTCCTTTGGCAGAGATGAAACAGCCAGCATGAAAGTTAATAATAGCAATACTTTAATGACAGAATGATATTTTAGGTCAGCAGAATTTGGGTGGTCAGTGAGACCTAAAATATAGAAAAGTTGTTTCACTTCAGTTGTGCTGATCAGTAAATTTCCCCCCCATTAGTAGCTCATTCCTGATCAGTAGCTGATCAGTAACTGACTCCTGATAGTAGCTCATTCCTAGCCAACCAACGAACTTGAAATTTTGTTTGCTTGCATTGTCTGTTTGCTTGTAACTCGAGATGTTTGCTTACTGAAGCAGACAGAAGTATGGAGAATGCCAAGGATGAAGTATTTTATGATAGGATGTTAATGGGGTGTTGGAGACATAACTAATAGAAATGGTATTAAAGGATGCATTTTAATGGCTGCAAGTGTGCTGGATTTGGGTTCACAGTGTTTCTCGAACTGTGGGTTGGGACCTACTAGGTGGGTCACAAGCCAATTTCAGGTGGGTCCCCATTCATTTCAATATTTTTTTAATATATTAGACTTGATGCTACCATATTAGTTGTTGGCAACCTTCAGTCTCGAAAGACTATGATATCGCGCTCTGGATGGTGGTTCTGGCACAGCGTCTAGTGTGGCTGAAAAGGCCGATTCGGGAATGACAATCCCTTCCACACTGGGAGCAAGTGCAGTCTGTCCATGTTATGTGTGACTGCATTTGAGGAAATGTTACAGACCTGTACTTTTAAAAAGCTACTATGTATATTCCTTTAACAATGATAGTAAATGGAACTTACTCCTGGGTAAGTGTGGGTCTAGGATTGTTAAAAACTTTTCTGCTTGATGATGTCACTTCCGGTCATGGCATCACTTTGGTGAGTTCTGACAGATTATCACTTTAAAAAGTGGGTCCCAGTGCTAAATGTGTGAGAACCACTGATTTACAGTGGTTACCCATAAATTTATTTCCCCCCTGTACCTGTTTGCACAAATAGGATGAGATGAGACAATAGACATGTGGATCTCTCTGCTGAGTTGTATATCTGATTGGCATTTATTTGATTTGACTATTTCTGACTATGCACCAGAGGAAAAAAGCTCTTTTCTGTGCTTTTAGGTGACAGTCAACACAACATCTCCACAAAGAAAATCTTGACCAAATTAGATACTGTAACTAGTAATGCCCAGCAGATGGAGCTGAGATGCTGCTGAAGAGCAAAGCATGCAAACCCCCAAGGCATTATGTCACAAAACTGGTGAAGTTTGCAAAGGGAAAACAAAACAAATTATTACTGGGTGTGTGTAGCGTGAAATCCAGTCCCCATTGCTAGCTACTTACATTGTGCCAGGAGTCCTTGTTCTGGAGAGTTCCTTTTGGGAACCAAACTTAGATGTCATGGCAGACATGGCAGAAACACCCATGAGCTTGAACTTAAGTAGCCTAGGTTTGATGATGTCATACATCTTACCTGAATGGAGGACTGTAATGCACCTCCCTACTCCATCCCATCCTTTTACCTAGATAGACTGGTTTGGCTGCCCAGTTGGTCAGCATGTACATTTCATGAGGAAAGCTAGCTACTCCAGATAAGGAGAAATGACTTGAATCCACAAGAGCACATGCTGTTTCAGAGAAAGGACAAACACTGCTGTAGGAACATATCCCAGCAGCGTCTAAGTACTAAGGCCCAATCCTATCCAACTTTCCAGCTCCGATGTAGCCACAATGCATCTCCATGGTAAGGGAACACACATTCCCATACCTTGAGGAGGCCCCAGAGACTGCCTCTCCACTGCAGAATGCAGCGTACCCCCCACTGGCACAACTACACCAGCACTGGAAAATGGGATAGGATTGGGCCTTAAGCCAGCACAGGAGGTAAGAGTCCAAAAAATAAGGAAAATAAACAAAAATAGGGAAGAAACAGGACATTCATCACAGCTTGAAATGGGAGTGCATCTCTGTGTGCTGATGGGGGCAGGACGGAAGTCTTTTCTCTTGAAAGACACAGGGCGCAATCCATACCCGTCTTTGGGCCAGTACAAGTCCCTTGCACTGGCCTAGAGGTGTTGCAAAAGTGCCATATGGCATTTTTGCGCCACCTCAGGAGTTGGGAGATTGGTGAATGTATGTGCATTGGCCTCCAGAGGTTGAATCCAGCACCTATGTACTGGGGAAGAATTTGGCCATGTCAGGCCGGCTCAGGGGTCTGTGGGGGAATTGTGGGGGAGGGTGAGCCCGTGGGTGGCCTGGGGCCAGGTGGAGGGTGGGGCCAAGATCTAGCACCTAGGCTGGATTCTAACCCCTCTCCCGGGTGACCTAGCACCTCTTTAGGTGGTGCAGATCTGAGTAGCCCCATTGGGGCTGCTGCCGCGTTACCCAGGGTAATGGGAATCAATTCCCCTTGCCCTGGGCTGAGCCAACCACTTCCTGGATATGGGACAGGTCACCTGGGCTGCCTGTTCCAGTGTGGGTTAGGACTGGGCTGACAGTGTCCTAAAACTAACTCAAGGAGTCAGCCTATCATGAAGATACAATTAGATGCTGAGAATCCCTACCTTTTTGTCTGCCTCAATGTGCCAGCCTTCTGCAGGTGGAATCCTAGGCCAGCAGTTTGCTCGTGGATCACCAAGCAATCTCATCAAATTGTCTACTGATTCAGAACTGCAGAAATTTCCTGTTAGAGCTGCACAAATCTCATTTAAAGTTGCATTTCTTGTGTAGAACCGCATGTTAAGTAACCTGCTGATATCCCCCTATAAAGCTGGCTTGCCGTTCTTTTTTGGCAGCACAAAAGAGAATATATATGCATTACCTTGGGTAATATGGGCATGCATGATGCATGGCGCATCATTTATGCTTCATTTCAGATATGGAAAATGCACTTCAGAAGCCATGGGAAATGCTGGGGATAGCAGTACGCTATAAGCTCTGCCAGGGAAGTGGAAGAAAAACACTTTGGACTTTAACTCAGAAATCATGTTGAAGACTGTGCTTTCTTTCATTGATAAGGATGCTGCTTGGGCACAATGATGTAAAAGTTTTTCAAATTTTTGTGTAATTCAGTATCTGCTTATGGTTTGGAGGAGAAAAGATGACAAAAAATCAATGAGGCTTCCTGGTACTTAAATTGTATCTACTGAAATTCTATCTAATGAAAATGGTAAAGGAATGAGCAGAAAGTTAAACATATGAGGCTTTCCTTGCTCAAAAGCTTGCCTTTTAATCCAGGCTATTTTATTAATATCCAGGCATTTTTGCTACAAGCAAAGTATCACTGTTAGGAGACCAAACAAGAATAGGAAGCAGGATGGTTCCTCGGATAGAAGGCTATGGCTTGGTGAGACATCTTGATAGTGGTGCAGTCATAAATTTTAAGTATAGGCATTCATCATGACAGATACATAGCCATATCACACCTCATAAAACAAAAATCACCTTTAAATTTCTGCATTAGAGTGTTTTCTTCTCTTGCCATGAATTTCTACTTTGAAAGATATTATACTTAATTTAGGGCACAATCCTAACCAGCTTTCCAGCACTGGCATAGCTGTGCCACATGTGCTTCATTCTGCAGTTGAGGAAGAGTCATAGAGGCCTCCTCAAGGTAAGGCAATGTTTGTTTCCTTACCTCAGAGTTGCATTGCCCTTAAGTCAGTGCTGGAAAGTTGGTTAGGATTTTGGCCTTAAAGCTGTAGCTCTTTTCAACCTTAACTCTTGGGGTAGGTTGCAATAGTTCTTAAACACCCCCAAAGAGCAAAATTGCCATGAGCTGGTTGGTCATGGGGCTTGTTTTTCCCACACAAAGAAAATTCTATGAAATTGGTGCATGAGGAAAGTGTTGTTCATATGAGAATGAATAGTGGACAGCTGTACAAGGCAGGTGGGTGGGACTGAACAAGGTAAGGGGATAATGAAGCTCCAGGGTTCAAGTGGCACACAGCCTGCATGGAAAAGATGGTGGCTAAGTGTCAAATAGGAACCAGATTTCTGACAAGAAGATCATTTCAAGGAAGCTTTCAGATTATAGAAGTCTTCCTGCACATAGAAGACTCCAACAGAAGTTGGGCACTGCACAAGTCTTCCTGCAAATGGGAAAACAAAACAGGCTGAAGTTCTTAGTTCTTAGACTCCTCTGTGGGTGGGAGACTCTCCACAGATATCATGATGGAACCCAAAAGAGATGTCTAACAAAGAAGGAATGTCTTTTACATGGAAATGCAAACTCTGGACATTTAAAAATAAACAATTTAAACAGGCCATTCTATAAAATGCTCCCACAAATTAGTGATGCTTGCCTCTAAATTATAAATACCAGGTTTATAAATTACAGATTCATAATTATTGAAATAATGGAAAAATGTTATATATGGTGGAAGAGCTCCCAGTTGCAATTCTTCACCTGAATGCAAAATAAATACTTAAGACTCAGAGTATTTGCATGAAATATGAAGACAAGATTAAGAACATAATATTGTAATGACTGCTAGGTGACTATTCCTCCCCTAAGCTGATCACTTACTAATAGCCTAGGAGGACTGGTTGATGTTTTGTCAATGGGAGCTAATGACAGGTAATAGTCTCCTGTTAGCTGGAAAGCTTCTTTTGCATGAGTGCTCATCAAAGCTTGGAGAAGGTGACATCCCTCCAGGGAAGGGAAGGGGGAAGGGAGCCAGCAAGGAAGCAGTTTGCAGTTTTGAGAAGGACAGAGCTGAGACTGTCTTCCTGGAAACTGCTGGAACTAAGGGAGGAGGAGGGAGGAGGGATTGCTCTTGTCGCTGTCCCTGAAAGAAGCCTGCTGAAAGAGTCTGTAGTTGCTTCCCTGCTGCTTTGCTTGCATACTTGGTCAATAAAGCCATATTACAAAGGGACATCATAAACCTCCAACGTAATCTCACACATGCAAAATAACACCCTGTGGCACCATTGTGGGCTGTTTGCCCACAAGAGGGAACTTGTGGGAAGGCAATTGTGGGAAGGGGACATAGCAGATGATATAAAATGCTTGGATAAAAGTAAGGTTGGGATAGCTGCAAATAGTATTCCTGTACTTAACAGGGGTGTATTCTGGCTCCCCTTTCACTTTGCTCCTGACATAAATAATGTATGTACTGAACTTAGCAGTGAGAGTTTCCTGCCATCAACAGTTTTGGCCGTCTTTCCTTTATGTGATCTTAAAGGATACAATCTTGTTTTCCCATACAAAAGTATGACTGAAATGTCATCTTCAAGGCTCCAGCCATTTTTGTTAGCGGGAGCAGTGGTTAAATTAAGGTTGTCATTTTGAGAAGATCTGAAAGGGGTCCTGGTATAGATGAGCAGGAGATGCATCTTGTGTCTGGATTTCTTTGAAACCTTATAAACAGTTGACATTTCTCATTTGCAGGCCACAAACCTGCCATGCCAAATGCAGCTAATCAAGGCCATCCTTAGGAACTTTGGGGCCAAATTGGACTCATTTTTGGGGGGAGTGGGTGGCCCCGGTTCATAACCAAGATTTAAGAATCCTTTTTTTGGTTATATATATTTTATTTATAATGATATTAAAAGAAAAACAACAATATTAATACAAAAAACACATTAAAATACATAAAAAACAAAAAAGAAAAAGAAAGAAAAAAGAAAAAACTACAGATATAAGTAAAATTTCTTATCGACCGTATATCTCTTTATTATAGTCTTTAAGAATGGAAAGCAATCAAATTGTGTGCTTAAAAAGTGCATGTGAGTTAATGAACTAAATGCATCTGAACACATTTTAAGATAAAATTGTATACAAGACTAGATTACCGTAGCGTGGGGCCCCCTTAGGCGTAAGGCCCAATTGGGAGCAATTACTCCTGTTGGCTTAAAATCGGCCCTGCGTATTATATTTAGATTTTGGAGATAGAATGGAAGGAGACATCTTCTGTCTGATCTGAAAACCCTAACAGAAAACCAAAAATATATCCAGAACGGCTGAGTGGGGCTGAAGTGCTGGGCCTTTTGGAAGGCAGTGTTTGGTGTACCTTGGAATATGCCTGCTGTGCTTTTTACGATCATATCTGGGGGAATTCCCAGTGCCAATGATCCCTTCATTTCCTAGTGCCAGTTATTGTCTATGAATGACAGGAGAATCACTCTAGCAGCAGTCTCTTGGTAGCAGACAACAACCCATCTAACGCCACAAAGTGAGTTTTCTGAGGTGTATTTTACAGAGGTTAATTTAACCGCTGCTAAGTCTGAAATTGAGAGCAGGCTTCAAGATACGGAAGCTCAAAATGATTTGAGCTGCATTAGCCGACTCCCGAGTTCTCTTGGTGGTTTCAGGCTGTAAAATCACAGCAAGCTCGCGAAGCCTGGCTGTCAGATTGGAGTGCTCATTTTCAGAGAAGGGCTTTTAACCGCTTCATGATATCAGGCAGCGAATGCAAGAGTCTTAGAAGGGCAGCGGAAGACAGCACAGTGAAGATCAAGATGCTGTTTGCAGATGGGGGTGTTGAGAAAAGCCTCCCTGGTTTCCTGCATGCTGATGTAAGAAACTAATGTTTGTCTCCTTTCTTGGTTAGCAATTTTTACGGCCAATCGAGCAAAAAGACACTGATCTCTTCACTGCTGAGGAAAAGATAGCTTTATCTGCTGCCGCGGTAGTGACGGTACAGCGATAATGAGACAAGGATAGGTTCACTGCTGTGCAGATATTTATTAATGTTTCCTTGCAATGTCTGTCCCATCTGATATGTTTTTGTACTGTTATTGTCATGCCATTGGACATTGACAATAAAGTGTGAATTCCAATCTACATATAAAACACCCTTGACTTTGACAGTGGACATCCCATTCCTGTGGGCAACTGAGAAAACGGTTCAGGGTGAATTTTATATAAATTAGCACACCTTAAGTGTATAAAGAACCTCCATAGTAGCTGCTTTCTATGGAGTCAGATGATTGGGTCAGTCCTTGAATGAACATGAAGGAGGTGGGAAACAGAACCCACCTGTCATTCAGATAGCAAAATAACAGATCAGGGAAAAGGCTAGCCTTGTACCCAATTCTTTTGCTCTCTGGCATGAACTTTTCATCCAGAGCTTGCTGGCCTCATGTTGCAATGTGCCATCTTCCTGCATGTAATAGAGGAGTTGCAGTCTGGAGCAGGCAGGCAAGCTCAGCTCCTCCAGGTCAAAGCAGAAGCACAGGAACTTGGGACAGGATGACAATGCTAGCTGCCCTTGGCAGCAGTTTCAATGTTCCAGCCTCACTGTGCTGGCACCAGGTAGACGAGGGAGAAGGCTGCAACCGTTGGCCCTCTCTGCTTGAGGTGGGTGGGTTTGGGGAAGTGAGTTCTCACAAGGACAGACATCCTCGCAAGAGCTCACTTACCCAGCCTTTCTGTGTCAACCTCAAGCAACTGAGGGCAAAGGCTGCAGCCTTAGCTCTCGTCTGCTTGAGATCAGTGTGGCAAGGCTGGGAGAGGATTGTAGGTTGGTGGGATCTGGGGGGGCATCAGACCTCTGGGAGCCACCAAGACATGCCTGGTGGACCGCTTGTGGCCTGTGGGTCACATGTTGGACCACACTGTTCTAGAGTAATTTCAATAGGAAGCATTTCCATAGCGCTTTTTGAGCATGCAAACCGTTTCACATTATTATCTTGAGGTCATCCTTACAACAACCTGTCAGCAGTTAAATATTGTTGTTTGAAGATTGAGAGAGAGAGAGAGAGAGAGAGAGAGAGGCTTGTGTAAGGTCACTTGTAAGCTCATGCTAGAGGTGAGATTTGAATGAGAGAAAGCCTCTTAGCCACTACACTGCAGTTGCTCTCGAAAAGAAAAAAATGCATGAACGTTTTAACGAGAAGAAAGGACAAGCAAGGCTGACCTATGTATGTATCCAGTATAAGCATAACAGCTTGACTCTTTCCCAAGTGATGACTTGAAAACCAAATCTGCCAGTAGGATGCCCCTCTCTCTTTGGAGGTCACTGCTACACTTCAGGTGTTTTCGAAGGTACTGAATTTAAAATGAAAAATGGGGTCTGCTGGTATTAAGTGCTGTAGCTAATGATGTGAGGCTAATAAATTGTGACCTGTGTTATTATAGTGAAATATTTACAACCCTTGGAAATCTCAATTAGATTACAGGCTTTCTGCTTGATGGATTACAGGGGGAAATGGTATCTGGGGAGGGACCATGAGAAATCTTATACTTGTTGGAAATCCACCCAAGAGAACCTGAGAGGTAGTTGCAAGAAGAGGATGCATCTGGTTCTACTGGGAGCATAGATAGGGCTGCTGTTTTGTTACAGTTCAAAGTTTGGGGCAGAAAACGATTTACAAGGTGAAATTTTCTGCTTGATTCCATAGGAACCAGCAGATGATTTATAATGACAAATGGGAGGACACATGCCTTATGTGCATAAGCATTTAATAGCCCTTGTTCTTGTGATTCTAATGCACATTTCTTGTGGTGCACATTGACTGAGGTAACTGGGAAAAGCATAGGTATTGCAAGTTTGAATTTTCATTGAATTTTTAGTCTTGGGGTTCTTTATGCTCTGATGCTGCAAGATCTCTAGTATGGACAATGCTGTATGATTTTAAATTTCATACTTCCAGCACAACACAAACACAAGAAACCAAACAGAAACAGAGGATTGAAGACAGAAGGTAGGAAGTGGGGAATGAGACTATGAAATCACTGAGAGCATCAACTTCAGAATTTTGGGGTTCGGGGCAGTGTTCAGTGGGCTTTTTAAACAATTTTACACATCATATGGCCTCCCATCATGTCCATGCAAGGTTTTTGAAGAGTATACTGTATACAACTTGAGTATAACCCTCCTGCCCATGTATATATGCTCAAACCTCATTTTTGCAAGTGATCCCCAAGTACTCATGGAAATGTGAAATGTGAAAAATAATAGAGCAGTGAATGTCAATCTTTTTCATCTCGTGGCACACTGACAAAGCACTAAAATTGTCAATGCACACAATCATTTTTTTTTAATCACTGACACACTCTGCTACCAGTGGGAGGTTCACATCTCCCAATGGCCCAATCAATAAATGACCCTAACCCAAACTCTTGTGGCACATCTGTGGACCATTTGCGACCTACCAATACGCTGTGGCACACTAGTTTAAATTTGCTGAGATAGAGAGATGGTTTTCCTGCCAGCCTGTGAATGCTGTGGTCTGATTGGGAGACCAGCAAATGACAGAGAGGGAAGTAATGCACATAAGTAATGTAAGTAAGTGTAAAGTAATGCATATTGAGGGGAAAAAAATCAAAAGTTGGCATATAGGCTAAGCAGTGGTTCTCACACATTTAGCACTGGGACCCACTGGGACAGAATGAGAATCTGTCGGGACCCACCAGAAGTGATGTCATGACTGGAAGTGACATCATCAAGCAGGAAAATTTTTAACTATCCTAGGCTGCAATCCTACCCACACTTACCCAGGACTTACATAGCAGTTTGTTAAAACAGTTCTATAACATTTCCCCAAATGCAGTCACATATCATGGTAGCATCAAGATTAATATATTAAAAATAAAATATTGAAATGAATGGGGACCCACCTGAAATTGTCTCATGACCCACCTAGTGGGTCCCGACCCACAGTTTGAGAAACACTGGGCCAATGAGTTCTGAGCTGTCTGTGACAGATCAGGAGAGAGATCTTAGGGTGGTGGTGGACAGCTCAATGAAAGTGTCGACCCAATGTGCAGCGGCAGTGAAGAAAACCAGTTCTATGCTAGGGATCATTATAAAGGGGATTGAGAATAAAAAAAACAGCTAATGCCATTGTATAAATTGATGGTATGGTTGCACCTGGAGTATTGTATTCAATTCTGATCACCACATCTTAAAAAGGACATAGTGGAACTAGAAAAGGTGCAGAAGAGAGCGACCAAAATGATTAATGGGTGGGGCACCTCCCTTATGAGGAAAGGTCTACAGCATTTGAGGCTCTTCAGTTTAGAAAAGAGGCACCTGAGGGGGGATATGATTGAGACATACAAAATTATGAGAGGATGGATAGAGGGATGCTCTTTCCCCTCTCACACAACACCAAAACCAGGGGACATCCACTAAAATTGAGTGTTGGGAGAGTTAGGACAGACAAAATAAAATATTTCTTTACCCAGCGTGTAATTAGTCTGTGGAATTCCTCACCACAGGAAGTGGTGATGGCACCTGGCCTAGCTGCCTATTAAAAGAGGATTGGACAAATTTCTGAAAGCTCCATCACAGGTTACAAGCCATGATGGTATGTACAGTCTGAGATTAGCTGGTTGCTCATCATGAAGCCAGGTAGGAAATTATTTTTTTTTTAATCATCATCCAAACTGACTGTGGATGGCAGTATTTTTGCCTACCCCAGACTGGTGAGGGAGGAGCGGTGTGTTCAGTAGGTTTCATGCATTAAAAATTGGTCACTGGTGCCTAATAAAGTGGCCCAAGTTAAACCCAAGTGCAGTCTGGTGTCTTTGCTGGGGGCTGCGAGGGTAATTAGAACACCAGGTGCAGGGGAGTGGCAGAAAGTATCTTATAATCTTGTGTGCTCCCTTAGGCCATCTGGTGGGCCACTGTGAGATAACAGGAATCTGGACTAGATGAGCCCTGGGCCTGATCCAGCAGGCCTGATCTTATGTTCCTATGTTCTTAATCCATGTTTAGAGGACATTCACTCATTGCATTTCAATGGGAATTACTTGCAAGAGTGACCCCATAATTGGAAAGAGTAACATGCACATCAGTTGCACTGCAACTGAATCTTTCTGAGCTCATCCCCTGTAATTTGTACTGACTGTCCCTTAATCTCTTGCTGCTTCTGCAATCTTTCTGGATCTGCCTGGTAATTAAGAAAATGTTTTGAGGCTCTTCTTTAAATGTGAGACCTTTCTTTTATAAAAAGGTGGTTTTTTTTGGTTGTTTTTTTTTTTTGTTCTGTGGTGGCATCCTTTGATAGAGTTCTCTTCCCAGGGACAAATTATCATCATTCAGGCACCAGGCTAAGTCTGTCCTATTCACCCAAGGTTTAATTAACATCAGTTGTTTCAACTGACTTGATTCTGTTCCTTTTATTCTTTATGGTTGATCTTATTGGTATTGCTGTTTTATTGTAGTATTATGATTTCTGTTGGTTGAATTGTGATTTTAATTTTGATATAAGCAAATCTGTGGACTTTTATAGTGGAAAAGCAGAAGAGAATTTTAAAAATAAATAATACATTCTTTCTTTTCCAGGTTGTCTTGCTGCCTCCTGCCTAGATCTTTGTTCAGTTATCATCTCTACTGTGCAGCATTTTTTGACTTTGGTGAACATGTTACTGATTGCGAAGTCTTTACAGCATTTCACTAGGGTTCCCAGCAACCTCTGTATCCTGTGGGGGGGGGGTTGCAGTTGTGGAGGTCTCCTTTATAGGTAAAGGAGCAGCCCCATCAGCAGCCCCAATCGATCTACTTGGATCTGTCCCATCTAAAGAGGTGGCGCAGATCTGAGCAGCCCAGTGCTGTACTGAGTTGTCCGGGAATGGGGTATGGATCCAGCCTAAGTGCCAGATCCTGGCCCCACCCCTGCTTGGCCCTGGCCTGCCCACAGTTCTTCCCACCAGCCTGCCCGCCCTCGCCGTGCCCCAGAATGCCCCTATTCCACCAGTCCTTCCCAAGCCCCCAGGCTGGCCTGATTTGGCCTGCAAGAACTTACTGATGCGGGATTCGTGTTGGCCTCCCTTCTCTCCTGGTGGTGTGAAAGTGCACCCAGTTGGTGCAAGGGACTTGCACTGGCACAGGGGCTGGTTAGGATCGGGTCCTAAAAGATCTCCTTCATTTTTGCTTGGTTTTTCGCTTGGTCCTTGCTTTTGCAAGATAGAGTATTGATGGCATGTAGCCTGGTGCTGTTCAGTGGAGAAAACCGATCCCTTTATTTGGATGACCTTTTGCCATGAACATTTGTAAAATATATTTCCATCATGACAAAAGTACCTGACAGCCGAAAACTATAGGAAGTTTTTCTTTTCCTTTTCTGAAGTCCATTATTCTGTCATACTCTGACCTTGAGTGGACCACATTGAGAATATTGCAGGCTGCCTTTTCGCCTTGGGATATAGAGCTAGATGCTAAAAAGAGAAGACAGAGGAAGCAAAAAGCAAACAAGCTTTTTGATGCTGTCCATTTTGATGGCCATATAATTGGTTTAAGGATCAAGTGACTCTTTGCATCCACACCAGTTCATCGGGTGCCACTCAAACAGTATTTAATATGGAAGCAGACTGGGATGATGGTATGCTGCATATTTTACTAGACATTTCTGGAAGATATGTGGAGGAAGGTAAAATGTGGGTTGGCAGCAGCTATGCAGCCCCTGGCAGTGGTGTCACTAGGGGGTGAAAGGGGTGTGGACCACAATGGGTGACACCCTTGTCAGGATAACACCACTACTGACCAAACATGAAAATTTTGGTATTTTCAAATAATGCCATCATGTTATAAATCATTCAGTGTGTAATTTAATGCTGAGTGCAATGAAACAAATGCATTGAACTATCAAAAATTGTAGCCAAATAACCAGAAAAGGAAAACAGAACTGCCTTACATAACAAAAAGTGGATTTCCTGAACTCAAAACTGTCCAATGAGGCTGATTGTCTTGAGAGTATTATTATGACACAGCATGAAACCAATAAGGTGTTAGTGTGAGTCAGCTGTCGTTTCCATGTATCAGAACACATACTAGAACTCTTCTTCAGTTGTATGTCATCAAGTTGGCCACTGGTTTTTGGTTGGTTACTGATTTGTTGGATGACCTGTACTGTTGTATATTAAAATAAATAAATCAAGTTAATAGGTGTTCCACTAACCCTAGTGATGCCATTGCATTTAGGCTGACTGTATGATATTGTAATTTTGTCTGTATTGTCTGGTACAGGAGGAGGTTCATCATGGGCTTGACACAATGAGCTCTCACACTGGGTGATGCAAGCCCTTGTGATGCCATTGCGCACTGGCACATCTCCTTTGATTCCTGGGCTAAATGTGAATGTGTAAAAGCTATACACAGTATTTGCATTCTCCTGTAGTGTTTTAACATTTGTATTCCACCCTGACTGTTTTGATAAAAGATGTACATTAAAAACAAACTTGGGGCAGACTAATCATTTGAACAGTTGTCTGTGCTGCTGTTGTTGAGCTGGGTAGTCTCTCATTGACCATTTCAGCTGCAGTCCAGGCCTGGAATCACTGTGTTGGATCCCAACTAGAGGACTTCTTCAAATTGAAGATGTTCATGTAAGGGGAAGGGGAAGAGCGATTTCAGCCAGACTTCCTTTCCCTCTACATTCCCTTCATGCCCCCCATATGTCCCTGAGGGTTAGGGGATCCTTGATCAAAATTTCAGGAGAGTGCAGGTAGCAGCCAGGGCTGGCTGAAGCAAGTGAGCAGTCTGAAGCAGCCTCAACGTGCCACCCTCCCTGCTGCCATATCCCCCCCCCCCAAATCCACCCCTTACTTCACTTCTTTCTCTGCATGGTTTCTTTAAAGCAGGGAATGCAGAAGTGCTCTGTCCAGCACTTCCATCCACAAATGGTGGCAAGAAGGGATTTTCCTTTCTTTGGTTTGTGTACAAATGACTCAAAAGCCACAAGGAATGAAGACAGACCTGAAGACAGACCTGTGTGGGTTTTTGATAATGTAAACTCACCTTGGTTGGCATTAAATTTGGAACAAACAAGAGGAGGCTCATTTTCATGCAGTGCATCAATTTTTTAAGGAATTTGCTGCCACAGATTTGCTTGTTGCAGGCTTTAAAATGGATTAGGAAAGTTAAGGGAGAATAGAACCACCTGTAGCCCAGGGGTAGGCTACTCCACTCAGAAGACTCGGACTTGAGTTGCCAAACACACATTTTTGGTGACTTGTGCAGACGTGAGTTATTCTTGTTTTAAACCAGAAGTGACTCAGAACTTGTGAGCTTTTTCGGGTACAAATGGAGATGCCACTCCACTTGGTGTCTCTCTCTATATGTGTGCTTGCTTACTTTTTTCACAGCTTCTGAAGGACGTTGTGGATAATCCAGAAGCAGCATTCAAACCAGCATGAGCAAGACTTGGAGAGAGGCAGGTAGGTTGGCTCCAGGAGGTGGGCAGGGGGCTGGAGGGAAGGAGGGAGGCTTAAGTTTTGTTTTCAAAGGCCACCTCTTCTAACCCCTTGCTCAAGCTGTCCATCCCCTCCCACCTTGCAAGCTGGACATCTCTGCCTCCCTCCCTGTAGGTCTGTCCAGGCAGAATTTGGAGTTGTGATGTGAATGGGGGTTCGTGGCTGAGGTTTGTCAGGAACCAATTGGATCAGTGCTTTCTATACTGCTGCCCTCACTCGAAGAACAGCAGAGCTTTTCTTACAGATGGGATGGGGGCATCAAGGGAGTGATAAATAAGAACTCTGATATACACACACACCTTCACCAGCAGCTCCATTTTTTTCTGTGAAGCTGTACCAGACTCATTTGCTGAAATAAAAGACTCTTGATTCGAGTCAAAAGGAGTTCCCAAAACTCTCTGGATGAGCCTCCGTGGTTGCCCATTAAAACTCAAGCATGAGTCAAGTCAAAGGGGGTGGAGCGGTGGAGCTAGACTTGAGTCTAGCCATGGTGGATTGGCACATCCCTGCTATTAGCCATGATGGCTAAATGAAATGTCTAGGTTCAGAGACAGTGGGCTTCTAAATATCAGTTCCAGGGGAAAGATGACAGTGATCTGGCCCATTGCACATAACAGCCCCCCCCCCCAATAGTGGTCTATGCACATAGACCATAGTGGTCTATGCACATAGACCACAATCCAGGAATCACCTCATGATTTTGGCCTACATGTGTAGGTATTCTCACACTGACCATGCATTCTCCACATGATGAAAAGATCAGTATTATCTGAACTGGCCACTGTTGGATGCTGGACTTGATACAGCCGTGGTCTGATGCAGAGGGGCTCTTCTTCCATTCCTAGAATGTCAACAAGAATGGCAGTATCAGCTCTTCTGATTACAGCCTTCAGAATTCCAGAGCTTTCAAATGGCAAAATCTCTCCTCTCCTCTCTCTTTTAGGCTAGGAAAGTATCTGTGCACAGGATATGCATGCAGATACATTCAGCCTGTGTTTTTCTTTGTAGTTGCCATTTAACCAAATCCATAGTTTAGAAGATCCCAAAATGCTCTGATGAACTACAACTGAGACTGCAATTAAACGTGTTGCAGGAGCAACAAGCCTAGTATCTCCCACAGTTCTGTGTTTTAAAAAAACCAATATTAGCTATAGCAAGGTGGGGAAGGGGAGTCTGGATTTGGGCCAGTGCTGGGGGTGGGAGGTTTAGCCCTATGGCACTGGATCAGGCCATAGGCCCATCTAGTCCAGCTTCCTGTATCTCACAGCGGCCCACCAAATGCCCCAGGGAGCACACCAGATAACAAGAGACCTCATCCTGGTGCCCTCCCTTGCATCTGGCATTCTGACAAATCAAATCTGGCATCCAAATCAAGGTCTGGCTCAGCTGGCTTTGCTTGTTTTTCTACTCTGCCTTATTGTCTGGGGACAGTCCAATGAACACTCGAGACAACACACATGGGAGAAAGGGCCACTTTATTAGCATTTAATACAGACAAAGGAGGTTGAGACCTGCAGTTGCAGGGGCAGTGAAACCCCTGTGTGCTGCGGAGGCAGGACCACTGGGTGGCCCCAGAACCAACTCTGTCCCCCCGGCTGGATGTGCACCCGACTCCAAGCTGCACCCTGTTCTTGGGTGATGCAGCTCATTCAGTTCTGTCCCTTAAGGGGAAGGCAGCTGGACTGCGGGCTGTGCCACCTCGAGCCGCTGAGCCTCTCAGGGGGACCCTCGTGGTCCCGTCCAGGGCCCCAGTCAATGTCCTCGTGCCGCTGAGCCACTGAGGATGGCTAATGGGTTCTGCCCTGCCCATGCTGTCTGAAGGTGCACTCCAAAGTCCCAAGCACGCCTCTACCACACCACCTGCCAGCATAAAGTGACCGATTATATATTAGGGGCACAGCCCCGTACCCACGGCAGTCTGGGGTAGGCAAAAAAAAAAACTGCCTGTTGCCATCCAATCTTGACAGGCAGCAAAAAATTCCTACCCAGCCCCAAACGGCGACCAGCAAAACTCAGACTGCGCAATAGGTGGGTGAGTGGGTGTCCGCTTGGTGCCCACGAGCAAAGAAGGAAGAGGGGCTATTGCTGTGTCCTTAAATTACCTCTGTTCCCCCCAGCCACAGCCCTCCGCCAATCCCCTCAGGGGAAGGGGCTCGTGTGTTCCGGCCAGGCCATACAAACTCTGATCTCCCTGCAGCAATTGGGGCGATCGGGATAAGCTACTTCCTATATTTGATGCGAATTCCTTCTTGGCAACCACAGATTCATCATAATGGATTATCCTAACCAATTCAGATGCATGTCACAGGACCACATTTTGGATGCAACTGAAGCTGTTGGCTGGGATGCTGAGAAAAACATCATGTCCACGTATGAAATGTAATTATGCATTTAGGAAGGCAACCCTGTAGGTTGTAATGATCTCCTATATGCCTGTGCTAGTAATTCCTTATAAGGCATTATTGGCAAAAGTCCCATCCTTTTCTCCTAATGGCTGCAGCCATTCTGTCTCTAACCACAGACAATTCCCTTTTCCTTTGGCCCAAGCAGCTATAGCCTCAGCAAACTGATAGCCCAGCAGAAGGCAGAAAAGCAGTTCTGTTAATACCAGTCAGGGAAACAGTAGTTTCAGCAACAAGATTATTGGCCCCTGAAGACCAAACTTCTGACCACTAAAACTAATCTTCACAATAGGGAAGAGGAAAATAGACAAGCTTACCAATCTGTCTCTGTGCTTACACATGACAGATGGGAGGACAGGCTCAGCATACAAGAACCCCAGAATGTCTTGACTTATTTCACTAAGCAGTGAAACACAGAGATTGTCTTACCAGGCTGATGCTCTGTTCTGGCCTTTTCTGTCTGTTTGGATTTCTCAAAATACAGCCATTTTGGTCTTGGGACTGTTTGTTAGAACACTGCACATGTCAGTGTATTCTCTCGCAGAGTTATTGTGTGCTTGTTTTCCAGTTCTTACTATGTCCTCTTGGAGCTTTGGAGCTGTTCTGAGTAAGGATTTGTGAAATCTCTGAAGCAGCATTCTCTTAAATCACAGTGGGAGCCAACTGAAGCTCTTGACAGGCTCTAAAATGAGTAAGTTGACTTGTAAGTTGCATATTTTTCTTCGCTTTTGGAGTTGGCTGGAATTCCTCCAGTATGTCTGAAATGTCTGTGGCAACTGAGAGCCACAGTTGGAAAGCATTCTGCAAAATGCTGCAAGCTGCTGATTGCTGTTTGGGGTTTTTTTTTCCCTTCCTGCCAAAAAAAAGTCCAGTTTTACTGAAGCTTTGACAGCTGTGCCTTGTCACCGAGAAAATCCTCCTAAGAGCAAAACAAATGACCATTTATCTTGATAGCACTGTTTAATGACTAGTTTTATTTGCAGGCCACTCTTAGCAAATGGGGCAGTGTTTCCTGCTATACTTCCATCTAGCAAAAGACGTAGAAGGAGGGAGTTTTATCGTCAAAAACAGTTGACAAGGGTTTGATTCTGCTTGTCTTTCTCAGCCAAAATCTCTAGCGGAGGATGAGGAGGGTGGAGAGGGCATTGGCAGTCAGCGAGTGTAGAGTTAAGCCTATTAAAATACATAAAAGCACCAAATGACATCAACAAGTAAGTGAACCACTGAATTTACCCAAAGGCTGGCTGTATGTTCTCAGCATATGAAGTCAGGTTCCTGACAGTTGAGATATCATAAAGCTCCTTCTCAACAGTTGGGAAAAAAGCTGGAGTTGCCTGCCTTACAGCCCAATCCTAAGCACACTCCAAAGTACTACTTCCTTTTTGTAGACATGCATACGATTGGGCTGTTAATCATTCTGAGAAAGAATGAGAGGTTGGTTTTTAGCTGTCATTATCTCAGTTACTCCCCAATTCTATCTCCGCTATTGATGATGATGCAACAGCGCTGATGGAGTGCATGCTGCAACCAGTGGGGAGGAGGTGACCACAAGGCCAAACAGAGGTAAGTAACAAACTTTATATACCTCTGGATAGGACTCTTGCAACCTATGAGTCTCCTTGCACCCACGCCAGCTATGCAGCTGGTGTAAGTCTGAGGAAGAGGGTGGGGTGGGCTGAAAAATGGGGGATGGGATCTAGTATGTGTGTTGGCTGCCAAGATCCATCTGCTACCTGCCCTCCCCTTTCCCACCCCCACTGCCAATTTACTGACACTGCCAGGGCCTCTTGGACCCACTGGCACATGTGCTGCACTTCTGGCCATTTGTGGCAGCGGCCTGGAAGAGCATGATGGTGTCCTGGCTTTCAGGACAATTCAAAGGGCCTTGCACTGCTGGAGCATGACTTCTGGCAGTGCAAGGCCCAGATAAGGTTGGCTCTTAGCTATGATTAGCTGTATGATTCAGTGGTCTTGACTGTCCTTGGATGAATAAATGTTGTACTTGTTGCTTCACTTATGAGTTTTTCTACCCTAAGCCTTTCCCAATGCATTGTGTCATGAAAAGTGGAGATGTTGGAAAAAGTCCAGTGTTCTAATTAATAGGTGCATAATCCCATGAAACCACTGGGCTTAAGCACGTCCAGCTGTGCTGGATTGTGTCTGTTAGCTGAAAGCACTGGGTTGATTCATGAACCATGTTTTATCTGCAGCATGGATTATAGTCAGCCATGCAGGAAAGTGATCATCTGGTTGGTCTACTTCTTGGCCATATGAATTTTTGAAACAATTTTCTGATTGATTTAACCATATGATGGAGCAATCAGACAAGTCTTTTCCTTATTGTCATGGCCTCAGGAGCAGGACAGATTTCCAGTTGAACAGACCTCTTAGAAAGAATGCAAACATGTTTACACATGAAGACATGAACACATGCAGCTGCCTTGTACTGAATCAGATTAGTGGTCTGTCTAGGCCAGTGTCATTTCCTCTAACAAGCAGTAGCTTTCCAAAGTCCCATGCAGAGGTCCTGCTAAGATACTTAGATCACATATGGTGGAGTTTGACACTGGGACCATATGCATGCAAAGCAGTTGTTCTGTCACTGAGCCATAGTCTCTTCCCCATAGCTCAATATATTGCATTCCTAATTTATGATTCAGATCATGACATTAATCTAATGAGTATAAATCTTCAATCTGTCCATCTTTCAGTCTTCCCAATTGCTCAATGCCAAACTGAATTAAGATTCCAATAACTTTAAGAAAAAGAAAAGTTATAAATGCCATTGAATGGAGGTTTCCTTTTTTATATGAAAGCCATGGCTTTCTGAAGACTGGTCCTATTATGTCCTTGTTATACTCCATGTTCCCCAACAGCTCTTGGCAATGTGATAGTGATAGGTCTGGGTGTCTCTGACATGGATAATCAAGAGATTGTTGTGAGTTTAGCCCCTTTGACTTGATAACATCATACGCAGATGGGAAAAGATTCATTTGCCATTTCAATTACATTTGTAATTAAGTTGATCAAACACAATCCATATAAATTACCTAAATTGAATTTGATTGACTCCTCAATTCCATGGAGCTGCTGGGGTCACGTAGGCCATACTGAATAGTGCTAGACTGAATATGCCAAAACTTCCATCTCAGAAGTTAAAACTTCCAAGCAGAATAGTCACAAAACAGCACTGACATACCTTCTGGAAGAATACTTGGTATAACTGTTAAGCCTCAGAATATATATTTTTTGTCTGTTTTGAGTGCTCATGTCATCTGAGTATTGTGCCATAGCTTCCCCCCCCCCTTTTATTTTAAAGGAATACACCTAAGATGCTTAGATGTAATGCAAAAATACTCCACTGGAAAATGCAATGTGTGAATGCAATGGACACAGGTTCGCAAATGCGACTGTCTTACAGACACTTTCATTAGGGAGCTGGGATAGTGCTGCAGCTGCTTGTATCAAGCACTTATTTAAGATTATTAGATCACAAAAATAGGGTAAACTTCACAGGTCAGTGTGCCTTTTCTCTCTCCGTATTTCCAATTGCTTAGCTACATTTGGCTTAGGAAAGATGTGTCTTATAAGTTAGCCATCTTCCAAATTTTAATATCCTGACATATTTGTATATTCAACAGTAACCTGCAGTAAAAGATTTTGGGCAGTCCTCAGCAGGAAAAATCTCAGTAGTGGTAATTAGAAGGAAAAGGCACACAGAGCACTGATTCATCAGATCGTTTTAGCTGGGGTGTCAAATCACTGTATAATTGACAGGTTGCCTTTGTGAAAAAAAAAATTAATAATAACGCTTAGCTTTTCTCCAGCTGGAAGCGGCAAAAGTCATGATTAATATGGAGATGGAAGCAGCGTCTTGGAGTTCAGTAAACATTTTCCTCGGTAACCCAATTCCACTGTTCGGGGAAAAAAAAAAGTAGGCTGAGCTGGATAAGACGAACACCACTTTTTCAAAGAACAGATTTTGTGGTTTCACATTTCTGCAGTGTTCAAGCAATGTTTCCGTGACTGGAGTCTGTTGGCCCTTAGTGCCATCTGGCAAAGTGGAGAAACTAGTCCAGGAAGAATGACAATGAAACATTTATATAGCAGTGTTGAGTGTGCTGGGATGGGAGCTGTCAATTTTTTCAGCTCACCTGGCCCTCTGTTGACTCCACAAGAAGCTTAGCAAAAACTGGAATATTGTTCCAGTTTTTACAAACAGGTGACTTAGCAACAGATTCACACATGTATTTACCCTTTTAGGGCTGGTTCAGACAATATTCACTCTCCCCTTCAACCCCATGCAATAACAGATGTGATAACAAACACACTATGTGTGAGTCCTGACCCACAGCATGGTGCAACTTCAGGCAGGAAAAATTATTATCTGAACCCAGCCCTTAAGGAGTGCATGGAATAAGGCTTATCTAGAACCTTCTGCTGGTGACCAATACTGGTGGGGAGCTTCTAGAAAAGTGCCTCCTCCCACAGGGCAACATTTTGTGCTGGGTTGACATCTTACTCTTTAAGAGAATGTGTGATCCAGCTCCTAAGACAGACATATAGTAACTTGCCTATCCAAGTAAGTTCAGAATTAAGTTAGGAACAGAAGTTCCCATCGATTCTTACTGCTGAATAATCTGACCTTGCTATCTCTGAATTATTTGTTGCCCTTTCTGGGTAAAACAGCACTTTCTCTCTAGCGTCCTTGTTTTGCTCTTTCCCCAATACTTTTTCATGGATTCTTCTCTGCTGCTTTCTCTTTTTGCTCTCTTGGCTTCATGTCCTTCAAATACTTTCACTGTCTTGGGCTACTCTCATCAAACATTCTCTTTATCGCAAGTCTGTTTTAGTTCCCAAGGTCTCTAATACAACATCTTATTTCCCTGCAGGGTTAATGGTAGCTGGATGCATAATCCTTGAAAACTGTGAACTGAGAGGAGGTCTTCACACATACCCTGGTGTTATGTTTCCCACAATAAGCATACAACTATAAACACCTGTACCTTTGTGTGGTTTTGTTTCTAGGTTACAGAGTTGGGAAGGTGGGTATCAGATGCATCATTGGAAAGGCAAGCAGGCATGTCCCAGGAAGGCTCAGGATGTCCTCTTCTGCCCAAAAGTGTGAAAAATCTGTGGCACAGTTCCTACAGGTTGGTCACCCATGTATTAGTATGACATATGACAACTTTAAAGCTACTTCATGAGTTACCAGATTTTTTTCTGGAAGTCATAATTCATTATTTCTCTTTTGGGGGTCATTTTGGATGATGCTTCCAATGTTAAACTGGCCCCATGCAATAGAAGATGTGTGCATCCATGGCATGTCTTGGCCTCTCCCCTTAGTACTGGGTCGGTTTTGTGTTCACCTTTCATCTGAATCACTCCTGTACACACACTGCTGATCTTACTTTAAAAGTAAAATTATCAGTGTATATAGGGTTTTTTTTTTGGATGAACTGGCTTCGGTACATGATTGTGGGCACAGTCTTATGCATGCCAGGGGACATCCACTAAAATTGAGTGTTGGGAGAGTTAGGACAGACAAAAGAAAATGTTTCTTTACTCAGCATGTAGTTGGTCTGTGGAGCTCCTTGCCACAGGATGTGGTTACGGCATCTGGCTTGGATGCCTTTAAAAGGGGATTGAACAAATTTCTGGAGGAAAAATCCATCACGGGTTACAAGCCATGATGTGTATGTGCAACCTCCTGATTTTAGAAATGGGTTATGTCAGAATGCCAGATGCAAGGAAGGGCACCAGGATGCAGGTCTCTTGTCTTGTGTGCTCTCCCTTGGGGCATTTGGTGGGTCACTGTGAGATACAGGAAGCTGGACTAGATGGGCCTATGGCCTGATCCAGTGGGGCTCTTCTTATGTTCTTATGCCTACTCAGAAATAAGTCTCATTGTGATTAATAGGGCTTACTCCCAGGAAATTGTGCATAGATTTGCAGCCTGTGAGAACTCCAGAACCAAGGGAAGCAACTAAGTTGTACACACTTCTCTTGTAATGTGGGTCTGGTTTGGCAATACTGTCTGAACTGGCACTTTGAGTTGAGTCAATGTGTTGCTTCTGCACATCTTTAGTAAGTTGCATTAGTATCTTGCCCATTATTTATGTGAATCATACTGGACTCAGGAAGGGTTCCTGCATCTGATGATCTGATGAAGGGTTTCTGCATCTGATGAAGAAGTCAGCAGTTCATGAAAGCTAATGCCAAAATAAATTGGCTACCTTTTAGGTACTACAAGTCTCTTAGTTGCTTTTATATGCCTGAGTCGGCACTCACCTAACAAGTATTTCTGTCATAAATAACACAGTAGTCTGGGAGAACTATGAAGGAGAAAAAAACTTATCTTGTAACAAAACCACTAGGTGGCACATCAGCCATTGTCTAGTCTTCGGGTTTTTTTTTTCTTTTAGTGTCTTTTTTGGAATTGTGAATAATATTTTTCACCAATAAGTCCAATGTTTGTTCCATTTTCAAGCCATCTCTGCTGCTGCTCTTTGGGACTGCGTAGTTTCCTCCCCATGGGACAACTCAGGAGCCTGAAGAGAGCATTTTGGCACATTAAGACCAAACCAAATGTTAAATACATACTTTGGCACTGCATTCATTTAAAAATGTAAATGGCTGTGTGTGGGGCTAGAGGAGTATTTAGTCATCTTCCCCCAAGTCAGGATTTGGACTGTTTCAGAGGGAAAGAGATGGAGTTGTCATTGTACCAATGAATGCAAAAGATCAAGTGAAGTTGGATTTTTCTCATCAGTTGGCAAAAACAGAAAAATGTCTGTGAGGGTGTGGGGAGTCCCATGGAGTGTTCTGCAGGACCCCCCGCAGCTTGTAAAAAGTGAAAATAGCTATCATAACCCACTTCTGGGTTGCAATCACGAAACCGGATCGCGATAGTTATTTTCACTTTTTGCAAGCTGTGGGGAGCCCTACAGAGCACTCCACGGAGCTCCCCACACCCCTTGGACCCTGGCAGGAGGTAAGATGTGTTAGGAAAAAGCCCCCTGCCCCCTCAGCGGTGTGATCCTGGGGATCGCGTCACTACCTTTCCCCACCCCTTAAGGGGGCAGAGGCCAGGGCTCTCAGGCTAGGGCGTTGTGATGCCTCAGTTTGAGAGTCACTTTATTACAGTAGTCCTTCATTATCTACAGGTTGTGCCTCATTATCCACTCCATTCCAGAACCCCCTGTGGATAAAGACAAACAAACAGTGGATACCAAATAAGTGGAAAAATAGCTTTAAAGACCAACTTCCAGCTTTCTTGCTCTTCCATTGGTGCCCCAGAATGCATTGGTATAGAAGCTATACCACATCAAGCCAGTATATATCAAGCCACATCAAGCCATCAGTGTCTATACTGATGCATTCTGGGGTGACAATGGAGGAGCATGAAACCCAGAAGTGGGTCTTTAAAGCTATCTTTAACCCTGAGAAGCTTGCAACTGGTTTTGGTTTAACAGCACAAAGACAGGAAATGGGATTTAGGTGCTTTTTTCCCTTATTACAAGGCATATAAAGATGGAGCCCAGTATCAGTGGTGAGTCAAATCCATGGATATCAAATTAGTGGATAGCAAGGCATGATCTGTATTCTGAAAAAATCAGCAATGTGTTGATGAGATTATTTTAAGTCCTCTGAACTTTATGGCATAATTTTGTCTTGTGTTCATTTTTGTGAATTTGGCTGCTCTTGTTACTTTAAAAATAAAATTAACACAAGTTACATAACACAACTTGTTGCTGTTCTTTACGATTTCCTCAAATTATTCCTTGGAAAAACATTTTTTTTCTTGACTGTTTTCCACTTTGTATTTTTCATGGCAATACTTATACTGTCATTATGGGTCAGTCAGAATTTTTCCTCTGTGTTAGGAAAAGCAGTTTATGTTGGGAGCAAACTCTGCATAGGATGATTTAGGTGAAAATGTAATATATGCCTACATATATAGCACCACTCATTCATATCTTCTGCTTCAATCACAAAAGTTGGAGTGGAACCCAACTTTTCCATACGATGGGTGTTGGGAGCAGAACCAGTATGGGGAGGGCAACTTTCCCCACCATAAGCCTGGTTGTACATATTGTGTACCTGACCACCAGATGATGAGAAAGATATGATGAGAAAGATATGAGAAAGATATGAGCATCCCTATCTACATGATTTAAATCACTCACATGATTTAAGTAATATTTTAATATGGTATTCAATTCATACAAGGGCAGTTTGGATGAACAAACCTTCTATGATTGTGGATGTGGAACCCTGAGAGAGAGAGAGAGAGAGGGAGGAGGTGGTATAGGACTGTTCACAGTATATCAATCCTATATTCACCAAGCATTTTAATTCACCAGTCAGTACAAACTCTGTAGGCTTGACTTCTAAATTGAATCAAAATAGCTTAGCATGTGCTTTTGCATGGCTGTGTGTTGAAGTATTTAGTTTGGGTGGGATTTCTTTTTTTTTTTTAGTACAGTTGTGTTGATGGTTCAACAACAGAAACACAAATCACAGGCTCACAGGCTAGGAGAGCCTTTATGTTAGTAAGGTGCAAAGTCATCCTCTCAGCCCTTCTGTTAGGTTGGTATAATGACATACCTAGACTAGAAAGACTCTGTCCCTGCAGAATGAAGCATGTGGAAACGCTGGAACATGTGGTTTGGTTCTGTCCTGTCATCTACATCAAGCTCTATGCTGGAAGTTTCTTGCTTCCATGCTTACAAACTTCAGGGTATGAGCTGTTGCCTCCATGCTCTTCTATTGATAAAGGAGGGCAAGAAACTTGAAAGTGTAGCCTTGTTTATTCTCATAGTGATGAGCTCTAGAGATGCGGGTTCTAAATGTGCTGTAGATGAGTAGTCTGTCTGTCTGATCTAACTACTTTTTATTGCATAACTGCTAAAGTTGTAGAATTTTTTTTTTGGTCTAAGGATGCTGACGCTGTTTTATGCCAATAAAGGTTCCATACACACATGCATACAACATTTTAAAACACATGTTTTCATTTTAAAACACATGTTTGATCCAGAGCATGCTCCACAATTTCATAGTCAGTTCTCCCACACTTCATGGCATCTGTGCATTAATCAAAATCCACGATAAGATCTGGAAGAGATAAGTCACGCAAATAAAGGTTTATACTGAGATTTTAAGAAGGCTGAATAGGATGTCAACAGGAATGTCTTGTATAAGCATCTGTTTGAGTGTGCAAAGGCATTAAAGGTTTGTTGACAAGCAATAAAGCACAAGGCTCTCTGCAAGCAGGTTTGTTTTGCAGAATGACATGGTCCCAAGTACACCTCCTTCATAAAACATAAATGGTTATTGCAGGAAAAGACCTATCAGGGTATACTGATGTGGCTGATGCACCATAACACAAATAGTTATGCGAGTAAAAATATATGTCTTAGGAATGTGTGTGTATAGATATTGTCTAGTTACCTTTAACTTGTTTTTGTTTTTCTTTGTGCTAAACCAGGGATGTCGTTTCATACAGAAGGCTGAAGTTAGCTTCATGGTGCCTGCTGAGGGCTGGAAGTGACATAATTAAGAAGGAAGTGACATAATTAAGCAGATGACAGCCAGAAATAAACACTTTGTTCTCATATACAAACTCATTAGCTGCAAATGACAGAAGAGAAAATGTGCAAATCCTGTTCATATTTCCAAGATATGAGAGAGCCTGATCGTCAAGCTTGGGAGAGCCCAACTGTAAGGGCTGGGGGCAGATAAATGACTTCCGGAGGCTGCATTGGGCCCACGGGCCTTATGCTTGACACCCTGTGCTTAACCATTTATATTATACCACATTTAAACATCCTGCACATTTCTTTTTAAAGGATGTAATATGAAAATATTTTTCAGAATGTGAAAACATGCATGGAGCCTCCACTCTATTCCCTTAATACATGGAAGGGACAGCATGTGTCATGGGAAGTCAGACATTCCCTTTGTGGAGAGCACCACAGATTAATGGTAGTACCTAGACTTTGCATGCAGAAGGTCCTAGCTTCAAACCCCAGCATCTGCAGTGAGAGCTGGGAAAGATCCCTATCTGAAACCCTGAAAAAACACTGCCTGTCAAAGTAGTCAATACAGACATAAATCGACCAATGGTTCGGAAGGCAGTTTCATATGACAGGCTAGTGCATTTTCTTTCCCCATCTCTTCTTTTCAGTTACCACCAGAAACACTAGATTATGATTCAGTTGGGATGGCAAGGGAGAGATTTAGCACAGTGTGGTCAGCTTCACAACAAGTTTTCAAAGGTGTCCTTCTCAGAATATTCCAAAGCTTATTGTTCCAAAGCAGTGAGCTTTAAGCACCCTGTGTGAAGTGTTCCCTCTTGTTGCTTCAGCATATAGCCAATTCATATCTGTGCTGTTGCCATTCAGCTAGGGGGAGGTATGACTCTATCAAGCTCATCTCCATTACACCTGGGAAGACTGTAGTCAGCTCCAGGTGCCCTCTCCTTCTAAGATCAGTGTGGATCTTGGTTATCAGAAAGGCATTTCATGGTACAAGTCTTCACTGAAATGGACTGGCATATAGGCAAATGCCACAGTTCAAGAAAATGTTTGGAGTGGCCCTGCATCTAAGCCCATCATCTTTGCAACGATGGTGTTGTTTTGCAAAAGTGAGAATCCTCCTGGAGGCAGATCTGCAGTCACATTGGCAACCAACCCTCTAAATGGGCCCATTGGGTGCTCCGTTAGTTTGTTCAGATCACTCGCTTCTTTTCTGGTGCTGATCTTTTCTTGTGGCGCTAATGTCAGCCACAGGAGGTAAGTGGCAAACAGTGAAAAGATCACTTTGAAACATTATGCATATTGATATTCCCACAGGCACATGGATATGCGCAGTATTAAAAGAACCATTGTTTTTTTTCTCTCTGAGCTGAGATGTGAACAACAGCTGTGATGATCAGATGAATTTCTTAGCTGAAACTGGATTGAATTTATGATTTTGGCATTCTGGTATCTATGAGCCTGGTGGCCCAATCCTTTTGTCTAGGTGCATGCTGGGCCGCTGTGAGATACAGGAAGCTGGACTAGATGGGCCTATGGCCTGATCCAGTGGGGCTGTTCTTATGTTCTTATGCATGCTGTCACAATAGGTCAATAAAGTGCTTTACCACCTTGTGAATGCCAGAAGTGCAGGCGAAAAGGCCAAGCCTTCCTGCTAGTGCCAGCAGCTGCACAGACACCTAGTGAAGCAGGTAAGTTTGGTACAGGGGCAGGGTGGAACGGGAAGAGGGAGGATGGCAATGGAGGTATGCCATATCCTATTCCCCTTGCCAAGCCTGATCCGCCAACATGGATCAACTCAGACTTGCGCCGCACTTCCGAATAAACCAGTTGCAGCTGCTGGGGCTTACCCAGGGACAAGGGAACAAGTGGGGAGACCTCCAGCAGCTGAAATTCCCCTACAGGATACAACATAGTCTGTGCCAGCACTGCTGTTTCACCATGTGGGAATTGAGTTAGGATTGGGTTGTATGCCAATTGTCCTATCTTCTAGAACAGTGTTTCTCAAACTGTGAATCGGGACCCTCTAGGTGGGTTGTGAGTCAATTTCAGGTGGGTCCCCATTCATTTCAATATTTTATTTTTAATATAGCAGACTTGATGCTACCATGGTCTGTGACTGCATTTGGGGAAATGTTACAGACCTCTACTTTTAACAAGGTACTCTGTCTATTCTTTTAACAATTATAGTAAATGGAACTTACTCCTGGGTAAGTGTGGGTAGGATTGCAGCCTAGGATTGTTAAAAAATTTTCCTGCTTGATGATGTTACTTCCGGTCATGACATCACTTCTGGTGGGTCCTGACAGATTCTCATTCTAAAAAGTGGGTCCTGCTGCTAAATGTGAGATTGTGATCCACTGTGAGAACCACTGTTCTAGAAATGTGAACCACTATTCTAAGTGTATATAGTATGCTTAACAGTTCAAGCCTATCCTCTCCATCTGTTTGTGTGGCTATTTTGAAAAGGCATGTGCTGTATCCAGGGGGATCGAGAGGCTTTAGAAGGGAAGGGGGATTTAAATCCCCTTACTCCTCCATAAGCTTCCTGCTCTGCATTGGGTCTCTTTGGACCTGTGCCAGTGATTTTGATGGCATAATTCTGAGGAGAGATGGTGCAGGAGGCTGCTGCTGGAGGGGATAAGATTTGGTGCACACCATCACTTATGGATCTACCCCCTCCCTCAACCTCCCTGCCCTGTTTCTCCTTCCTCCTTGCCCAGTTTTGTCCCCTCCCTGCCCCTGTTCTGCCCTTCCCCACCTCCTCCTGCTTCCCCCAGCTTATGTCTGTATTAACTGCATGCTATTGAACAATTGCTAGATTTGCTAGTAACAACAACAACAACAACAACAACAACAACAGGTATTTATATACCGCCTTTCTTGGTCTTTATTCAAGACTTTATTCAAGGCGGTTTAAAAAGGCAGGCTTTATTTAAATCCCTTATTAAATAGGGATTTTTACAGTTTCGAAGAAGGTTCTTTCTTTCAAGAACTACTACATTCAAGGTGTTTCAATCCGATCTGGCTTCACATTCTGGCCTCCATCCTCCCACGCTCAGAACAGATGGAATGGCTCGGCTTCAGCTTGTCAGCTGCTCCAAGGTCGCACGGTGCCGGTGGCCTCGAACTGGCGACCTTGTGGATGTTATCTTCAGGCAGACAGAGGCTCTACCCTCTAGACCAGACCTCCTGCCCATGTTAGTATGCCCTCCTGCCCTCCTAGTATGTTTTTGTTTGTATAGGTATCATTGGCTAAGGGCTTGTCCATGTTGTTTAATGCCAATCAAGATTCCATACATACATACATGCTTGCTGTGGCAGGTGGCCAGTGATCCGGTGATGCATGCAGGAAAGCTCCAGGCTTCCCACCAGTGTTTCAGCAGCACAATACTCTGGAGTGTGCTTTATGGCTGCTTTGCACCAGCCAGTGCTGACCAAGTGCATGTTCAGCCCAAAGGGCAGACCAATAGGATTGGGCAGTAAGTCAGGGTCAAACTACTTTTTTAAAAAATTCACTTAAGTCTCCACTTTTTTCTAGCAGCAGACCTCCCCAGCCCCACACCCAGGGCAAAGGTCCGCAATGGCACCCCCCTGTGTGAAAATCTGCCCCCCTACTCACCTGAGGCTCATGGAGCCTCGCATGACCTGGGGCTGCATCAGGAAACCCTGAGGTTTCCTGATGCTATAAACTGTGCTTCTGGGAAACCGGAAGCACAGTTTCTGACCCTGTTGGGAGACACAGAGAGGCTTCCGTGGGGTTCTAGAGACTCGCGCCTGGGCATTTGCCCCATCAAACTTAATGGCAGGTCCGCATCTGCTTTTTTTCTAATTCACAAAAACAGCTGTGGCAGGAACCCAATTTGGATCTAGGCTATGGATCCATCTAACCATTTCCTGTCATATATGGTCACAATCTGAGTTCCACCTCTTAAATAGCTGTTAGTCCCAGATGGGGAAAAATTTCTTTCTAATTTATTCACCAATACATACACATATAGCTTTAGTGGGTGGCAGTACACTTCCCAGTACATAATTGTGTATCGACACACATTGATTCAAAATAGTGTCACTCAATGCACACATGGCTTGGCTCCCTAGTCTGAGCTGTTTGTATCCAGAAGGAGGTGCCAAACAGACTCTGATCGTGACTGGCCTTATCTCTTTGTCTGTTGCTCTGGAGCGGACAGCCAATCTGAGAACATGATGTCAGCTGCCTCTGGTTCTGTAGGACATCTTCTGTCTGCCCTGGAACATGACCATTGACCTATTTATCCACACCAGTTACCTCAGACCTCACTGAGCCTGACACTGTAGCCTGAACTCTCTAAGATAAGCAGAAGATGGGGGGGGGGGGACTTCAAGCAAAGATTTAAATCTTTATCACAATAAGGATCCCAAGAAGTTAGACATTACAGACATGTGAAGTAACCCATAAAACTATTCATCCACATTTACTTCACCCTTTTTTTCACCTCAGAAACTTCAGTGTGGTGACATTTATGAAATGAATATGCAGCATAAAACAGTGTGGAATCCATTTAGCATTCAGTACTAAGAAATTGGTGTGCTGGGGTTTTTCAATTGACTGATGATAAGGAATGTTAAAGGTTGACAACATCCTAGTAAACAGACATGTGTTATATTGTGATTCATTATTTCAGGAACTCTTGATATTGGTTTGCTACAAGCTAAATAAAATCCGACATTAAATTGTTTTGAGAGACTGAACGTGGTCATTCCTTTTTCCTTTCTCAAATTGTGTTAAAGAAACAATAAAGTATGTTTCAAGAGTACCATTTTGACAGTTAATGGAGATGAATGCTGTTTAATCAATAATTTCATTTTAAAAGTTTCCTGCACCATTCATTGTTGGACATCTCTTGCTCTTTATTTGTGGCTGAATTTTTAA
This sequence comes from Tiliqua scincoides, assembly GCF_035046505.1. Lineage (NCBI taxonomy): Eukaryota > Metazoa > Chordata > Lepidosauria > Squamata > Scincidae > Tiliqua > Tiliqua scincoides. Next base: position 48,158,508 of record NC_089826.1, read on the forward strand.
AATGCAAAGATCATCCAAAGTAGTGCCATGGTTTATCAGCATGCAAGGTGCTGACATTTCTGAAGATTGACAGGTCACTCACTAGTGCTTCAGAGTCTTGGAAAGGAAAGTTGTGGTTTGATTTCTTAGGCCAAAGTCCAGGTAAACCAATTACCTGAAAACTTCTCATTAAAATCAGTCTGTGATCCACAGAACCAAGCGGACCGCTGGGTCATGGTGTTGGTGATGAAAAGCAAAGATCAGTGAGCACAGGCCGTTTCGGAACTAGATAGTGGGAAAGCCAGCTCTGCTCTGCTCTGCTTGCACTTGCTGGGTCATAGTTAGTGGCAACTCATTCTTTCGAAATGCAATTACACAATGTTGCACTGGAGTGAAGGAAAAGGCCAATAGACCACCAATACATTTTATCCTATGGACAGCACAATCCTAACTTGCACTGGGAGGATGGCAGGCCTGCATCCAGCATGAGTTTGGGGCTGAATCGCTTCCCCTTACCCCAGGGAGAGCTGCTGCAACGCCAATTGGTCTACTCAGATCTGTGCTACCTAAAGAAGTTGCACTGATCCAAGCAGCCCAAAGCTGCCCCAGTCTGCCAGGGAACAGGATCAGGATAACTGGGACCCCGCAGAAGCCTCTCTGAGGCTTCCGATGGGGGCGGAAACTGTGCTTCCGGTTTCCTCAGAGGTTTCCCTGGCGTGGGAGGAGGTGGCGCAAGGCTCTGTGAGCCTCTGGTGAGTGAGAGGGGGTGGATTTCTGCCTGGGGGGATGGCGTTAGCCAGTGGGTGGACGCCATTGGGGAGATTTGCCCTGGGCATGGGGCTGCAGAAGGCCGCAGCTGACAGGCAGTTATTCAGTTTGCAAGCGTAAACCCCTTTCTAGGTAGCTCTGGAGTTCTCTTATGGTGGTGACAGTCCAGCAGTCTTTAGGCGCTGTAGAAGGAATGTCATACATCACTACTTGTCATTAGTATCAGAATTGTTTCCCTGCTGGTGTGCTGGCCTGTTAAGGCAACAGAGAGGAGCACAGAAAAAGCCTTCCCTCCTTTCTTCTTCCATGGCTGCTGTTCTTTCTGACTGACCATTAAGTAAATGGCAAAGAGAGTGCTTTTGGGGGTGAGGAGTTGATGCTGAGGATGTTTTACAGGCCAATCCACAAGCACCGCAGCTCCGGTCTCCAGTGCGCTGCCCTAGTAACGGCTGTCTCAAAAGTCCTGTAAAGCACATTGTGGTGGCCGAGCAGAGGCAAGTCCTGGCATGGAGGCCAATGCAGGCAGGCCCTGGCCTTCTGCGCCTGTTGGAGAGGCACCAGGTTCTGGCGGCAGTAAGTTCCCCACTGAGAGGTGGGGAGGCATTTTGAGGTGAGCAGGCCAGAAGGGGGTGAAACGAGGAGGGAGAGGATGGTGCAGGGGGGTGGGCAGACTGGGCCTCGGAAGGAGGTGGGGATGGCAGTAGAGGCTCTCATTGGATCTATCCCTCTTCCAAGGCCCCATCCTCTGACCTGAGGCTGCACATTCCTGTGCCAGTGATTTTGCTGGTGCAGGACAGAGTAGTCCCATGGTGGCTGCTGGGGTTTGTCCCAGGCAAGGGAACAAAAGTCCCCATACCTCAGGGAGACCTCCAGTAGTCTCATTGCCCACACTGGATTCAGTGGCAGTGGTTTCAGTGCTGCTGCATCAGAGTGTGGGCAGATCAGTTAAAATTGGGCTGCGTGACAAGGTTGGGTTCTTTTCTTAAGCTTCAGATTGGCTTGAAACATGTTCAGAATTGTTTTCTGATTTAGGATGGGAGGACCTGGATCATGTCTTAGTGTTTTTGAGGCAAATGGGATATTGTTCAACCACATCTAGGTATACTTTATGACTTTAATGGGATACATCCCAAGTGAATGGTTTACAGATGACAGTTAAAAAGGATGAACCCACTTTTCATAGGATTACCTATGGTTTCCATAGGAAACTTTTCATTTATATTTCTCTCTTTTCAAATATTAGACCATACTTTATAAATCAAACTGAGAAAACTTGATAAAATGGACTATTTTATGGAGCCGAGAAAATCTGAATTCCTTCTCCCCTAAATTCCTTCCAGTCCTCCTCGCTGGTATTTTTTTCAACCAATATCAATAGTCGTATGCAAAAGATCCCTGTTGGCAAGTTGGTTCCAGTTGCGGAATTAAACTTTTCTTTGGACATCATGTGTGACTGAGTGCCAGCATCTCTAGACCCTTCTTCTGAATGCAAAGCGTCTTCTCCTTTTGTGGTGTGTATATATGTGTCTGTGCACACATACACTTTATATGTTTAAACTCAAATCCTGTTCTCTCTCCTTTTCCTCTGGCTCCCTTGTTTACTTTGCCCCACTCCCAGCAAATTTAGTTTTATTGCCAATTGATTTTTTTCCCCATCTCATACCATCCAGTGGAGAAGAGGTGGGGAAATGTGATTTACCGTATAATACTAGCAAAATCAGCATGGAAAGGCACAGACCTTGAAAATGCTTATAAACTAATCTTATTTCAAGTTGGCAATGCCCCTTTAAAAGAGTGTCTGTATTCAATATGAGCGCTTGCTGCTTGATGAATGCATACCTCGTCGCGTGTTACTGTGCATATAAATAATTTATGGAAGAAAATAAAAGAATTCTCTGCAGCTTGGGGCAGGACAGCACTGTGTTTCATCAGCCTCACTGCTGCCAGATATGTCCACATCCTTTCAAAGTGAAATGGCTAGAGCAATATCTTTCTGCTATGTAAAATCCTTTGCATTTCACATAATTTAACTCCCACACGTTATTTATTTTAAATAAATATTCTGCCTTTCCTCATCCAAGTGGAGACATTCAAGGCAGCTGACAATAATCAGTCAACATAACCAAGGAATTAAAAAAATGAATTGATTCTTGTGAATTTTGATTAAGGATTTTGTAAGCCGCCTTGGAATGGTGGACTATAGTTTTTTTAAAATAACTAAATACAATACAACAAAATAAAACCTTTATTAGTTAATAATTACTTAAACAATTAAACACTGTCCAACTATCAGACCAATGCGGAATGAGCAGGTCATTAAAGCTAGAAAGAAAAGGTATTCAGAGATTGTCTAAACACATTTAGAGAGGGATCTAATCTAATATCAGTAGGGAGAGATACTACATTTGGGGTGCTAAATATGGACAAGGTCCTCTTCCACATTGTTGCCTCTGATAAAGCAGTACCTCAGAGGCGTGACTAGGTTTTTTGTCACCTGGTGCGAGAGCTCATTGTGTCACTCCCATAATGGACCTCCTCCTGTACCAGACCATACAGAATAAATGACAATAGAGTGGGTCAGGGGAGGGCGGGGTGGGAGGATGAACTGGGGCGGGGGAGTAGGACCGATGGAGATCTGCTTTGCAGCATCCTGAACTCTGTGCCAGGCTGGAAAGCCCAACATGGAGTGACTCAAGTCTACACCAGCAAAATAGCCAGTGCAGACTTGAGAAGTACCATTGTCCCCAGGGAAGGGGACAAAAGTTCCTTTCCTCCTGAGGAGACTTCTGGTGGCTTCCCAGTGCTCACTGGGTACAGCAGTAGCTGCTTTGGTGCTGCTGCTCCAGCAGGTGCTGGAAGCTTAGGATTGGGCTGTCTGAATTCTAACATTAGCTTTTGATACAAAGCTAAAGCCGGTGGCGGGCGGGAGAAGCAGGAGTCAAGACTGGGATCTGGCAGCTATGGCTTCAAGCCACTCCGCACTCCTCTGACATGCACCACCTCAGGAGGTGGTGCAAGTCTGAGGAGACCCATAGGGGCCGTAGTAACTTACCCAGAGGTAAGGGTAAGAGTTTCCCCTTACCTCTGGCTGAGCCACTTTGGGCACCTATCCTGTGCTGGATACAGCACAAGCCTCTTGGCTTGCCTGTTCGAGCACAAGATAGGTTTGTTCCCTTAGTTTTATTCTGAACTGACTGAAGTTTCTGAATGGTCTCCAAGGGCAGCCCCATGATGAGTACATCACAGTAATCCAATCTCAATGTAACCTGTGCACAGATTACTCTAGCCAGGTCTGACTGACTGAGATATAGATGCATGTAACTCATGAGTCTAAACTAAGCAATGTGCCCTGGGGCTACTGCTGCTTCCAGACATCCAGAAGCAGTGCTGGTCCATCCCAAACTATGAATCACCTTTTTTAAGGTATGACTCCATCCAGAATAGGTTGGCAGTCCAGCCCCTAAAGACAGGTCCCATGGCCAATAGCACCTCTGATGTGTCCAGAATAATTTCGGTTTGTTCAATCTCACCCAGTATATCACCAACTCCATTCAACTGTTAATGATTTCTACAGTCTTCCTAGTGTTAGATGGTGTTGGAGCTGGGTGTCACCTTCATATTGGAAATATCTGCATATTGGAGCTGGGTGTCATCTACATATTGGAAACAGTCCCTGATGACCTCCCCCAGTAGTTTCATGTCGGTGTAAATGCACAAAATTAACATGGATGACAAGATGGGTTCCTATGGACAGTGGTTTTATCAGAGGCTGGTAAAACACCTTCAGCCTCAGAAAGTCTTCTGGAGGCCTCCTGAAAACCTTCTGGTTTTCAGCAAAACTGAAAGACAAATGTCCTCTTATACTGAGGAGAACAAAAATTTCCCATTTTGATACAGTGGAGCTCATGCCAGCACAGCTGTATGGGGCTTTAGGATGGATTGGGCTCTTAGAACGATACTGTGGTTGATAGCCTCAAAAGCCACTTAGATATCCAGCAAGACCAATACATTTCATTTACAGCAATACAGTCTGGATCAAAAAAATCTATCTGGGTAGAAAACATCTGGATACACACTCCATGTATCTGATGTAAACTTTAATTTTATGTAATTATTTATTGAAGTCTGCACTTTCAAAATAACTCTCTAAGAGTGGCTTTTCTTTCTTTTTTTCTTTTGCAATTTTTTTGCTTTCCAATATTATGCAGGTTTTTGTATAAAATTTATTGACTTTCATAGGATACACTGTTGCTTTTTATAGCTGAAGTAATTCATCACTTTTCCTACAAAGGTTTAGCATCCCGATTTTTTCAATTTCCTGGTGGGTTATAAGAACTTTTTTTTAAATACATTTTTCTTTTGTTTTTTGATTGGAAACCTAGAATTTTGTGGAAGACATTTATTTGGGGGGGAGGGAACAACAACACGTTTCCATGTTCTGCATTGACTGTTACAGAAACACAGATAATGAAGGCTTGCATGACATTTTGATAAACTGTTTTATCCGTCCTTGTATATCACTGTGCTTGTTTTTGGTGCATCTAACATCAAAATAGCTAAAAAGCTGCTTTGCCAGGTTTTCAAATTGTTTTTCTAAACCACCATTAGGAACAAAAAAATCCATGGTAAGCACTGCACTACAAATATTAAACAGGTTTCTCGGAATGGAATCTTGTATTTCTTTTCCACTGTCGGTGATATTAAACTATAATTTCCACTCTGCATCCCCCACAGTCCTGTTGTGTACTAGTGCATACAGGTATATCCACATACATAAGTTATGTATTAATTTAATAACTGTTACATCCTTTTAAAGCACAAATCAATATAGGATATTTGAACCAATTTCTCAATAGACTTATACAGAGTAAAAAATTTGATTTTAAAAAAATGGTTTCATTTAAGTTTGATGCCTTGGCTTCTTGGACATCATGTTACATTTTGAAAAAGAGGACTCAGGCTAGCCTAAAGCAATACATAACAGTGTAGATGGTTCTTATTGCAAAAATTCAGCATGGGAAATGAGAAGATTTCCATTGGTGCCCGTGATAAAAACAAAATGAAAATATCACGCAGTCGTCTCTTGGAGATTCTGCCATTGATTTTGGTGGGATGTAGTACTGAGTAAAACTAAATATTTTAAGTGAAATATTTCTGCAGTAGTTTGATCTCATCACTATACGGAGATTAATGGATGAAAATCTTTATTCAAAGTTGAATTTCAGTCTCAGGATTACAAATCATTTAATTACAAATTATGATGCCAGGGCCTCTGGGGAATATCACTATTTGTAGGTGAGATGCCAGACACAGTGGCAGTACAAGTGCCTTGGTTAACTCATGCCACTGCTGCCACAGATACAGACAATTTCAAGGACTGGCCTGTCTGAGTGGGCCCTTGCCGACCCTGACACTGCCCCTGATTTTCAGATACTGTACTCTAGGCTTTCCCTCTAGTATTTGTTGATGTCATAGCTGTCCAAAGGCAGACAGGAAGTCTTATGATCCACTTGCAACCCCGTCCTAATGAATTTTCCAATGTCGATGCAGCCAACAGGGTGTGCACTGCATTCTGTGATGAGGTGGCAGTCACAAAGGCCTCCTTAAGGTAAGGGAAATTGTTACAGAACTGCTATATTTTCTGTATGTTCTATTGCAGTGGTTCCTAAACTGTGGGTCAGGACCCACTGATGGGTCACAACCTGATTTTTGGTGGGTTGCCAAAGGGTGATGGAAAGTTCAGATAATGATAACTAATTGCTTCAAGCCCTGAAGCTACTGAAAAATCAGATACTGTAGCTGCTAATTACCCTGCAGGAAGCTGAACTCCTGCAGTTTGGAAGCATGTGCAAATATAGAGAGGTCAAGTTTGAGGGACTTTTTCTGGTGATCATATAAACAAACAAATAAATAATAAAATAAAATAAATAAATATTTCTTTCTAGATCTCCTTTTTTAAAAGTCTGGTAAAACTAGGTGGGTTCCAATAGAGCAATTGGTCTCAAACTTTTAGCACAGGGACCCACTTTTTAGAATGATAATGTCAGGACCTACCAGAAGTGATGTCATCAAACAGGAAATTTTTAACAATCCTAGGCTGCAATCCTACTCACACTTACCCAGGAGTAAGTCCCATTTACTCTCATTGTTCAAAGCATAGACATAGTAACCTGTTAAAAGTACAGATGTGTCACATTTCCCCAGATGTCGTCGCATCCCATGGTAGATCAAGTCTAATATATTAAAAATAAAACATTGAAATGAATGGTGACCCACCTGAAATTGGCTTGCAATCAACCTAGTGGGACCCAACCCACAATTTGAGAAATACTGTGATAAGTGTTGTTTTAAAAAGTGGGTCCTGGTGCTAAAAAGATTTGGAACCACTGTTCTGTTGTATTTTGGGTCTGTTTCCTAGCTCTGCAGGTAAGAGTGATTTTGATAGAGACTACTGAGGTTCAGTATTATTCTAACAGGGGGGAGTTCTGTTCAGGAGCCCCTCTGCCTAACATGGTCTCCTGTACAGCAAATTCAACTACCAAAACTTTCCCCTGGTAAACTGTAAGTCTAAACAAGGGGTAAACGGGATGGGCGCCAGTAGGGCAAAGCACAGGCGCTAATGACCTGGATCAGCATGTAGTCACTGGCTGCCCCTCTCTGAATCCTAACAGAACTTTTGCTCCCTTATCTCAGGGCTGCATTAAGGCTGCATCAGTGCTGGGAGATTGGTTAGGATTGGGCTCTTAGATTCTTCATATTATCCAGCTTGCTTAATTAGGTCAAGTTTTTACAATGATCCTTGTTGTTCACTGTCTTTCTTCTCCATATCCTGCAAATACCCTGAATGCAGTATAAAGTAACGTGGCAACAAAATTACAGGGCTCTTTCATTTAGTCTCAATTAGCTGGCCAGATGTTTAGAGCCTGAACGAGGTAAGAAATAGTCACTCAGTATTCAGGAGGTATCCAGCCATTCTCTCCTATTGATTTTTTTTTTTTGCCATGAACTCTTGTTTTAAGTATTGCCCCTAAACGAATATTAAGAGAAATTAAAATTTATGGAATGAAAACATTTCCAAACAAAGCCACTTTGCTCTTTTTTGCTTGCCTTTGAAAAAGAATCCATTCTTCATTAGTGGTGCATATATTAGATGGAATGTCAACAAGGAGCATTCGAACGCAGCATGTGTTGCCTGTGTACCTTATGCTTGAGTCCCAGATGGAACACCTCCCCAGCTGTTAGTGCTTCTCGGCATTCTCAAATAGGTCCCCTACCTCCTTCAGGTCAGGCTGGTGGTAATAATGCAGCAAGAGAAACCGCTGACGTGCAAATGTTATGGATCAATCAGCAGGATAAGCAGGACTTGGGAAACTCTGCAGAGTGTGCAAATTCCAACAGGAGAGAACTTGTAGACTCCAAGCAAGACCTATGGCCAAAGTCATCATAGCCACACTGACTTTGAATTATAAATTATTACGATCACAATGCAGATATTACTCGGCTTCTTAAACAAGCTGGGGGCAGACTGTATTTCTGCTAACAACTGCGTTTTCCTGCTTGGTGGACAGTTGGTCAGCCTTGTGTCTCATGGACAGCCCACAGCAAATGTTTGCTGACTTCCTGGATAGGGCAGGAGGACCTGTAGGCCTTTATTATGATATTGAGTCCCGGCTACATTCCTGCCTGCTTCTCTGCATTGTGTTGCTCTCAGTGTGCACCCTGGTCTCACGTGGTTTTAATGATGAATAGGAGTTGCCAAATCTTAGGACTTGTTAAGGTTTTGGAGGGCTACTGTCAGACTTCCAGTTGAGCAACCCACTCTTCTTTCACCCACCATTCCGCTTTTCTTCTTCATTCAAAACTGAGCAGGCACTGCTGGTGTGTTGTTGACAGTCATATAGCAAGCACAGGACATGGGGGGAGCCCACCCCAGGTACCAGCCATAAAGGGATACCATCTGTCTCCCACCACCACCTTCTCTTCATGTTTCGGTGGCTTCATGATCTTGCTGCCTTCCCCTTCCTTCTGCTTTGGAGGCTCTCGTAACTCCAGAGGAGGAACAACAAGGGGCAGCAACCAGATTGTGAAGCTGCCGCTGCCTCCTCTTTGTGTTTGGTGGCTTCACGATGTGGCTGCTGCTTCCTCCTCCTTTGGAGGCTCTGGTAGGGCCTCCAAAGGAGGAGGAACAAGGGGCAGCAGTCAGATTGCAAAGCCTCCACCCCCTCCTCTGGGAGAACTCAGAAGTCATGTGACAACGTCATCTCCACACTGGGTGCTGTGGCTCCTAGCTATGCCACTGGTTCTTGAACCTCCTCAGATTGGCCTGGAAAGGGAGGAAGAGGCACATGTCTTTTTCTCAATCAAGAGGAACACAGGAAGCCACTTCATTTGTTCATCCATCTATGCTGACCTGGCAGCACCCCTCTGGGCATTCAAACAAGGCTCTTTCCCAGTGTCAGCCTTGCCCTAAATACTTGGCCACCATGTTACATCACTAGATCTGGTCTTTTGAATCTAAGGCTTAGGATGCTTCCAGTATGGAAACCCTATTGATCAGGGATGTGAGTTATTTTGGCAGTAGTATTCTGGAAAAGTGGTACGATGAGACCAGCAAAAAAGGGTGTGGTAATAACAGCAGTGCATTTGTCAACCCTGATTTTGCTGTATAGTGACTACAGCACTGACTAGCAAACAAATGAGACTTGGGGCTTCCTTATTCACCTGAACACATAAGAGGTTGCGTGAGTTCAGACTGAGTGCTTTTGAGATCAAAGATATAATGCACACCGTATTTACACTTTCTGTGGCTGCAACATTAGAAACATTAGTCAATGCAAAAGCTAGAAACAGGTCAATATGCTTCAGCCTTGTCCTTGGCAAATGTCTTTGAATGGACTATTTTTTTTAAAACAAAAACGGAAAATGCTTTCTCATGCTGATACTGAATGGGTTCTTAATGGATTGTGCTAGCTGTGACAGAAATAATCAGATTGCTCCTTGAGCTGAGAAATTTGTATGGTCTGGGATTTCCCTCATACACAGCAGTTACTTTGCAAGGCATTTCCACTGATACTCCTTGAAATTTTTTCTTTGTTTTGTGTTTTTCTAAGGTGAGGTTTGCTAGGAGCTGGAAAACAAGGGATAGGATTTTCAATCTCTTGACTAATCAGATTCTTTTCTGACCAGGGATTGCACATTCATGAGGGCAAGTATATGGATGCCTCTGGCACTGGATTTGCAGGGGCACCTGCAGCCTGCTTCCATTCCATCTTCTCTTCTCACTCCCTGGGTTCAAAAAGGAAGACAGGAACACAGCAGGAGGAAGTGTGGAGGAGAGTGGTGGGCTAGAGTGGTGGAGATGTGTAATGGAAACATGCAAGATCCCTCTAGGAGAAATGCCGTTCTGTGGTGTCAACAGTGGCCCCTTGCTCTGACAGGTCTGGGAAGCATGGGGTTAAAAGCTAAGCTTTGAGCAGTGGGTATGACGCATAGCTGCAGCCACCAGCGGCAACAAGGTCTTCAAGGATAAAAGCAGCATGTGGAGAAGGGAGAGTTTGTGGGTGTAGAAGGAAGGAGGTTGGAGAGAGAGTGAGCAAGAAGGAGCTTGGAGGAAAGCAGACTAACGGACTGGCTAATTTATTGATGAACTAACTGACTGATGGATTGAATGGAGACTATGGGAGACTAGTGTGTGGCTGCCATGCCCAAGAGCTGCTGAGAACCAAGATGTTACTGCAGTGGCTGGAGAAGCTGCTGGTGGGAGAGGGAAGGAAGGAGGACCTCTGCAGGTTGAACTGCTGAGCTACCCTCATGGTAGGCCAGTACCTAGCAGTGCTTTCTGCAGAATTAGGGCTGTTTTGAGTGAAGAGGGGAAGTAATTCGCTTAAAGTGAACACAAGTTCTTTAGATCAAATTTGGAAAGGGAATTTGGCAAAACAAGGTGCTCTGTCCCTCCACTCTTTCACACTTGCCTTCCTGCTTCATTTTCCCTCTTCCTTTTTGAATCCAAGAAGTGTCATGTAAGGGGACTGCATTTGATGTGCCTTTTTCAGATTTGGAAGGTCTTGGGCTGGTTCTGACTCTGACTAGAACAGGTTGGGGAAAATTGTTTGGGTGAACTAGAGAGTTGTCACAGATACACAGGACCTCTTGTCATTCATGGTTCTCTTGGTGGAAAGTTGGTGTCTCCTATTGCAAACAAGATCAAGGGCTCATTATACCAGTGTAAGCTTTACTAACCTAAGGGTGCAATTCTAACCCACTTTCCAGAACTGACATAAGGGCAGTGCAGCTCCAAGGTAAGGGAACAAGCATTCCCTTACTTTGAGGAGGCCTCCGTGAGTACCACCCAGCTGCAGGACGCAGCACACGTCCCATTGACGCAGCTATGCCAGTGCTGGAAAGTGGGTTAGGATTTGGGCCTGAGTGGGAGTTGCACAAATGTTCACAGGACAGTCTGTGTACATTATGTCCCCAAACTCTCATTCAATGCAATGTATTCTGCTCAAACCAATCTCTTACTATGAGATTTTGAATTGCCATTCATGGCAATAAGGTCCTGGCCAGGATGGAGCTGCAGTATCCTCTGTTACCAGCATAGTGAAGTCACTGAGTTGTTACCATTTTCTTTTAAAGAAGATGTTAATACAGCTGCTCCCTTTCATAGTAGATCCTATGTTTACAGTGACAGTAATTTTGGCTTTAAACTTTTTAGTTTGTGTGTGTGTGTGTGTGTGTGTGTGTGTGTGTGTGTGTGTGTGTGTGACTGAATGGCACATGGGAGTATTTGCCATGCAATGTGAAAAAAGAAAACACAAATAGAGTCTCCCAGCACAATGATTGTGCTTTGTGATTAAAGAAATACCAAATGGTTCAGCAGTCCTAGGGTGAATATATGACTCACACCTGGGCTAAGCTCATTTCAGAGTGAAACACTCTGGAAATAGAGTGTGGATTCCTGTGACAGATAGTCAGGAAGTCATTCACGGGAATGAAATAAGTTGCTTGAAATTAATTATTTGGGAAGTGCTTTCCAAAGCAAAACTGCTAAAGAAGATTAAATCTTCCCCTGGCCCATTAAAATGCAGGAGCTCTTTATTCATCAGTGAATCAGTGATTAATGCCCCATTTCACTTTCATATAAAGCTCCGTGCAGGAAAAGTACTAAATAACATGTCCCTGTGTGAGGCAGTTGGCTCAAAAGTACAGGCAGAAGGTGGTTACTCTAGACCAGCCATTTTCCACCAATGTGCTGTGGCACACTGGTGTGCCGCGGATGGTCTACAGGTGTGCCGTGGGAGTTAGGAGGAGGATCATTTGCTAGTAGGGCCACTGGGGGATGCAAGCACCTGCTGTCAGTGCAGTGTGCCTTGTCGATTGTCAATGTCTGATGGTGTGCATTGACAATTTTAGTGCTTTGTCAGTGTGCAGTGAGATGAAAAAGGTTGAAAACTGCTGCTCTAGACATAGAAAGCGTGAAAGTCTACTGCTTTATTCCCTTTATGAGAATGCTGGAACAGGCCTATCAGATACGACAGCATTATTTTCTTGGCGGCATATGTCTGATTATCCTCGAATTTCTGGGTAATTTGCATAGTAAAGAATATGCCACGGTAAGGTTTGGTGAATTGAGAATTAGTATTCGCAAGAGGGAACGTCTGTCTGCCTTGAGCATGGGATGAAGGAAGCTGCTGGAGGTTAAAATGGTTAGAGGTGCTGTTACGTACTCAGTGACAGTAGCTGTAGTACACCCAATACAAAACAGTTTAAGTTCATCGTAAGAAGATAGTTTCAATCCATTGGGAGGCTATCGAACTTATCTCAAATGTTTTTTTTACAATAGTTTGAATATTCAGAGCCTTCCTTGTCCATCTTCATTACCCCTTCCATGTAGCTGCTCATATGAGGATATAATTCTGTTGCAAAGCACCCCTGCTTATCTGAATATTTGATGATCTGATCACTTTAATTAGCAGCTACAAGTTCGTATTGGGATTCATTGCTTTAAGCATTGCAATCTGTGATTATACAGTGGCTTAGCTGAGCTAGCGTTACAGGGATCATATGACCCTGACAGCACTCTGCAGCACTTTGAGGAGGGTGGCAACACTGCCCTTGCAGCAACCTGCCTCGCCGCAGTATCCCTGTTGGCTTTGGTGTTCTCCAAGCTGCTTTTCACAACTCAAGCTGCAGGCGCACCGAGTGCTCCCTCCACCCTCCTGCTACAGTGAGGTGTTGTCTTGCAGCCCACTGAGAAATGTAGTTTGTGCGGCACAAGAATCGCGGCCGGGAGGAGAGCTAGCGCATGCGAGGAGACAGCACGGAGAATGGCTGCCTGTCTTTCATCAGCCCAAGATGAGCCAGCACGGCTGGCACTGCTCCAGGACATGAGTACCTCCCACTTTGCTCTCCAGGTTGTGAGTTTTCCTTCCCAAAACGCTGCAGGACTAAGCAAGTTTCTTCCCACAGGCCTTGCTCAGCCCCAATTTCTCAGCCCAAGCCTCAGATCAGGAGAGCGCCACAGTCACCTGCTGATCTGAAACCCACAGCTCCAAAACTTCTCAAAGCCATTTGCTCTCAGCGTTAATCTGCAAATTCAACAAAAACCACAAGTTTCCAAACACCCAGAGATTCTTCATCACTCATCCCTCACCCACAGCCCCTCACTTTTTCTGCTGACTTGTAAACCTCTCAACTCCCAATCCTTGCAGTGGTTTAGAAAACTGTTTTAAAATGCTTAAGAAACAGATTCGTTGTCCATTATGAATTACTGAAATTTTAAGCCAATTTTCCACTAGCTAACCTAATTATCTGAAAATAGTGGCAATAACCTACCAGTAACTTCATGAGGATGACAGCCATGTTGGTGGTGTTGGTTCCAGTTTTGTTACTGTGTAGATGATGAAGCTCCATATCTTTTGATGCTGGTCTGAACTCCAACAATAGGACATTTGTCCTATCTCTTAAACTAGTCATACCCATATCATTTTACAGTAGTGAGTGCTTCTTGCTAGATATAGAAATGTGGAAATTGCCACAGGGACCAAAGCCACTGAAGTAGTTGGCAAGAAAAGCTAGATCCCTGTTATAAATCTCTAAGTTGAGTCTGAAATAAAAGTCCTACAGCAGACCAGAAAATGAATTTTATCTTAAATTGAAATAGGGATCAGCAGCCATAGCCTGGGATTTGGAAATGATTAAGCGTAAGATTTTGTTAAGAAGTTTCACCTCTCAAGAAAATATAAAGCAAACATGCCTGTTCCTGACCTATATAGCTCTTTGGCGTGTTCAGCATAATAAAATAACTTGTTGGATTATGAATTGATACCAGGGCTCTCAGAGCTGATGCATGCACTGGAATCAATAATAGATTCTTTCATTTGTTTTGAAAACAGTTTGATCTTAAGTATTTTTAACAATCAGTTTGCTGTCGTGAAAAGCCATAGTGTGAAGTGAGGTGCATACTCCATTTGTTCTCTGCTGCCACACTTTGCCCCTACAGAAAAATGAGTATTCTAGGTGGCAGCATTCAGGGAAATATTATTCTTTATTATTATTAACAGTATTTATATACCGCTTTTCAACAAAAAGTTCACAAAGTGGTTACAGAGAAAAATCAAATAACTAATGGCTCCCTGTCCCAATAGGGCTCACAATCTAAAAAGATGCAAAAGAACACCAGCAGGCAGCCACTAGAAAAGACACTGCTGGGGTGAGGAGGGCTAGTTACTCTCCCCCTGCTATAAAAAGAGGAGCACCCACTTGAAAAAGTGCCTCTTACTCAGTTAGAATAGTACTTAAGTTTCAAAAGCAGCTTATCCCTTGGGCCAGCACTGACTTCAATACCAGGAAACTCTGTATAATAATTCTCCTTCTTAGTAGGGTTATAATTCTCCCTTAGTAGGGTTGTATGTGTCTTCTATAGGGATAAAAGTTTGAGGTAATGTTACCCTTTCAGGGCTATATTCTAAAATGCAAAATAGCTGACACTTGTTTCTTAAGATCATAAACACTGAAGTGCTGGACCAGACCATAGGGCTGTCTTGTGCAGCATCCTCTCTCTCTCATAGCAGTGAACCAGTTGCCTCTGGGAAGACTGCAAGCAGGACATGAAGGTGTTGCTACTATCATAATAAGAGCTCTGCTGGATCAGGCCAAAGACCCATCTAGTCCAGCTTCCTGTATCTCACAGCGGTCCACCAGATGCCTCAGGGAGTACTGAAGGCAACAAGATACTGTACCTGCAAACTATTGTCACTCCCTTGCATCTGGTATTCAGAGATGGGCTACCTGGAGGTTGCATATTGTCAACATAGCTTGTATCCTGTGATGAACTTTTTCACCATAAATGTGTCCAATCCCTTTAAAGGCATTTCGGCTAGGTGCGATCATAACATACTGTGGCAAGAAGTTCCACAGATTAATTACTCACTGGGTAAAGAAATATCTTCTTGTGTCTGTTCTAACTCTCCCAACAGCCAATTTTAGTGAACATCCCTTCGGATGAGAGAGTAGCTGTGTTCAGACCTTTGAAAACCAAAGTGCAACCAAAACAAATGATGGAAATAGTGAACCAAAGCAACGTGTCATAAGCATGCTGTCCAAGTCTGCAGTGTTGGTACTATATCATCTATTCTTCAGCAGGCCACTCCTACTTCAAGACTCAAACAGCATGTTAGGACTTTTCTCCTACTTCTTGTTGCCTGGGAAAGGTAGTAATAGGAGTTACTTATATTTCACTGTAGACCACTTAAAAGCAAACATGAAGTTGTATGCAAGATTGCAATGCACCACTCAGCACTAGTGGCTCTTATCCACACAGTAAGAATGTCCTGCTCCAACCAAATTTAAGCTACCAAACTTTTCTTTCTTCTGCTGAAGCTGTGCTTCTGAATCTTAAGGAGGCCATCTGTTGTTTGTCTTCCAATACTCTGAGATAAATTAAGAGAGCACACTGAGGGCCAGAGAAATTACAACCAAAGAAGACAGAGAGTAAACAGTGATCAGAGAGGACAAGAGCAAGGACATGACTGGAGTGGTGAATTATAGAGACTGGGAGAAAAGAAGAACTGTGGAAGTAGATTCTGCCTCTTTCAGCCGCATTCTGAAATATGTTGCGCCTGTAAGGCACAGATGGCATTGCTGAATTTTTAACCAAGGTAAGCAGCACATTTTTTCTTCTGAAATTCTTCTGAAGAACAGAGTCCTCTGCCCCACTTGAAACCTCACTAAAGAGAAGGAACAAGATTGCAGTCATGGGCTTTTGAAGAGGGGCCTGTGCAGCTGGCACTAGAAATGGTGCTTTCAAAGTGGCTATTTCTGTGACTTTTGATGGGCTACTGCAGTAAACAATCTTTAAATGTTGTTAACAGCCTTCCAGAGACCAGAAGATGGCAGTCCGCTCTGTCCATCATGGAAGGGCTTTGTGCTTAGATTGGCAGATCTGTCAGGCATCCCTTTAATTTGTCATGGGCCTGCTTATGAAAAGTCACCTCCCTTGTGGGTTAGTCACCTTTCCCTGGCCCTTTGCTAATGCAGAAACAGTGACCTGCTATGACATGCTAAAACAAAGAGAAAATGAAAACAGCCTAATTTAGCCTGCTGTGGCTTTCCTGGTGATGTATGGTACCTCTCACAGAGGGGCGAGTGCCATCTCTAATAAGGGTGAGTAATGCGGCTTCTGCCGCTGTCAGAGCGATTGTGCTGACCTGTACATCGAATACTAATAATGAATGGATTTGTTCAACAAATCGGAATGGCTGCAGCGTTTCAGTGTGGAGCATCATCTTGCGCTGAAAAGAACCCAAGGGAGAGCAAAAACTGGGACGTAAGCATTTGAGTTTGCAGGGAGATGAGGAGGGCAATTCTTTTAAAAATAAATAAATAAAAGCAAGTAGAATCTCATAAGAAACAGGAGTTGCCTGCAGAAGATTTGTTGAGTTATTGTTCCTGAAAGCTTGCAATTTTGGACAAAGCTGTTTCAAGGAAGAAGGTTATCCTGTTTACTGTATTAGATATCTTTTGCATCCTCCATGTTTCACAAACATATAAAACAAGTCATGTACTGGATCCATGTACTTCAGTATTGCCTATAGTGAGTCTCCAAAATATCAAAAGGGGTCTTGTTCCACATCTGCTGCCTGAGATCCTTATCTGAAGATGTTGGGGATTTAATGGGGAACCTTATGCATGCAAAACATGTACTGCATATGTGCTGAGCTACAGCCCCTCCCATGCAGTCATTGTTGCAATGGCTTATTGCTTAGAATATTTTTATAGGCATCTACCAATTTGCTTGTGGGTTTCTATTTGTCTGCATAAAGGGTTGCAACAGCCTGGCATAAACAGAGAGAGGAGTCAGAGCTCTGGCAAATGCTACTTCAGGGTAGAGTTACAGAACTTCCAACTGTGATACTCTCGGGGTACTACTGCATTGGTGCACCACTTTCTTTTTGCACAGGCTGAAGTTGTGAGCATGCTGTGATCTTTGGATCTACATAAGATCAGATCACTTGGACAAATTTCTGGAGGAAATATCCATCACGGGTTACAAGCCATGATGTATATGTGCAACCTCCTGATTTTAGAAATGGATTATGTCCGAATGCCAGATGCAAGGGAGGGCACCAGGTCTCTTGTTGTCTTGTGTGCTCCCTGAGGCATTTGGTGGGCCACTGTGAGATACAGGAAGCTGGACTAGATGGGCCAATGGCCTGATCCAGCGGGGGCTGGTCTTATGTTCTTATGGATATGAACCCTGGGAAATGACCAGTGTTGTATATGCCTTTTGCATGTCATATAAAGTGAACTGCAAAGGCATTGGATATTATGGAGCTATTAAATTTAGTAGGTGACCATTTATTTATTTTCTCATTTTGTACCCTGTTTGTCTCCCCAGAGGACACCCAAAGTGACTTGCAGAGTCATAAAATCACATTTAAAATTACTGTAGAAATGTAGAAATGTTTATTATACAGTAAACTATGCAAACTCAAATGCAAACTTTATTATGCAAACTCAAATGCAAACTTAAAAACACCCTTAAAATATTACAAATATTAAAAGAATCTTAAAATATTACAAATAAAAC